>NC_091118.1:40941468-41311468 GCF_040183065.1 Periplaneta americana | reverse complement strand
AAATCAAGCAAGTTATAAGTAACACAGTACTCGTGGATGAGAAAAAGGATATGAGCCAATAAAGATATTACTTGAAAGTGTTGTTTAATGCACTTTTATATTTTGTGAAAGACAGTGCGAAATCCGATTGGTATTGTAAGCTTATTTCATTATAAATCTGTCATTAACGGTGAATTACTCTGAGCTAACCTTTTGGGCGTGTTATAGCATTTGACTACGATGTCTAACATTAGTTTCTGTAGTATTAAAATACATTTATTGAAGGAACTGCATATTATCCATTATTCCTTTAAGAATTTTACATTATATAAAAGTTAATTGTGCTATTTTCTTGGAATTAATTAATGATATTGTGTTAAACTCATTTAATATCGACATATAACTTAGTATATTGTTAGCTAAAAGTGATATTCCGTACGTTTTAAAATGCATATACTGTATCTCATAAACTGTATGTGAATCTCCTCAATATTATTTATATAAGACTTATATACTGGTGACCAAACAACTGAAACATATTCTAATTTGGATTTTATCAAATACGTAGTTGAAAAGCAAAACCATGGTATTCATAAGCCCTACACCTATCTCAAATTTATAGAATTTCTGAATATAAACTCTAAATTACTGTAAGACTAATTTACCATTCTATTATGTTGAATTTCATCGTATAAAATTTTGAATATAATAATAATAATAATAATAATAATAATAATAATAATAATGATGATGATGATGATGATGATGATGATGATGACTTTAATCTCCTGTCCTTAACTACTAATAAAACTATCTATATCCCAATTTCTTTAACAACGAAAGGTTTACCTTCACCTATGAATGAATATCACTTAGTAATACATAATATTTCATGTAATGAATTAACAGATAATTATTATAATTGCCCGTATCTAACATCTTCCTCACAAGTCAAATATTTAGGAATTATTATAGATCAGCATTTACGTTGGGATAAACAAATTGATTTAATGTGTACAAATATAAGAAAGACAATTTATAAATTCATAATACTTCGAAATTTTATCACTAAGGAGGCATTGAGAATAATATTTTTAGCTTTAGTACAATCATTAATACAATATGGTATAATACATTGGAGTGGAGTAGCCAACAAATTTAATTTATACAGATATTAAAGTATTAACTATTGAAGAAATTTATAAATATAGGGAAGAGTCGGGTAGTATCGGACATCGGGTAATATCGGACAGTGCGTTTCTTTCATCTACCACCATATGGTAGTACCTGAATGACATGGTTACATTTCTCTATGCGACATCACAGAAACGTAACCATGTCAATCAGGTACTATCATCGTGTGGTAGATGAAAGAAACTCAGTGTCCGATATTACCCGATGTCCGATACTACCCGACTCTCCCCTAGTTTACTAACTTACTACCACAGAAATCAAATAAAACAAATCTAATCGATATGAATATCGTACTCTAAGACAAAAGTCTACTTTCCCATTAATTGAGCCTAAATGTCATACAAGTTCATCTCTTAAACATGGTGCTAGTTTCGGCCCGAGACTTTATAGTAAAATTACAAACCATTTTCCAAATTTGAAATATTTTAAAATTGAAGCTTTTAAAAAAGAAATTTATAAAATTATTCATGATATATAATATTAACAAATGTGTGTATTTTTGTACCTTTTATTTCTGTCGACTATATTCATGTTTTTATTGAATATCACTGGCTTCTGTCTGATTTTCAATTTATATTAAAGGTTTTTTCTGTCTTTTTCTTTTTTTTTTTTTTTTGCTCTTGTGTGTTATTTATTGGTTTGAATTAAGTTAGTTACTCTATTTAGTAAACTGTCCTTGTAAATTTTATGTTATGCCTAAGACCACACCGTACACGAGCCTCTGGCTCTTACGGTAGTGGCTAGAAATATTTTTGTTTTATAATTTTAATCTGTACTCACTAGCTAGCTAATTAAATAAATAAATAATAATAATAGTAATAATAATAATAATAATAATTTTCTAATAAAAATAGAAATTCTTCAATACTAATGGTGGTGTTAGTGATAGCATTCTTCTTTCAACAGTAACAGTTTAATTAAAGAATACACCAAGATCTTTGGCACCACCAATTAAAGTGAATGTTACGCAGAGTAATAGAAAAGTTGGATAGACGGAGAGATATGATTTGAATTGGCTATCTGGTGGACCAATTTATGACATTGCGAGTAGAATGTTCAGCCGACGGAGTTATTTATCGCCCTAGTCATAAATTGAGAGCGAGTGTGTGACCATGGTAGATCAAACGCAGCTGCTCTTTGTTATTAAGAGTGTCGCAACTCCCATGTTATTGCTCCGTGCTATATGTTCGACATTTCCCAGTTGTATCAGGCAATGACAGCCATGGGAAAACATGGAGAACTGTACATGGCAAAGGAATGAGAATATGAAGTGCGTTTGTAGTGAGTTATACAGACAAATTATAGCAGAATTCGGAGAGAGAGGAATTTTATACAATATTATAAAGCTAGATCAAAAAGTGAAATTAAATTTCCCATATTCTGTGACGACAAACACTGTATGTTAATTTCGTCTTCATAATCTTCTTTTAGTATTAGCCTTCAGTGGTCTGCCAATTATTCTTTTGAGTGTTTACCAATTGTCTAAACCTGTGTGATGTATCTTGTCTCACTGTGAAAAAAAAAAGAGAAAGGAGATATGTCTTACTTCGTCTATATTGTTATGGCGATGAGGGAGTGGAGCGATGCCGTCCATCCATCCAGTGGCGGAAGGGACTAGTTAACACATTCTGTAGCACAAAATAAAATAACAAAATATCTCTCTTCGTACTGTGTAGTTCCGTCACTGAGCTTGTCTTTCAAGAAACTGAGTTCCGGTAGCCTGTACAATAGCAAGGTTTTGAAAGGAATCCTGAAAATTTACTACCCTCCTATAATCTCCACCCTCATTTCAAGGGACTTGGTTTTATTGCTACTGAGACAAGATAAATCTTACCAGATAGTCACTGTTCTTTTAAGCCCAATGTCAACATATGCATGTATACCTACTCTCTTTTCATTGCTGGAATGATTTCTGCGAACAGCTTGCTAAAGTGGTGCTTTTTAAAAGTGTTAATATAGTACGTAGATTTCTACGGATGTTATTGATGTTTTTTTATTTGAAGTGTATCAGTGAAGAAATGTGTTGTGATAGTGAAGTGTGTTTGTG
Organism: Periplaneta americana; assembly: GCF_040183065.1. Lineage (NCBI taxonomy): Eukaryota > Metazoa > Arthropoda > Insecta > Blattodea > Blattidae > Periplaneta > Periplaneta americana. The sequence goes on along the minus strand of NC_091118.1, from coordinate 41,308,248 downwards.
TCGGTGAAGTTTTATAGTTTATAATGATAGAGCAAAGTATTTGAACAGTGAAATGTTTTTGAAGTGTTAGTAACTTAATTATGTATCGATTTTAGTTAATATTTCATTATAGCCCGTGTAAGCTTGTTAATGTGCATGAAAATGATGTTTATATTTAAGTATGACCTTAATATTTTTGTCATCGTTTGATTATATATTTCACTTCATTCATTCATTCATTCATTTATTATATTCCATAGATCTTACATGAGCAATGAAGCTTTAAGATGTGGAACAAATCAAAATTTTATAATATTACAATTACAATTTTTACAATATTTTACATCTTTTACAATTTCACAATTTAGTAATTTTCTACAATTTTTTACAATTTTACTGCAATTTTTTACAATATTTTGGCGAAATGTAGTGAGATGAGGTGAAATCTGAGGATTCGCCAAAAGATTACCCGAATTTGCCTTTTGGTTGGGGAAAACCTCGGAAAAAACCCAACCAGGTAATCATATCAAAGGGGTGAAATGAAATGATGCCGAGGACTCGCCATAGACTATCCGGCTTCAGTCCCACGGTTGGGGAAAACCTCGGAAGAAACCATTCAATGAGACCAAAGGGGGATCCAACCCAAGCCCGAACGTAGCTCCGGATCAGCAGCACAGTGAGTCTGCCGACTGAGCTACATCGATGGCTCTACTAAAAATATACAATACATAGCCTATCAGATTATTAAATTTACAAACGCAAACGATCATTCATCAGTTGAGCTATATCTATAATACAAAACAAGTAAGTTAATTAAATTTAAGGCATAAACAATTCAACCAGTTGTGATATACAGAAATTGATAATACATATCATGCAAACTACTTCAAATTACAAACACAATTTATCAATAGAGCTATACAGATTACTATTCAATTTAAAGCATATACATTTCATCGGCCAAAACTATACAAACATATACAATACAAAGTAAGCAGATTAATTCAATTTACAATCATACTTTCATTAAGCTATACAAATTTGTACAATTAATATCGAGTAGATTAATTCAATTTATAATCATAAACAATTCATCAATTGAGCTATACATACTACTATACAATTTACAGCATTTACAATTCATCAATTGAGCTATACAGACTACCATTCAATTTACAGCATATACAATTCATCAATTGAGCTATACAGACTATCATTCAATTTGCAGCATATACAGTTCATCAATTGAGCTATGCAGACTACCATTCAATTTACAGCATACACAATTCATCAATTACGCTATACAGACTACCATTCAATTTACAGCATCTACAATTCATCAGTTGAGCTATACGGACTTGTATTCATATTAAAAGCATATACAATTCATCAGCCAAACTATACAAACATATACAATCAAATTAATTCAATTTACACTTCTGGTAGTGTGGAAGAGAAGGCCTCATGCCTTAACTCTATCAGAATAAATAAATAAATAAATAAATAAATAAATAAATAAACAAAAGATAAGTGAAATCAGGATAGTATCAGTGAAATGTGTCGTAGTTCCAATGCAGTGAGTGAGTTGGCAACGAAATGAGTGTAGTGCTGAAAGGTACTTGTGTATGTATAAACATATCTTATATACTTCTGGGTTAAAGTTCGAACTTAGGGTTAAGATACAAATTAAATTTACTTTAAATGTTATTTTAAATGATCGTGCTGCATTTAATTTAGGATGCTCATTATTATTATTATTATTATTATTATTATTATTATTATTATTATTCCAAATTCTCTAGATTTGCTTCGGAGACAGGCAAGTAATCAACAGGCTTGAAGCTTATATTAAGTTTTTTTACACTCAAACTTCCTTGCAAGGACTCATTTTAGCATGCATTTTAAATGTTCTCCTCCCATTTCTCCATTAAGGCCGAGAAGTAGATGGGAGGATAATATTAAAATGGATTTGAGGAAGTTGGGATATGATGGTAGCGATGGATTAATCTTGCACAGGATAGGGACCGATGACGGGCTTATGTGAGGGCGCCAATGAACTTGCGGGTTTCTTAAAAGCCATTTGTAAGTAAGTATTATTATTATTATTATTTATTAATAATTGTAATTTATTATTAATTGTCGTTATTGAGTGTAATTAGTTACCACTGCCACCGGGTATTTATCCATTTGCAGTGTGAATAAATACATACAATAGCTGGAATCGCCGTGTTTTGCTGCAACTTCTGAAACTCTGTTGTATTGCTAGGTAGCCTAGATACTATAGTGAAGGCGCTAATTATAGTGCTGTCTTAAAATTAAGCAAGGAGGTCGAGTTACATGCATGATGTATGCCAGTTTTTTATTAAGTGTTACATAAGACACTAACAAGAGCCGTGCTTGCTTGCTCCTTCTTTTAATCATGTACCTACACGCATTAATACTTCATTCTTCTAACCACTGTCCGCGTTTTGCCTTCATATTTCGTCTGTCTTTTAATTAAAACACCTTGACACATTTCGTAAAAGATAAAACGCGAGACAACCTCGTTAGATTCGGTTGAGTTGTCGGGGACTTCAAAAGCAAATCTCGGCTACGTCATAAAACAAAAGCAACACGCCGACGGTGTACCCAAAGGTTAAAACTCAGACTGAATGTTGTGTGGAAGTGAGACTCATGCCTATGCAGTCGAAGTTTCTTGGTTGTCAATGTAGTGTAGCGTGTTGCCTTGGTTCCAAGTCGTGTTTATCTCACGCCAAGGGAAATTCTTTGTGTGACGATAAAAAAAGTGTTAGATATCGATAAATGTCAAGATATATACTTATGTTAAGGATCTGTAAGGATTGTAAGTATTTTAGGAAAATGAAAATATTAGGCTAATGTAAGAAAAGCGAAAGATGCAAACAATAATTATAAATATGTAAGATGAAGAGGCTTCGTAAAACAATTTATAAATTCGTTAATCTTCGATGCTACTTACCTATTAGAGTTCTACGAAATGTTTATTTGGCCATTTCTCAGTCTATCATTCAGTATGGTATAATTGTTTGGGGTGGAAGTACAAAAATTAATCTTAGTCCGTTAAATTTACTACAAAAACGAATAATCAAAATTTGTTTGAAGAAACGTTTCGATTATCCAACTAAATTAATTTATTCTGAATTTAATGTATTTAATATTGAACAAATTTATAAGTATACGCTGTTAAAATTTTATCATAAAAATCGTAATAAGTTTGTATTACAGACACACAATTATGACACAAGACGAAATATTAATTCAACATTAGTAGAACCTAAATGTCTCACATCTGCTGGTCTAAAGCATAGCATTAATTTTGGCCCTCGGTTGTACAATGCTTTAACTAAATTACACCCAGAACTTCTAACATGTAACCCACTAACATATAACAAGAAAATTAGAAACGTGTTAATATCTTCAATTTGATTAAATAAATTTATAGCCTATGTGTATGAATTAATCAACCTATATTATATTTGTATTCTATAATTTTGAAATATATATATTAGTCCTACTTTTCACGTGTGATATTATTCTTCTCTAGTGTTAATATTATATTATATAATTCCATTGCCGCTGTAATTATATTTTAGTTCCTATTTTATTTTACTTATTTATTTTTATTATTATTATTTATTTTAATATTATATCTGAACTGCGATCGAGCACGAGCGCTGCTCATCCGGTCTCAAATTTTGTTAATACTACTGTATCTTCTTTTTATATTGCCTGTATTATTTTATTTGTATTTCTCTTTGTTTGTTTTGTAATTATATTTCTTTATTCTGCATATTTGAATTTAAATAAATAAATAAATGAAAGAATTGATTGTTACAGACAAAAATGGCTGGACAACGTACATTGAATGTTCTGTGAAAGCTTACCGATTGATTGATTGATCGATTGATTGATTCATTCATTCATTCACTCATTCATTCATTAACTCATTCATTCATTAATTCACTCATTCATTCATTAAGTCACTCATTCATTCCTTCCTTCCTTCCTTCCTTCCTTCCTTCCTTCCTTCCTTCCTTCTCTCTTTGGTGGGCTACCCTCATGTATAGGCCTATTGATTTTTCCAAGCTATCATACAAAACATAAAAGTCCCCTAAAGTTCTTATGGATTACATACAGTAGAATGTATCAAAGAGTATTTACAATGACTATTTCGCTTATATGACATTCCATTTTCGGCCAATGAAGTGTAATGAAATTTTGAATTCCACCCAATCACGGTCATACATCGCGATAATTTCTTCAGCTCGATTTATCGCATGGTCGCTTTTGTTTAGTCAGTGTCGCCAACTGTTTCCACGTAAATCGATGAGCATGAATCCATTATACTAAATGAAGTGCGAAATCCACTTCCACACCTACATCTTCCAATTCCATGTCTATTGTAGCTAAAGAAAATTTCACTCTTTCATAACAATTGTTCATTTAATTAAATATTAACCAGGTTATTTGTATTATTCTATAAAATGTTTAAACTAAATTATGATTTCAGCAGATAATGAAAACGTATTTCTGTTATAATAACAAGAGAAAAGCGCAGTACATGTAATTATACATTGTTAAACCTGTATTTCGCTTTTCTCAATTGGCATTACTTAATAACATCCAATTTCTTTATTGCAGTAATCGTTATTCATCTATTTCAACTTCACAGTGCTTGAATAGGCTAAGTATTCATAAATATACCATTATTAACATTTTGTGAGCAAATATTAGGAATATATTTTTACAGTTTTATTTTATTCGCTTCCCTCGTGGATTTATCGCCAAATCTCAGACCTCTTGTAACATTACTATAGAATATCAATACTTTGTTCTCAAACGTTTAAATAAGAAATTATTAAATTTATTTGTGCCTCTTGAATAATAGTCCATGAAATTAAACTATAAACTGAAATTCAGAACACAATTAAGATTGAATTGTTGCTCAACGCGTAAACCAAATGATAAAACATGCCATATTCATGGTAATGATATTTTTCTCCATCATGGCGTGGTACTAATGTGACTCGCCCATTCTTCACTCGCAGACTGCCCTTCACATCTATTTCATGATTGCAGACTGTGATTGTTGGCGATTTCTACTTAATTTGCAATTAAATCACAAGAATCCGTTTCTTTTTCCAGGTTTATGTTAATGTTCAGCATTTATCACCCAGAAAGGTATAATTATATATCAGGAGTATTACGAGATATGCAGCAATTACACTGCCTCGACATCTAATTGCATGCTGCGCGTCTCTATGGACTCCAGCAATTACAATTCAAGTTCAAGAACTACTTTCACCTTAAATAGCGCCATTTGCTCTCATCACTGTCATTTGATGCACTTTCTTCTGCGGCGCACCGCTAGAAAAACGGCTAAAGCATCATCTTTCGATTTCGGAAATCTTACTTCAAATCTCTTTGGTTTCATTCATAGTGTTTTGCCCAAGGACAGGTCTTTCACTGCAAACCCAGTATTCTCCAATCTTTCCTATTTTCTGCCTTCCTCTTTGTCTCCTCATATGATCCATATATCTTAATGTCGTCTATCATCTGATATCTTCTGCCTCGAACTCCTCTCCCGTTCACCATTCCTTCCAGTGCATCCTTCAGTAGACAGTTTCTTCTCAGCCAGTGACCCAGCCAATTCCTTTTCCTCTTTCTGATCAGTTTTCAGCATCATTCTTCCTTCACCCACTCTTCCCAACGCAGCTTCGTTTCTTATTCTGTCTCTCCATTTCACACGCTTCATCCTTCTCCATATCCACATTTCAAATGCTTCTAGTCGCTTCTCTTCACTTCGTCGTAATGTCCATGTTTTTGCCCCAGGCAATGCTACACTTCATATAAAGCACTTCATTAGTCTCTTCCTTAGTTTTTTTTTTCTCCAGAGTATGCAGAAGATGCTTCTATTTCTATTAAAAGCTTCCTTTGCCATTCTTATTCTCCTTTTTACTTCTTGGCAGCAGCTCATGTTATTGCTTATAGTGCACTCCTAGTATTTGAAGCTGTCCACTTGCTCTACTGCCTCATTTAGAATTCGCAAGTTTATTTTCTTCACTTTTCTTCCTATGACCATGGTCTTCGTCTTGTTGGCATTTATCTTCATCCCATACTGCTCACAGCTGTCATTTAGCTCTAGTAGCATATCCCTTATTTCATCTCTTCTGCTAACAATGCCATATCATCAGCAAATCATACACTTTATTCTTCTTCCTCCTACTATCACTCCTCCCATGTTCTGAAAACGGTTCTTCACGGAAACCTCTAAGTAGATGTTGAACAGGGTAGGTGATAAAGTGCATCCTTGTCGTACTCCTCTCTCTATTTCACTTCCTTCTGACATTTCTTCTCCTATCCTAATTTTGACTCGTCTTATATAAAGGTTACTGAACAGTCTCATCCTGAATGTCTTTGGTATCAAAAATAATTTTGTTGTGACTGAAAACAATGTTCCAACCGCTTCACTCGGAATTCTCTCGTTGATTGCCAAAATTGAACCAATATCTTTCTTGCACGTATTAGATATGGGTACTATTGCACAAAAGTATGGTATACCTAAGAGCTCTATTACACTAAGCATAGATTGCACGCAACTGATTGAAATCTATGTGCCAAGCAGTTTCACGCTAAGTAAACAGCACTGAAATCAGTTTAACCAGCGTGTCAGAGTGAATGTAAGTCAAGCCGAGGCCCCCGGTATATACCGGGGACCTCGGTCAAGATCAGTCGGGAAAATGTCGAGTAATGCAGAACTACTGCTTCTCGCCTTGTTGATTGTGAAACAAAGAAGGAAGTTAAGAAAATTTCATGTTCATCCAATGTTAGCATTAAGAAGGGAAAAGGGATTATTTTATATTATTTGAGGATCTCTGAAAACAAGTTCTTCAATAATTCTTCAATTACTTTCGCATGTCGAAATCATCATTTTATGAATTGCTGAATACTTATTTACATGAGAGAAGACGTAACTGGCCAAGATACCAAGTTGAGACGAAGTATTACAGCAGAGGAAAATCGTAACATTGAGGTAAGGTATATGAATTACTGAATCAGGACCACAATGTTTATTTAACAATAGACGAAAACAAGATCAACTTGTACTATATTATTTAGCATTTATTACACAAATAAAATGCCATAATAATAATAATAATAATAGTAATCATCCGTGGCGCTACAGCCCGTGAAGGGCCTAGACCGACCAGCCGGCTGCTGGCCTCACGCCCACATGCCGAAGCAGAGGTGGACGATCATCCAACCAGAATGGAGGTATCGTGTGGTTAGCACGATGATCCCCCCAGCCGTTATAGCTGGTATTCGCAACCGGATTTCGCTACTTATCGTAGCTCCCCAAGTGCATCAAGATGCTGGGTGGGCACCGGTCCCATACACTGGCCGAAATTTCATGAGAAAATTTCTTCTCCCATGAGGACTCGAACCAGCGCGCATTCCGTAACGCGAGTCCTAGGCGGGATGCCTTTAGACCTCGACGCCACGACGCGGGACCATAATAATACATATAATCAATAAATAAAACCAACATGATTTTTCTCGTTAATAGGCTTTTCTTTGAAGTCGGGAATGAAATTTACCAGAACACTTTGCCATGCATTTAATCTTGCACTTTTGTTTTGAGTACTCTTCTGATCTGCCGTCCCACAAGGCAGGAGATTTCTCAACTTCACATTATATAAAATATTCTGTATTAACTTTGCTCTCAAACGAGTTCGTCAAATCTTCCTTCTTCGTATTGTTCACTGTTTGCAGTTCTTCCTCCATCGCACTGTTACCTGTTGTCCGCACTTCTGCACTCGTGAAAACACAAAGTACGCACAAAGAACCAAACGACACAAACGTGTAGTCCGCGTCAACTATCTGCCGAGGATTTGTTGGGGTCTGTGCGCGCGCAGGCGAGTTTCATGCAATCAGTTTCCTAGTGTAATACGCTATTTCGATCAATGCCCCGCAAAGGCTGCGTGAAACTAAAAGTTGCAAGAGCATTTTCATGGCCTGCAACTAACTTGCAATCGATAACCGACTGTGTAACTAATTGCAGTAAGTGTAATAGCTCTCATTTAAACCAGTGCCATGCAACTTCTTTGGAAATTAGTTGCATGCGATCGATTGCCTAGTGTAGAGCTCTAATATATTACATATTATAACTGAAAGTTATTGTAAAGTAAGTAGTTGTATTTTTTTGTTCCACAAAATCTATATATATAATTTGAACTGGTAATGGAAATTACGGGAAAACGGCTGAACGGATTTTAATAAATGGCCTCTCATTTTGAAGCTTGGAACCCAAAGTTTTTCGGAAAAGTAGTAGTTTTCAGTGAAATGTCAATTTTCCTACATGATTTTCCTATTTTCCAAAATCCATCTGTTGTCAGTTTTGAGAACTAATTTTATCGAATCACGGCCGACTTGATTGAATTTCAGAACAAAACACACACTACAATAAACAATAGGCTATTACACGAAGGCCATGACCTGCAGGATTGCCGACATATTTAGAGCTCAATTCAATTTGTTATTAAAAACTGATTCTGCAGTGTATAATACAGCTGTGTATTGGATATTCAAATCTACGAAACTTGAGGTGGTTTGATGACATTATTATCATTAGAAATTAAATATTATTATAGTTAATATCATGACGCATCTATTTTTCATTAATTGTACATAATATTGATGCTATAGCCTATTGATGACATGAAAGTGAAACGTTTTGAGGTTATGTAAGTAAATGTAGAGAATATTTTAATTTAGATCTTCATTTCTATAATTTACTGAGTGGCTGCTATATATAACTACAAAACTTAAGATAATAATATTGTTATTAAAAATCAAATATTTTTATACTTATTAACCCAGTGGGGTTGGGTCTTTTTCATATACTTAATGGCGGTGTAGTGTAGATATTGATGTGTCATTGTCTTCAGTATTGGCTCGAGAGAGCGCAAAAATTACAGTTCCTAAGGAAAGATAAAAAGGTATTATTTACTGATAAAATAAGAGGCCTAGAAAATTTTGTAGTCTCCAGATCATTTCAGCAAGATCTCTTAGTAGGATAAAATGATTTTACGCTCTACATTTCAAGTACTACATGCAGCAGCTATACGAAAATGCTATTGTTCGAAAGCTTAGCAAACCTGACATTTTTTTAACTTTTGCCTACAATCCACAATGACCTGAAATAGCTACTGCTATCGTCCTGACATTGATACTTGCGTTTTCGCATTGAAACTCAAAAACTGAAGTTGGATAGGTTCAAGAGAAAGTATTTGGCCTAAAAAAATCCATTCAGAGGGAGTATGTTTCATTATTATGGAAGCAAATAACTATTAAAAAGACAAGTATTCTTCATTGAAAATAAATGTGAAAAATTTTTATTTGAACGTCTAACGAACTTAGTTTGCAGCAGCATTTGCTGCACAAGCCACTAGTTATGTATAATTCCATAGTTTATTAGTGAATGTGTAATAAAAGTGATGTCACAATAATGATGGTGTAAATACAGAGTGAACCGTAAGTAATGGTGTTATTTTCAAGGGGTTATTCTTTGAGATATTTCAGAAAAACAAAAATGGTTGATACAATTTTGCTTATTTTTGCTTCTTTTTGGAGAAAAAAAAATATTCTATATGAAACATTTCATAGCCTATTTTGGATAGCTCAGTTGGTAAAGCAGCTGGCTACGGACTGGAATGTCCGGAGTTCGATCACGGATGGTGGCGGGATTTTCTCGTTGCCAAACTTCCAGAACTGCCCCTAGGTTCATTCAGCTTTCTATAAAATTGAGTACCGGGTCTTTACCGGGTGTAAAAGATGGTCAGATCGTGGTGCCGACCACACCACCTCATTCTAGTGGAAAGCATGATGCTCTACTTCCATGCCCCCGAAGTGCCTTCATGGCATGTGAAGAGGGTGCCTTTACCTCTACCTTTTACTGAATTCCCAGTATGCTCAGTCAATTCAAGAGAGCAGTGTATAATGATAATAAATTATTGAAAGAATTTTAGTTTGTCCTTTAAACGTGCATAAATTTGATCCAAGTAAATGTAACTTTTCGTTCTGAAAAAGAATTTTAAAATGTTACATTTGTTCGAATGAAACTTCTGCATATTTAAAGGACAAAACTAAAATTCTTTCAATAATTTATTATGATAATACACTGTTCTCTAATGTTCCATATAAAAGAATTTTTATCTCGAAGGGGAACCAAAAATGAGCAAAATCGTATTAGTTTTTTTTGTTTGAAATATCTCAAAGAATAACCCCTTGAAATTAATGGTATTACTTATGCTTCACTCTGTATAGACTGCTTGTTGTAGTAACAATTATAAAAGTCGACAATGTTTAAAATGCATGAAAATAGTCATTTTACATAAGGTAAGTTGGGGTAAGTGCATCCCCTAAATATGAAAGTTCAACTTTGGTGCATAGTTATACCTGAGCCCTTTGTAATTTTAAAATAAGATTGGTTAATTCTGTGTATTTTCGCCTTGTCAGTTGCGTAAATTGTCGAAGCATGTTTTATGGAACAAATAAATACAATTATAATGTTGAGGGTATGCAATTGCCCTGTGATATGGGGCAAGAGCTTCTCCAGGCTGAAACTTTCCTTGGTAATGGATAGGACATAATCAAGGGGCAAGTGCGTATTCTCTGTTCTTTCAGCTACAAATGCACATTTAAATTTTTGTTTTATTAATTTTTTCTGATAAGTTATGTATTTCGGTAATAAACGGTAAGATTAACACTCTCCGAGATGGGAGGACGAACTACAGAGATATCACGGATGAATATATGATAGGATGCAAAACTGCGGTCAGCACCATCTCACGGAAGGGGGTTCAAATAAGATGATCAGCGCCCGACGTCGTGGGCGGTAAACATTAGAACTACGTTTTATTTTTATTTTATTTGGTTATTTTACGACGCTGTATCAACATCTAGGTTATTTAGCGTCTGAATGAAATGAAGGTGATAATGCCGGTGAAATGAGTCCAGGGTCCAGCACCGAAAGTTACCCAGCATTTGCTCGTGATGGGTTGAGGGAAAACCCCGGAAAAAACCTCAACCAGGTAACTTGCCCCGACCGGGATTCGAACCCGTGCCACCTGGTTTCGTGGCCAGACGCGCTGACCGTTACTCCACAGGTGTGGACTAGAACTACGTGTTAGGTAGATTACCCAGAGTTCTCTATTTATCCGTTCGTTCGAGACGAAGAGGCGATGCTCGAGAAGGCAAGATGAGAGCTAGAAACTTGCTAATGAGTGGACATAAAGTGATACTAAGTGTGTGTATAAGCGGTGTATATTAAACAGTGACGTATATGGACGTTGTAAAAAATAGTGTTGTTAAATGTAATGTAAAGTAATAGTAATATAATAAATTGAACTAAGTAGTTTTTGCAGACTTTTCTATTGCGCTGTACACTATATGTCCAAAGAATACAATCCCAATTACCTAACCTTTTGCTTTATTTTCTGTCTCTGTCTGGTTATATTTTAATTGGGTAGTGTAAAATAGATCGTCTCTTTTATCTTCCTGTTGGCTCCGGTAAGAATTTTCAGTGGAAGATGGTGTGAGAAATAAAAATGTAAATGTTTCATTTTAAATTGGGTTAGTTGAGAATATCGATGAGGGTGGGAGAGAAGGAATATTTTCTGCATAGTTTAACATTTTCGTTACCAGGTGCACTGCTAAAGGCATGAAGTAATTAGTTTTTCTTTTCGCTACTTGGTGCGTTGCTAGATGTAATAAATTCTCCTCCGTCCAACAGATGGCAGCAAGATCAGTTTCTACATTAGCGCCTCTAGTATGTGTTACGGGAAACTCAGTAAGTTTCGCATCCTATTATATATTCACCCATGGAGATATGGACTGAAGTTGCACTTGTCCCAGAAATGCACTTACCCCAACTCATCTTACTAAAACCGTTGAACAGACGTTAAGGACCCAAATAGGCAATTTTAGGTAACTATAAATCTCCATCAATTATTTTTTTATAAAACGTGAAACTACTTGAAATAGTTTGTAAATCGTAAGGAACAAAACAGGTATTAGCCCAAAAATTCCAGTTCTAGTAATAAGAAGCATAAAATTATTCTGTTCTGCATTGATACCGCATCTTCACCTCTCTGGAATGTGTTTAAGCCAGCTGATGTGTTGCCTGTCTCATACATTGCGTGACGAGCATGAAGTCATCCGTGATCGTTTCTCGCAATCCCCAGCTTACATAACTTAAACTATTTTTTTTTTTTACCTTAGTGGTTATAGAGATCATTATATTCTCATTTTAAACGGAAAGAACTGGATCACCAATCAAGTCCATCCTTTGACCTTATGTAACAATTTTGATACTCTGCGTAACAACTTTAGCACAGCTGACGGATTCTCTTAAAAGGAAAATGGGGTTCGATTTCGAAAAGATCCTGTGACATTTCTGGTAAACAAAGCGGAGTGAAACATATTTTGTTCTGATATTTCCATTTTAATGCCATTCTCAGACAATCTTTTCTTGTTTTGTCGTCCTTTCTCTTGAACTGCTTCAGTAGTTGAAAAACATTAAATAATTAATTTGATATTTATTTATACTAAAGCTCATGCTCGGATGTATTTTCATCTAATACAAGAGACTCAAAAGTTAATACACAGAAATATTATACACTGCTCCGTCTATTTAGGAGAAAGCCAACGTTTACCTACTTAGATATAACACGGGGAACAAGTCCCCTGCAATCGACAAGTATCATGTTTAGGTAGAGCATGAAAGTCACGTTATATTATGGACAGTAAAAAATCGGATCATACGGAACTGGGTATTTAAGATTTGTTGATTCATTATAAAAAGTGAATCTGATACAACGTTAGTACAAATTAATTTTGCCTGGAATATATCTATCTATAAAATATAAAATAAATAAACAAATAAATGATATTACCTTAAACTCTCCAATAATTTCTTGTTTTGTACAAGAATAAATTTGTAGACACATAGGGTAAAGTTGCCTAATTCCGTGATACGTTTTTTTTTTTCACTGATTATCACGGAATTGGATATATTGCTTGAAAGTTCACCGATATCTCAAAAGTAGCTGAAAGATGCATTCTTTCGAGAAAGATAAGTATCACGGGATTAGAGGTATCACGGCATTAGGCAACTTTACCCTACATTTACGATGAAGTTATGGCAATTATATTAGTTACTTTATGCTCGACCATGCCGAAATGTAGTAATTATACACCTGGTAGCAGTCCTTTAATGCATGTCATTAATGTATATCTACTCATTAAAGTTCAGGTGTTTTCAGCCAATGACAACTCAGCTTACAGGTGTTCAGCCAATAACGAGTCAGCTTTGTACCGTTATAAAACCGCAAGTATCGATTATTCTCGGATATGCAATCGAAAGAGAATTAGCGAAAAGTCACGGAGCTGGAAATCCAATACTGTCGCAGAAGGTTATGTTCTGTTACTATAATAATTAGCGTTAATTGTAAATAATATTCAAATAAATTCAATTTGTCATCTCGTTTTTCAATGTCGAATGCAATAATCAAAGTTATACCAAGTTTAACGGATTTCACAAGGTCAATGACATTATTGTTACTTTCGCGTCTGCGCACATCTCACAATTCACGACCTAGAACAAGGTCACTTCCGATCTTGTCAGATACAAATAAAATGTATACATCTGAATACTGTAATTTCAAGTTAGAAATATGGTCGAGCATAAAAAGTCGTATGAAACTCGCCTATAATGGTAATTAAGAAGCTCATATGAAAATTATGAAACTCGCTTGCGCTCGTTTCATAAACATCCATACTCGCTTCTTAATTACTATCATTATAGGCTCGTTGCATAATGTACTATTATGATATCCCTATACAGAGTGGAAGTGATAAAACTGTGTAGATTGAAGGGAACAATAGAATATATTAAAATAAATGAAAACCTATTGTGTATTTTGTGATTAAATGCATGTATAATTAGAGAATTAGGCTGAGAGTCTGCGTACTTTGGCAACAGCGCAACGCCGGCTCACGTACAGAAGCACACACGCTCTCGGTCTGAACAGCAGAATTTCGTCCCTTAGTCACTCCAGCAGGGTTGCCAGACTTCTTAATGATGGGAAATAAAGATACGTGTTAACATTTTTTATTTACTTTGTAAGAAAATCCTCCATATTATTGAAAAATTGCGAAGGTAAAAATAGTTTCTTACTAGTTTCTCTAACGATAAGAGTAATAATCATGAATTATTATACCAGCACATATAAATAATAGTGCCTTAAATAATGCATGTGTTAATAAATGAAAACGAATATTTCAAAAGGACCACTACGCCAAATAAATTAATGAATAAACCTATACGAATTAGACATCCTCCGTACGTATAGTAACTTATCTACTTATCGAGTAAAACTGTGTTAACATTTAGGAGATAGGCCTAATTTTTTTTTTTCTGAAAAAAGTATTCATTTGGGGCTGATATGGTATTATAATTTTTTGTTGTATTCTGTCCAAGGAATAAGCTCTTAAAATCTGCTAGTTATATTACTCCCAACCTATAATTGAGGCGTTTAGTTGCAAAACCAGATACATCACTAAAACATAATTTTTCTTTATGAAGGAAAAACGTTTGCTAGGAACCAAGGATTTGCAACCAATAGTATTCTTTCATCATACAAATCCATGTGATGTATTTGGCTTTGGTGCATAATAGTGCTATAGCAGTTGATAGAATCATATGAAGATATGAAATATAACATTAGGGGAGAGTTGGGTAGTATCGGACATCGGGTAATATCGGACAGTGCGTTTCTTTCATCTACCACCAGATGGTAGTACCTGAATAGCATGGTTACGTTTCTGTATGCGACATCACAGAAACGTAACCATGTCATTCAGGTACTATCATCTGGTGGTAGTTGAAACAAACTCACTGTCCTATATTACCCGATGTTCGATACTACCCAACTCTCCCCTAACTCATTTTCGAAAAAAAAAAAGTGATGTATCTGATTTTGAAACTACACGCCTCAATTATATTAAGGTGAGTAATGATTTAGCTTCACTGTTTCAACAGTTCTATCAAAATAATGTTCCTGTTTCAATATTTCAACAGAGTTTATAGGCCTATTAAAGTAATGTCATCGTTTCAGTATTTGAATGCGATATTATTGAAAGTATATCCCTATTTCAGTATGGAGGGTAAAGGTTAGTAATATTGTGATTTGATTAGGCTAATATTATGATAGTTCTCTTTGAGAATTTATTACAGTTTCACTGAGAGAGAGGATCTGTTTTTTACGTCAACGTATTAAGGGAATGTTCGTGGACAAGTTTCTGCACAAAACCGGTCATTCTCTCGCTCAGTAAAATTGTAATAAATTCTCAAAAAGAACTATCACAATATTACTCGTATCACAGTATTACCAACCTTTGCCCTATAATTGAAGAGAATGATTCCAAAACTTCCTGAGTCCATTTGGCCATTTTTATTATTTATACATGTTATATATGATTATGTTTGAGATTTCTATCATTAGGGGAGAGTCGGGTAGTATCTGACATCGGGTAGTATCGGACAGTGCGTTTCTTTCATCTACCACCATATGGTAGTACCTGAATGACATGGTTACGTTTCTGTATGCGACATCACAGAAACGTAACCATGTCAATCAGGTACTATCATCGTGTGGTAGATGAAAGAAACTCACTGTCCGATATTACCCGATGTCCGATACTACCCGACTCTCCCCTACATTTTAAGCTTGTTTTTTTTTTTCTTCTAAAAACAACGCCAATCCTTGTCTAACAGTTTGTTTTATTGTGCATGTCACTTTAAAACTCGATCAGTCCGCAGACCGGTGGATAAAAAACTAGCCCAGTCCTTTCATAAAAATGGACTTAACGCGTTTTTGGATCATACTCTTCAATTGGTAATACATGTAATGCTTTTCAATGGATCACATAATTCATATTATACCGTGATGTTCATAATACGACAGATTACTGATGTAATAAAAGAGACGCAGAACTAACCAGCTTGATCAGTGTTAAGACAAGATGGCGATACGAACGGCTGTGACGTCCTGATTTGTTGGTTGTAACTTCGTATCCAGTGCAGTGGAGCGCATCAGCAATTATTATAGATTATATCGATGAAGAGTTGTGTATCAAGTTACGCCTATATATTAAATTTCTCTTACAGCGATGGCATATGCCCAAAGCGTCGAACAACTACAAGAATGATCTTGCAGAAGTGGGAAGCGTTAACGTTGCTTGAGATCAGCGAAAAAGCGATTAATCCACCGTGAACTTCCACTTTCTCCGAAAACTAGCTCCAAATCTACTTCGTTTAGCAAATATTTCTCACACTTTCACAGAAACAACATTCACTCTATAACTTACTGTCAAATTTATATCTGTCACAGAAGTGAATTCGAGACAGGTTCGCTTTGTCTTGTTAATTGCCCACAACCACAGATCCTGTACTTAAGCTGTTGTCTTTAGTAATGTAAATGTTTTCAATTCCTGTTATAAAAACATAGTATGTTAATTTATATATATATTTGCTTCATCATTTATCTTTAACAAGTCTGCTTTCTTATTTCTTAATTTTCGTCCTAATTGCCCGTTATTTTCATTTTTTTTCCTTCTTTCGCCTTTCATTTGTTTGTCCTATCTGATTTTTTTTTTTCCTTTCCGAGTGTGTGTCATTTCCAATTGCGTCATTTTTCCGATTATTTCTACTTTCCACTTTGTCCTTTCCGATTGTTTGTATAGACCCAGAAACAAAATTTAGGCCACCTGAATTTTTCAAGTTCCAGTTATAACATACTGCGCGTGCTCAGTATCTTCCGATTTTTTTTCTTTACGATTGTTCATACCTTCCGATTTTGTCCTTTCTGATTGTTCTTCTTTTCGATTACTTGTACCTTTCGATTGTTTTCTTTTTCGATTTTTGTCCTTTCCTATTGTTTGTATCTTCCGGTGGTTTTTTTCTTTCCGATTGTGCACACCTTCCGATTTTTGTCCTTTCTGATTGTCCTTTTCGATTGTTTGTACATTTCGATTGTTTCTTTCTTTGCGATTGTTCATACCTCCCGATTTTTGTCCTTTCTGATTGTCCTTCTTTTCGATTGTTTCTTTCTTCACAATTGCTCATACTTCCCGATTTTTGTCCTTTCTGATCATCCTTCTTTTCGATTGTTTGTACTTCCGATTGTTCCTTTCTTTACGATTGTTCATACCTCCCGATTTTTGTCCTTTCTGGTTGTCCTTCTTTTCGATTGTTTGTACCTTTCGATTGTTTCTTTACGATTATTTGTACCTTTCGATTGTTTCTTTACGATTGTTCATACCTCCCGGTTTTTGTCCTTTCTGATTGTCCTTCTTTTCGATTGTGTATACCTTTCGATTGTTTTTTTTTCTTTCAAATTTTTCTTTTGATTGTCCATACCTTCCGATTTTTTGTCCTTTCCTATTGTTTGTATCTTACACTTGATTATACATTCCGATTGCTTGTCCTTTCCGATTGCTTGACCCTTCCGTTTATTCGTCCCTTTCTACCGTTCGCCCCTTTTCGATTGTTCATTGTTCGCCCCTTTCGATTGTTCATTGTTCGCCCCTTTCGATTGTTCAGTGTTCGTCCCTTTCGATTGTTCAGTGTTAGTCCCTTTCGATTGTTCTGTATTCGTCTCTTTCGATTGTTTCGTGTTCGTCCCTTTCGATTGTTTCGTGTTCGTCCCTTTTCGATTGTTCCGTGTTCGTCCCTTTCGATTGTTCCGTGTTCGTCCCTTTCGATTGTTTCGTGTTCGTCCCTTTCGATTGTTTCGTGTTCGTCCCTTTCGATTGTTCCATGTCCGTCCATTTCGATTGTTTCGTGTTCATCTCTTTCGATTTTTTTGCGTTCCGATCGTTCATCCCTTCCAATTGTTTGCGCGTTCCGATTGTTCACCTCTTCCGAATGTCCGTGCGTTCCTATTGTTCGCCTCTTCTGAATATTTGTGCGTTCCGATTGTTCGCCTCTTCTGAATATTTGTGCGTTCCGATTGTTCGCCTCTTCTGATTATCTTACGTTCCGATTGTTCGCCTCTTCTGAATATTTGTGCGTTCCGATTGTTCGCCTCTTCTGATTATCTTACGTTCCGATTGTTCGCCTCTTCTGAATATTTGTGCGTTCCGATTGTTCGCCTCTTCTGATTATCTTACGTTCCGATTGTTCGCCTCTTCTGAATATTTGTGCGTTCCGATTGTTCGCCTCTTCTGAATATTTGTGCGTTCCGATTGTTCGCCTCTTCTGATTATCTTACGTTCCGATTGTTCGCCTCTTCTGATTATCTTACGTTCCGATTGTTCGCCTCTTTCGAATGTTCATGCGTTCCGATTGTTCGTTGTTTCTGATTGCTCGCCCTTTCAACTTTTTGGCCTTCTAAGTTTGGATTTTTCAGTCGTTCGTCCTTATACTTTTATACGTTTCTTTTTTGTTGGTTTATTTTTCCATACTGGTCCGTTTATTTTCGTCCTTGTTTATTTTTTCATGCAATTTTATTCGTCCGTTTATATGTCCACTGTTATATTTTATCTCAAATTCATTCATTTTCTTCGTATCGTACGTTTATTATTTCTTTTTGTTCATTTGTTTTACTCATTCAGTTTCGTGCACTTGTTTTTCCTTCATTTTTTATTTGGTTGCTGTTAATGTTCCCGTTCATTTCTTAATACATTCAGCGGTTGTTTACGTGCTTGTTTACCTATTTTGTTATTTACTGTATCAGTTAATATTAGCTTTTAGATAATACGAGTACACTTTTCTGAGAAGGTCGCCAGCAGTGTGTGTATTTGGCTACCAAATACCGTAATTAAGAGCGGCGGATTAGTTACAGAAACGTCCGTCGTCACAGATATGCTACTCTGTGTGTATTTATGAGTATAGTATGAAAAGTTTTTGCGAGATTTTGCATTTTCAATACAATTCTGTGTGCAAACAACATTCTAATAACTAAGTAGCATACAAAAGAATGAGATAAATGTACTGTAGCTTTGAGATAAATAATTTGAGCTGAGGGAGGGGAATTCTGAGATGTCCGCGATAACTCGAGTAGGAAGCGAGGAAGTACAACTCGGGTGGATTGCTGATGTAAAGCAGTTTCCTTTTAGTTCTGCTCACTGACGGCTAAATGCTCTACTTGTCCGCGCCAGTTGCCGCCTTCCCGCCTCTGACGGGCTTGCAGGACCAGTTTTCTGCTAGGTCAGTAGTTAGAGTAGGGTACAGTGACCAGGAGGGGGCTTAGCCATCACTCAACACCGGACACATGCTTCTTCATTCCTACACCATGCGTGGACTTTGGAAGTGACCACTAGAGGACGTGAGGAACTGATAGTGCAAATACAGTGAACGTGGCAGCGTTTACGATTGTTGAAGATCTGTGAGGTAATACATCGTGTTTACAGCGTTCATTTTTAAGAACACACATTGTGCCCCGAGGACTTTATGAAGTGTTTGGATTATACTTTATCATCATCATCATCACCATCATCATCATCATCATCATCATCATCATCATCATCATCATCATCACTATATTCTAATGGTTTACCGGTAGATAATCGTTTTTCAACCTTGTGATATTTGTATACCGGTACTGGAAAAGGATAAGGACAAATTTTGCATCGTGTTGTTTTTGTCTATTTTTAACCTTTATTTTTAAAATTTAAACTATTTAAATTCTAGATGTTAAAGCCTTTTAGTTTGGAAGAAATTGTATCGTGTCCAAACAACTTTTTTAAGTGTACAGATAATATTTTACCACCACCATCGTCATCATCATCATCATCATCATCATCATCATCATCAATATAATCTAATGGCTTACCGGTGGGTCAGCGTTTCTCAGTCTTCTCATATTCGCGTACCGGTACCGGCAAAATAAGGGAAATTGTTGCATCAAGTTGTTTTTTAGCGTTTATTTCTAACCTACATTATAAACATTTTAAATATTTAAATTCAGAATATTACGGCCTATCTTGTGTTATAGACTATAATTAATTTCGAAAAATATGCATTGTGTCTAAAGGACTTTTTGAAGTGCATAAATGATACTTTATCATCATTATTATCGTCATCATTATCGTATCATCATCACATTATCGCTATATTATAATGGGTTAGGTCAGCGTTTTCCAACCTTTTGATATTTGTGGACAGGCAAAAGATAGGGACAAACTTTGGATCAAGTTGATTTTAGTGTTTATTTTTAACCTTCACTATTAAATTTTAAAATATTTAAATATTTAAATTTCGAAAAATATACATCGTATCCAAGGAACATTTTGAAATGTATAAATGATACATCATTATCATTATCATCATCATCCTCATCATCATCATCATCATCATCATCATCATCATCGCTATATACTATTCTAATTGGTTGGGTTAGCGTTTTTCAACCCTTTGATATTCGCGGACCAGCAAAAGATAAGGAAAAATTTTGCATCAAATTGTTTTTAGTGTTTATTTTAAACCTTTTTTTATTAAAATTTAAAATATTTAAATTCGGAATGTTAAAACCTATCTTGTGTTATGTAATTAATTTCGAAGAATGTGTATTGTATCGAAAAGACTTTTTGAAGTGAACACATGGTACTTTATTACAATCATCTTCATTATCATTATCATCATCATCATCATCATCATCATCATCAATTATCGCCACTATACCGGCATTCCAATGGTTCAAATCGGCATTTTTCAACCTTTCGATATTCATGTACCGGCAATATTAAAATTTACAATGTTTAAATTCGAAACTTTATATTCACATCAGCAAACAGTTTGTTTATATTTCTTCTCTCAAAGTCACTGGCATTTATACAATGCAACATCTGCAGCTTTTTAATTCACAACGTGGTTCCAACGTTGATACCTTAAAGGCTGGTCCACAATAAACCGGGAACGAGAACGGGAAGCGGAGGACGTGAACGTGAAGATTTTCGATTCGCAATAAACCGAGAACGGAAACGGGTATGCTTATCGACATGTATGTCAATAACGATATGTAAAGTCGATATTACGCATTCTGATGTTGTTTGTATTTAATTGACCAATGGCGTTCGCTCATGAGTACAAGCCAACCAACATAAACACAGGTTAACCAACTTAAAAATTTATGGCACGTAATATTCAAGAATTCAATTCAGGTGGTAACCTGGTCACATATACACGTGGCACATATTGAAAGTGATTCTACTTAATTTCTGAGTTAGTTACAAGCAATGGATGAAGAAGAAATTAGGCCTATGTCACGGCCTCCTTGCTACAAAATATACGTCGACGAAAGAGCTAGGCCTATATGATGACAACAGAATAAATCTAGTAGGCTGTGGTCGGAAACGAGAACGGCAAAGTTGAAAGTTTTCCCCAAACTTCCCGTTCCCGGGCTCCGGTACGCTTCTCGTTAATTGTGAGTGCTCACATTTAAAAAATATGTATTTTAACAATTTTTCCCCGTTCTCATTCTCGTTGTCGCTTCCGTTCCCGGTTTATTGTAGATCAACCTTAAGACATAGTTCGGCGCCATCTTTCATTTAGTCCATGTATCTTTCCCTATTTGCAGAGGCCGTCGAAAATGTTGTTTCGCATATGTAATATTCTGGACTCCACTGTTTCGTCGACTGTATTCATATTCCGTGAGGATATATATCAACACGAAAGTAGAAGCAGTAATCGTTAAAATAAGTGCCTGTATGTTGGTATATTTACTCAGATTGAGGATTCATTACTTCGCGGTAACATTCGCTGTGTACTCATCCGACTTCTGTTCAAATTCGTGTTACATTACATATTATTGTTACGTTGGGCATTAATTATATTACCGTCTCTATACCCGGCTTTAGTTGGCTAAGAAAATTTGTTTTTACGGACTCTTTAATACTGATGTCCTTATGTTATTTCTTGAAAAACAACAATGAAACTGCACGTTTAATGGGAGTAACACAAAATGTTTCTATTTAAGGATGTAATACAAACTTCTTTAAGAGTTAAAATTCTTGACTAAAGTAGCCAGAGCAGCTCAAAAGGTGTCTTATCTTTAGTGAAGAATAATAATTGAGGCGCTGGGTGCAATAACAGCGTAAGTTGAAAACCCTTGTTTTGAGAAAAACAATGTCTAAGTTTCAGAACAATGTGGAAATTTAATTAGTACAGATACAGGTACGCGCATCCTTCGTTTTTATATAATATGTTAGACTGTATAAATTATTCGAATTCAATATCTGTTATAATTTAAATACAACCCATTTCAAGATATTTGTAAGCGATATAAAACTTTAGCCGTTATTGCATAGAAAGTCTGAGACTTCTTAAATTAGAGTACCTAGGCTTTAAAACCAGCATAAAAGTGTTATTATACTAACATACACAAACTTTATTGAGTGAATAATAAGAAATAATAGTAAGTTACATTAAATTCCTCATGGCGGAAGAAATTTTCTCATGAAATTTCGGCCAGTGTGCCCACCCAGCATCGTGATGCACTTGGGGAGCTACGATAGGTAGCGAAATCCGGTTGCGAATACCAGCTATAACGGCTGGTGGGATCATCGTGCTAACCACACGATACCTCCATTCTGGTTGGATGATCGTTCACCTCTACTTCGGCATGTGGGCGTGAGGCCAGCAGCCGGCTGGTCGGTCTAGGCCCTTCACGGGCCACGGATTATTATTATTATTATTATTATTATTATTATTATTATTATTATTATTATTATTATTATTATTATAGTACATTAAGGCTTCAGCTTATCAAAATAATACAAAACAAGAATTTTAGCCGATAAGACTTTACATTTTTATTGGAAATACAAACAGAATGACGTTAAATTTCTAGTGAGAAAATCAGAAGATGTATAAGAAAACCAATTCTGAAACTATGCTACAGATGAAAACTTCTCTACTATAGTGTCAAATATTCTTATTCATGATCACTGATTTCACTTTCAGGATGATTTTCATCCAGCACTGTTCAAAATCTAAAATATTTTGAAGAGAACAAGCATTTTCTGGTTTTAAAAATTGCAATAATGAAATATCATTTTTCTTTGATAATTTTAAGCCAGGAAAAGGGACATTTTTTTAAATTAAGTTCTTCTTTTGGTAGTATACTATAGAGGGGTATTGGCTATTTTACGACGCTGTATCAACATCTCAGGTTATGTAGCTTCTGAATGAAATGAAGGTGATAATTCCGGGGTCCAACACCGATAGTTACCTAGCATTTGCTCATATTGGGTTGAGATTAAACCTCGGGGAAAAAACTTCAACCAGGTAGCTTGCCCCGCCCGGGATTCCAACCCGGACCACCTGGTTTTGTGGTCAGATGTGCTAACCGTTACTGCACAGATGTGGACTGGTATGTTATGTTCTACTGAAAAACTGAATGGCTGGAAAACGGTATTGTAAGTATATGATTCTGCCAAAGACCCTGATGTACAGTATAAAACATAAGTGTAACATGTTTATATTGCGAATTTTGAACATTTCGACTTGGCACAGCACTTCTCATAATGAACTCTCCTGCCATATAGAGTCAACGAAATTAAATACAACTTTTACAGTCGATAGAAAAGACATGGAAGATTATGAAAATTCCATCGCCGGAATAACGACTTAAATAGAGTTAAACTGTTATTGCACCCAGCACCTCAATTGTTATTTGGAATATTATCTTGATGTGGTCCAAATATTTTCCTCGTCGATTAACATGTAAATCATCTTGGGATGTATCCGGATGAACTATTACAATTTCCCCCCCCCCCCCATGATTCAATTGCTACCCAGTGCCTGTCAGGGAATTTAATAACTGTTGAGTGAAACTTTTGTTTTAAAATTAACATTCTCTTGTCAATATAGTGTTATCAGCATATTCCAGAATAGCAAATTTGCTTTAAAGTTGCGCTCCTAGAGAGAAAAACTTTATTAATTAAAGTTGTCTGCTTGACATCCCAGTGACCATAAAATATCCAAAAAAGATACAATAGAAAAATGCCACTTTAAACAAGAAAAAATATACTACATAGGTTACAAGACTTGAAGGAAACAATAAAAGACTCTGAGTAGAATGTACTGTTGTGTTTAGATAGCTTGGCCGGTCGTAAATTATGCCTAGTAAATCAGGCAAGTCCATTTGATAATGACAAGGAAAAAAAGGGATGTATGGATTAGTCGCAGTGCAGCTCCTGTAGAGTTCACTTCTTTTCTTTTTACAAGTGCGTAGTATTTACAATTTAAATTTATTAATAGTTCACAAATATAGTACATATACGGAATAATTAAAACTAATCTACACAGAATTAGTAATTTCACACAATAAATATACAATTTTGTAACGCAATTTCTATAATTTAAATATTTAATTTATGTTGTCTTATCCTGCACTTACATCTAGTTTTAGTGCAAGATTCAACCACTCTAGTTTATTGTAAACCTTAATATTTATTTACTTGCTTAAGTTTTTTTCTCGTTTAACTCTACAATGTGCAGCCAGTATATATAAATAATTCATTATGCTATTTTCTTCCATTCCTCTTTCACAACAGAAATATTTATACAGTTCGTATAAGCCCTCTCTACTTGCCAAGCCTTCATTTCTCAATTTAATCTCACAGTATTCTTTTGACATTCCTTCAAAACAATTAAATTTAGAAATAAAAAAGATTGCTGAGTATTTTCTAACTACGTCCAAAATGTTATTAGTTAGCAGTGAAAATGCGTATCTGCCAAATTTGAATTTGTTTGTTAATTCTGTGACTTTACTATCATTTAATAACTCCTTACTTTTACTTCTTGTTTTAGCTATTTTATCTGGAATTTTTGTTTCTGTATATCTATTATTAAAAAGAGATACTGGCTTGCCTCCAATTTCTCCCTGCTGCAGCCCTTGATTCTTTCTTCATTGCACAATTCTGTAACTATAACACAGAACAAGCATAACCACTCATATTTTATAAAACATATTTGTATAATTATTTCTTATTAAATCTTATGACTATCAATCTTTCTTATCTAAGATTTACTCATTCATTACCGTTTTTCATTATTACATTTCTTTTATTTTTAACTAAAAAAGATAAAGACATATTTGTTTTTAAGTGCGTAGTATACCACCTATTGAAAAAAAAACATTAATACCGTAATGGAACCAATAAAGAATTGTAGTTTATTTTATTGTGAGTGGAAGAGTGAAAAGAGAAGACTGCATTATGTTATATACTAGTGTTTGAATAGCAGTAATCGCCCATGAAGTGCAGGTACGTGGCCAATGTTTTTCATCATAGCTGTAACTTACATCAGCATGCATGCAGTTCTCCTCTATCCCACTGAATATGCTGAGAAACTTACTCACTTCACCTCTACTCAAATGTTCGCACATAACACCAGCCAAGCTATCTAAACACAACAGTAAATGATTATGCAACAGACACAAGGAATTTTGCAAGATATTTCTACAAATTTTAACAATTGTTTCATTTGAAATACCAAAAGAACGTAAACAATTATTTGTGAAATCGAAGATCGTAGCGCGGGCACCAAAAAGAAGACCCTTAACCTCCCATGCAATTACACATACCTAAGTTATAACTCTCACTAAAGTGTTTAACTATTTTAACTATCTAAACACCTTTCTATTACTGTGTTGAATAAGGTGGGTGATAAATCATCTACAACTGACTTAACTTCTAAGTGATCTGAGATTGTGTTTCTAACTTTGATTGCATATTTATATCTATTTAAGCCCATTTTGACTAATTGAATTAATTTCAACGGTATTCTAAACTCTTTCATACAATTCAGAGGGTGATCTCTATTTATCCTGTCAAATGCCTTTTTAGAATCAATGAAGACTATATAAATATCTGCTGCAAATTGATATTTATGTGGAAGTACAGCACAGAAGTGGTTCGAGAAATTTAAAGATGGGGATGAATCACTACAAGATTCTCCTCTAAAGGAACTCCTCAACTTCATCGTTGACGAAATAAAGGCCACGATCGAGACTGAAGAAAACATGTCAAGAACTTGCTGAAAGGTTCCACATCAGTGATGAAGCAACTCGCACACTTGTGAGAAACGGGAAAGGTATACAAGGTTCGAAAATGGGTGCCATACGAGTATGATCTGACCAATCAACACTAAAACAGATGTTAGAAGTTCATGTTTGACTGCTTAATCGTTATTTCCGTTAAGATTTCCTCAGCCATGTGTTGAGGAGTAAGAGAAACTGATTCTTTACAACAATCCAAAGTAGCCACACTATTGGCTGTCCCCGGGAGAAGCACAGCCACATATGCCGAAAGTGCACTGTGACAATATAATTTTTATGAGTGTCTGGTGGAGCTCAGCAGGATTCTTCCATTATGAGTTTCTGTCTCAGTGGCTAACTATAACCTCTTAGATATATTCAGACCAGCTAAAACGAATGACGAACTTTTTCCAAGAAGCAATCTGGATTAGTCAACAGTAATGATGTTCTCTTCCTTGAAGGCAGTGCAAAACGTGGAAGATAATAGAGATACTTTATGGGAGATTGGAGTTCGCTTATTGTTACCCTATGACTTGCAAAATTAAGATTTGTCTTTGAATGAAAGGGCTTTGGACAAAAGTTGCAAGCTAGTCAGAAGCCCGGATTTTACGTATATACGTCTGATTGAGGTTCTGTCTGATATGTATCTCTATTATCAGGCAGTACATCTCACTTGACGATATGTGTCAGAGGAAGAACAATTATTTGTATGTATCTGAAGTCTGATTAGTGGAATATGTAGCTAATCGGCGATGTATGCATTGGAGGGGGAAAGGAACTGGCCACCCTACCCCATTATCTCCTGGCCTAGTTTCCTCTTGAGTAATGCCTTATTAGTGTTACTTAAGAGGTCCAAACCTGTCTTTGGACAATTCACTAAACAACAACAATTTATATAATATGTATTATTCCATTCTCATGTAGGTCTAATGTAGTTAAGAGAAAAACAAAAGACGTGCCAGCGAATCACACTTGAAGGTCACTATTTTACATAAATTTTGATATACCGGGCCTTCATTTCAAAACTTCCCAGTCTAAATAACTATTATTTCAATTAAATATAATATAAACAAAAAACATGTCAATTTAGATACTGAAGGGAATGTTTAAAGCCATTATTAGTTGCATTTCAGATTTTGCCTCCCTCACCCAATCTTTCTTTCGAATTTCAAACGGCACCCTTATATTCATTCATTCATTCTTTCTTTCATAGTGTTCTGCCCAAGGGCAAGCCTTTCACTGCAAACCCAGCATTCTCCAGTCTTTCCTATTTTCTGCCTTCCTCTTTGTTTCCGCATATGACCCATGTATCTTAATGTCGTCTAACATCATGATACAATTGTTTACACATCTCATTCATTTGTTCTGACGTCTTTTTTTGTTATTTTAGGTAATTTCATAAACTAAATTGAATGTTTAAAATGTGCCGCAAATTCTACTAGTAAAAATATTTGTTAATGGGAGACGCAAAATACAAACTTTAGAAATTGAAGGACAAATAATTATAAGAGGTTATGAAGAAACAGTATACTTAGAAGTAAATATATATACATATATATATATATATATATATATATATATATATATATATATATGGAAATTATGATAAGATATTAAACATAGGAATAGTGAGAGTAAATTTGCTATACCAATTTTAAATGGAGTGTTGTGGGATACGAATATAACTACAAAACAAAAAAATTATAACAATTGTTAAAACTATTATCTTTTATGGTACTGAAAATTGGCCATTGAAAGAAACAAAGCTAAATTATTGGCAACAGAAATGGATTTTTGGCGTCGAGCTGCCGGAACCACAAGAAGGGGAAAAAATTGAAGTTATTAGACAAAAAATGAGAGTCAAACACAAAGTTTTGAATAACATCTGAACAAATCAGATGGGGTGGGGATGAGAGGGTAAAACCTAAAATGCAATTAACACTGGTTTTAAACTTCCCCCTCAATATCTAAATTGAGTGTGTTTTTAAATTTAATTTAATTAAATTAAATAGTTATTTAGACTGGGAAGTTTGGAAAGAAAGTCCTGTATATTGAATATTTTACATACTTTGAATATATTGCCTATTTTATTTTTTTCCAGTTTAACCTCAATCTCCTCAATGAAATATAGTATTTTTGCTCCAGATTAGATTCAGATAATGGCAATTAAAGAATGGAAATCCTCATGCGTGTTGATATTTTGTATATTTCTTAGAGAAAGCTATATGCGTAACTTTAAGAGTCTTAAGGCCTCTAATGCAACTGACGTAACACTAGCTTACTTTAAGTCACATATATGAAGTATCTTCACAAAACTGTCGTAACATTTCATAACTGTACTTGTCGTGGGCATGAGTAGCGCTCCAGCGAATACGAGGTTATTGAAGCAAGTGAACAAAAACAAGATCATCTCTTAACGACAGATCGTTCCAGGAAATAACGACAAAGAAAACATTCCTCGCCCTTACTAAAGCAATACTCATGTCATCATCCAAGTAACGGATTTAAGACATTGAAACCTGAATATTTATAGAGGTCAGAATATGCTAGTGTTCGCAATACTTGTACTGTATTAGTGATATAAATACATGTTTTACATTCAACTTATTTACTATCTTTTATGGGTAATCATTTTATATATGCACGATTGATTTATGCTACTTAACAATGCTGTCAACGGCAGAAGTTATTGATTGTTTGAGAAATGGTATTAGATAAGAAATAAGTTGATGTCCAATACAGTGCCTGGTTTTTATGTGATATGAAATTGAGAAATATATATCTACATAAATATGAAGTTCAAACTTGGCAAGAAATGTATATACTGTAAATATGTATTAATTTAAAAAATATGGTACTTAAAATCTAGGCAATATTAAATGGTTTATTTTAGACCAATGGTTCCCAAACTTTATTTATTTATTTACTTAATTATTTATTTATTATTATTTATTTATTTATTTGTTTATTTATTTATTTACTTATTTATTCATTCATTCATTCATCCATTCATTCATTTTTATTTATTTATTTATATTTATTTGTTTCTTTGTTTAATTGTTTATATATATTTATTTATTTAATTATTTATTCATTCATCTATTCATTCATTTCTTTGTATATTTATTTGTTTGTTTGTTTATTATTTATTCGTATTTATTCGTTTCTTTGTTTAATTATATATATATTTATTTATTTATTTATTTATTTATTTATTTATTTATTTATCTATCAATTTATTCATTTGCCCATTCTTTCATTTCAACATGTGAACATATACACACAGGATAAACCCATTATATTATTCACGTATACAGCAGTATTAATTGTTTAATACAGAAAAGAATTTACAGGCCTAAATTTGTAAGATATAAATAATTATATATTTATAAATATAAGTTAAATTATTGTATAACATATGTACATGAAATGGCATTAAATGTAGATAAGGACAAATCTAGTGATATAAATACAAAAACATGAAAATGTAAGGGAACAGAAATTGAAATATCAAATTTTAATATAGGTGCTAGTTACTATAATTTAAATACGAAAGTTAATTTTATTACAGTAATAAACTTAGTAACAATACAATTAATTTTTAAAAAATTTCACAGGATAAATTGAAATTTTGAATTGTTTAGCACTCATACATTAATATGTATGCCTTAAATTATGCAATCTATTATAAGTGGGAAGAAGAATTCTAAATAGGGTGAATTTGTATTTTCTTTTGGAATAAAGAATGAAATTTGTAAGAAGAATTATGTAGGACATAACATATTTTCCCTTTATTTTTCTATTACTATATATCTGTACAAGTATCTACAATGGAATTACTGTATTTCATCTGAATTGGTGGATGAAACCCCGTTAATAAGAGTCTGTGATAAGAGAAATAAGAAATATAGTTCATGCAAGAAAGTAAGTCTAGCAAACACCACATCAATGCAAGAGTCTGATCCGTTGCTAAGAAAGTGACGTCAGTTGTTGAAATCTCCGTAACATTTTATCCGTTTATCACACGATCATAAATTTTCACGCTAAAAGAAAACGAAGTGGAATAAAGATAGAGAAAAAGATAGCGTAGAAGGTAAGAGTATGAGAATAGTGGAAACAAAGCGGAATACAAAAATAGAACGGACGAAAAACAGTTTGTGACTACAAAATAAGGACGGAGAGTATCTGGAAGAAACATGTTTACTTTGCCGCTACTCTGTTTTGTTTACAGAAGTAACTGTTAATCCCTTTACATCGCTGGTGTGGTATTTTTACCCTCCATTTCCGGCAAACATCCGCGTAACGCGTAACAGTAGTGGACTGGAACCATGGACGAGCACATTGTTCGCCATTTCGGACAATTACACGCTCTCCCATAGAAAATGGTAGTAAAATGAGGCTCCATTACCCTTGCGCCTAGATTCCTTACTTAACATCACTTCTGTTTTACCTTTAATAAGTTGTTATTACTCCATTTTATAACTTGGTCCTGGCCGCACTTTTATGTAGCCTTACACCTGATATTGCCTCGCCGTGGGGTTACTATGGTCATAAGTTTTGTTAAGTATTTGTGGAGATTGCATACAAAAATGAACATGTCTGCAAATGACGATAAAAGAGACATTTACTGTCTTTATATACCTGCTAAGTAAACACAGCTATATTTGTAAATACTTACCGACTGCCATAACTAGGGGGCGGATGTTGATGACCTAAAAATCTACTTAAAATGATCATTAAAATGCCCTTAAACTAATGGGAAAATGACATAAGATTAAAAGAAAATGACATTTAAATATTATTCACCATACTCGCACCACAACTTCTTAAAAATTAGTCACCTTGTTTCAATAATTGCCCTACAAATCGTGGAGAGAGGAGGCAACTTCCTGGAATTTGGCTAAGATAAAAGAAAAGAGCATGCAACAAAATGAAGGTTTTAAGGAAAAACTATAGATTTTAATGAGGGTTTACAATGTGTTTCAATCAGGGGTAGTCCATGTCAGTGCCTTCATTCTCCGTCTCCTCTTCCTTCCGCGCTTCACTTTTGTTACCAGATCTTCCAGATGAGGGAGTGTGAATGACAAAACAAATTGTGGGCGCAGTGTACATTCTTTCAATCTTTGTGTTAAGAATACTGTCTGCTACAGTAGATATCCCTTCCGAACCATGTTGAGGACACAACGTCCTGTCCAGGACATGGTGAAAGTTTCCCCCCTTCCAAACATAAATTCTAAAGGCACCCTGGTACCGACAAAAGAACAGTAGCGGTCAAAGCCCTCACTTAAACTAAGCTGCTGTCAAGCATTTTATATTACTTCCGTTATGTGAAGTGAAGCCTTCAGAGGAATGGGGGATGGACTTTAGAGTCTGTTCCAAGCTATAAACCTCAAACTTCACTGTTATTCACTTATTCAGTATGTAATTAGTAATGACCTATTTGGTTAGGAAGTGATTTAACAGACCTATCGGTAAAGAAGAAAGTACAATGTATTCCAAATGATCTAAAAGTTCTTCAAAGTATTTAAAAATGCCGAAAAAAATATAAAAATGACCTATTAGTTCAAAAACGTCAAAAAATGCAAAATAAGAAATTACTTTTTTACGTTGATATTAACATAGAAAGAATTTCTGTATTACTAGGCATCGTCCTAATGTGAAAAATAAGAAGACGACTTTTCATCAACATCCGCCCCCTAGTCTTAACCAATGCTGGTTAAATATAGCTTGACAAACATTAAACTATTTCTGATTGTGTAGGCCCAATGTGTGGACATCAATGGTCTAGTGTTCTTGCACCCAAGGTAACCCAGGTTCGATCCCTATTTATAAATAGGGAGGGAAGAAAGAGTTCTTTGCCTTTTTTTTCTTGGCTATACGACTTATTTCATAGTTTATAGCAAAGATGCGGTGTACTATTATTCTTTCTTAAAATAATACACCACAATGTCTCATGTAAAGCGAAATCGACCATATGAGTGACCTATGACAAACGTGAATGTGTTGTGTCATTGATCAGAACGGAACTTTATATATATATATATATATATATATATATATATATATATATATATATATATATATATATAAAAGAAATTATGTGTCTTTTATTATTAATTGTGAAACTTTGAAATTAAGTTATTTCTAGGTTTCTATTTGTGTTAATATGAGCAGTTTGTAATTAACAGAATGTAAAATTACTGATGTGAACTGATGTTGTTTCAGCTCTGTACCGGAGGCTCTGTAACAGATCTGGTTCAAGGACTGAAACGCCGTAATGAACGCCTCACAGAAGATCAGATTGCGTACATACTCAGAGAAACTGTAGAGGTAAGATGCTTCTCAAATCTTAATACATTTTTATACATCATTATCTATCGTATGTAAAACCTACAAGATAACTTGTTTTGTTTTACCCACGTTACTTACTTACTTACTTACTTACTTACTTACTTACTTACTTACTTACTTACTTACTTACTTACTTACTTACTTACTTACTTACTGGCTTTTAAGGAACCCGGAGGTTCATTGCCGCCCTCACATAAGCCCGCCACGTTACTAATGGAATATTATAATATTGCATTATTCTTTCTGATTTCACGGTAACTCTCCCTTTGTATACAAAACTTTTAATTTCGGACGTGTATTAAGGTGGTCATATACACTACACATTTTTTCTTTCATATATCAATGTACAGTAATACTAATTCTTCTACAGCTTCATAACCTTCAAACAATTTCAGTCTCATTTTATACAAATTTTCTTTTAATTCTTTATAACAATTCAATTTATTGTACACAGTACAGTGTTAAAGAATGCCTATATGCCACAATTTTTAACCACCTTCCATGAAACTTGCACTGAATCTGTGTGCAATAAATGCGGAATGTTTTCTAGCACTTTTATTCATGTTTATGAGGAGTAAAGACTAAAATTATTTTTTCACTTCCTTAAATTTTCAGATGAGCAAACTTGTTTAACAGATTATTAAAATAACATTTTTATGAATATATATTCTTTCCTCAGTGCTAAAGAAAATGCATACATTTAAAACAAAAATCATGAAAATATCTTTATTCCTTCAAAAGGTATTGAATTTTGAAGAAATAAAAATGTTACAAAAACTACCGTATCAGTACATTTGCACGCACACCACTGCAAGAATGATACCAAATTAACAAAACAGGTATTACACTGCGATGTATCTACCTGCCTCATCAACATCTAGGCATGCCGTATCGACTATATATTTAACCTGGGCCCGCCCCATCCAAATTCATAGGTAGACAATCCGACAAAATGAATTGCCAACACAGCGAAAAAAAACACCCTCCTCAAGGAGTAAATAATTTATTAATGTACGAAATATTAATTATACACCCATAATCAAGATATATATTTTTAAAAGTATAAAAAAAATCTCATTAAATGCAAAAAAAAAAAAACACAAAAATTTGAAATTTGAACGAAATTTACTTTCAACAGTACTTAGTAAGTAGTTATGCTTTGGAGACACGCTAACGGCCGGGGTCATAGCAAATCGATTACCAGTCTATGTTTAGTGTGACTCTAAACTTGTTGTGATAAGACCCATTTCTGTTCTGTTCGTGTGTTCATCAGCAGAGTAAAGGCTGGTTCACAATAAACCGGAAACGAGAACCAGAACGAGAATTGGAAACTGAGGACGTGAAAGTGAAGATTTTTAATTCACAATAAACCGAGAGCGAAAACGGCTATGCATATCGATATGTATGTCAATAATGATATGTAAAGTCGATATTATGCATTCCGATGTTATATTATGTGTATAATTGGCCAATGACGTTCTCTCATGAGAACAAACCATCCAACATAAACACAGGTTAACCAACTTCAGAATTTATGACACAAAATATTTAAGAATTCAAATCACGTGGTAATCTGGTCATATATACACGTATCCTATATTGAAAGTGATTCTACTGAATATCCGAGTTAGTTATAAACGATTCATGAAGAAGAAATTATACCATGGCCTCTGTGCTACAAAATATACGACGATCAAATAGCTTTATTATGGCAACAGAACAAATCTAGTAGGCTGGATTGGAAACGAGAACGGCAAAGTTGAAAATTGGGTAACCTCATCTACTCGTTCCCCGGGCTTCGGCAAGCTTCTCGTTAATTGTGAATGCTCACATTTAAATATAATACAGCTTAACAATTTTTCCGTTCTCGTTTCCATTTTATTGTGAATCAGTCTTAACTCTCTACGTCTTGTGATACGGAGCGTTTCTGTTCTGTTCGCTATGTGTTTTGTCAGTAGAATGTGAATCTCTCATTAAAACTGCACTAAAGCATTCCATGGTCAGCTTACGAGTATTTTTAAATTTTTAATGAACATTTTCTAAGGTTTTTAGTGTATAGTTACATGCGTATTTTGGCAGCTTTCAGTGCATACAAATCCTACGTCTATTAGTAACACATTTGCAAAATACGGATCGTGGAGAAGAGTGCAAAGAAAGTTTCGAAGGAAGTATCCAAATTTCTCGTGCCATGCAGTGCAACAACTATTCAAACGTAGCGAGAAAATTTCCCACCACACATTTCACATTAGATATTAGGTCTCCCGATTTAAGCCCCTTTGATTTTAATTTATGAAGTACTTCGAAAGAGAAAAAGTTTATGCAAACAATTCTAGTTCTGTGGAAGATTTTAAAGAAAATATTAGGCACGATAATTATACCATTCCACAAGAACAATTTCGCTGTTTGTCAATGAATATTTTTAGAAGGTGCGAACTTTGTGTGGAAGCAGAATGTGGACACTTTGAGGCATGATGTAACACAAGTTAAGTTCTACTTCACGGGAAAATTGCGCCGCAAAACCTCGGTCTAACCCCAGCACGCTATGCGGAGAACATGCCGTGACGAGTGCCGGTTGCATACCAACAGCTGATGAGACACCCGTTAGTATAAGTGCATGCACTGCCATCTACTGAGATTGATGAGAAACAATCAATACTGAACTACGGTGGATCAGTAGGACAGAAACGCATTATGTCCAACAAGAAAGTTCTCGCAATAGGCAAATAGGTGAGGTCAACCTCTTGGTTTAGTGGCTGCTAAGCAGAAGATATCGGATTCGACTCTCACTTTGCTAAGATTTTTCCTTGGTTAGGAATTATTCCTTTGGATATATTATGGCTTCAAGTTTAAATCAGATTTAGTTACATTTGTATTAGAATGAAAATGACTCGATCTAACATTCGGCGAGAATATTCCCATAAGGCAGTGTTTCTCAAACTTTTTTGAAGTGAAGACCCTTTTTTAAGTCAGGACAGTTCCGTGGACCACCTTACTCTTGTTCCCTTCAAAAGCAAATTTATCATTTATGTAGCAAATTTTAATACCAGTATAGGCCTATTTATATTTTTAAAAAATAATTAATTAAAATTAATTTAATTCATTTAATTTTATATTAGTATTAACTAATTAAGCTAATGTGAATAAAAAAAATTCATTTTCGTTTTTTAATAAATCATGGCTATTAGAGTTTGGATAATTTTTAACTTATTAACTAAACAAAATAAATAAATGTTGGCGCTCACATTAATGAGATGGATAAGCCTGCCCATTCTTGCACAGTTCTATTTGGATGTATGCTGGTAAGCTTAAGTCGGAGATCGTCATATACATCGAGTCGATTTCGGTGCTTTGTTTTCATTAGAGTTTGTGATGAAAACCCTTTCTCACAAAGATACGTAAAAGCAAACTGAATTGTAATCTGTAAAGCACCATTGTAGAGTTCATTATAAGTTATTCTCTTTTCACTTGTGATGCGGTCCAGAAATTAACCATACCTTCCGCTTGGAATTTCATTTTAAGTCGGGTGACATTCGAGAGTTCAATTAACTGTTCTCTTTCACTCAATGAAAGTTTGTTATTTTCAATATCGCAATGAAGAGATCACGAACCCGTGAAAATTTGCCATATTTACTTGCAAATAAGTTTAAAATTGTGACCTCAGAATTTCAAAATGCAAACATATGTCATTGCACAATTCTTTTCCAATAACAAAATCATTTTCAACCAAAAAAGATTAGGGTTGGAAATAGTGAAAAAAAAAATCCTCTGTTTTATGGAACCAAGTTTCCTCTCGAACACTTTTCTCATGCGCATTGAGAGCAGTCAAAGAATTTACCTTGTGAGAGAGAGATTTAGCTCGTTTAGTTTCGAGAATACATATGGAAGATATGCCAATGTACTTAGCCACATGTCATCAGCTGATGTGCAGGGAAAAGATGGCGAGAAACACCACGTTCATAGTGCTTTAAATCCCTCTTCTGTTGCTGAGAGTAGAGTGGGAAGTCTGTAGACAGGTAGGGTAATACATTTCATAAAATTTCAGTATTGGGAGAAAAAATGAAAGGTGATTGCCATGTGTCATTTCCAAACTCTGAGATTTTCAGCTATAGTATGATACGTAATTCGTTTGAATTTTATTTTTTCTTCTGTCCTTTTTAAAGGACCACAAGGGCACACTTCGGGGACCATAGGTGGTCCGCGGACAATAGTTTCAGAAACGCTGCCCTAAGGCAATGATGTCACGAAATCAACATGACAACTTATGATTTTGAATGCCGTGTGCTCCTCTGTAAAACATTGCATATAACTGTACGATTACACAGCGTTCAGGATGGATTGCAGTATTTAAGAGAATGTCTCCTTTCGCTGTGTAAACAATTCAATATAAATCGTTGAACACTTGTGAGAAATATCCCACCCTACAAGGAGAACAAGGACAATAAAAGAAAAAAATGGAAGACAAGGAGAACATGGGACATACAAGGAGAGCAAGGGGATTGCATTTTTATGTATTTTTATACCCAATCTTTTCCCGTACCTAGTGATGAGAAAGACTAGTTTTATGTCAAAAAATAGTGCATTTCGATTAAAATAAAAGAACGTTATTTTATTATTTGTAAATTACTTTAAATTACAATTGATATACGTTCAAGGTGCGAATTAACTGGGGGAATGAGGGGATTTCTCCCCTTTTGGAAAGTTATCTCCCTCTCATAAATTCATATTAACATCCCTGCCAGGGATAACTTCTATCCCCCCTCACAAAATATAATTATTTTAATACGAGTATACTTTATACAGTAAAACTAAGCAAAGAAAATAATTTGATGTATTATCATCTCCGACTAGCTGACAACAATCAATAACTTAGGAATTACACATC
The DNA here is from genome assembly GCF_040183065.1 of Periplaneta americana. Lineage (NCBI taxonomy): Eukaryota > Metazoa > Arthropoda > Insecta > Blattodea > Blattidae > Periplaneta > Periplaneta americana. Next base: position 41,270,913 of record NC_091118.1, on the reverse strand, counting down.
TTATCTTAAACGTCCTCATGGATATAATTATTAAATTCATATTAACATCCCTGCCAGGGATAACTTCGATCCTCCCTCACAAAATATAATTATTTTAATTCGAGTATACTTTATAAAGTATAAAGTAAACAAAGAAAATAATTTGATGTATTATCATCACCGACTAGCTTGACAACAATCAACAACTTAAGAATAACACAGCTTATCATAAGCCTGCTCATGGATATAATTATTGTTATAACAAGATGCAAGCGTTGAGCCGTATCGAATTATGGTATTCTCTATCTAGGATTCTATCCCCACTCATCAGAAATCTTAATTCGCACCCTGTATACGTTACTTCTCTTAGTTGCAGCTCAATCATAATTTCGGAACCACTGCATTAGTATTTCGTAATTTGTATTTTTGTTAAAAATGTAGTAAGAAAGTTTCTCCAAGTGTTGCGCACAGCATACCCTGTTACGTAAAACATCAATATTTTAGTGGCGGCTGCATGGGGGAGAGCTCAGGGACAATAATTCATTATATTACATAAAACATCAATACTTTCGTGGTGGCTGTCGGAGGGAGAGTTCTAAGGCACCACTTCTTTTGTTTTCGTTTTACCGGTGAATTCTGTTTCATTACTTGAGTTGCTATTATAAATTTACAGCATTTAATTTTGACATTTTGGTATTTTATAACTTAGTCCCTCCAGGGATAAAAATTAAACAGCTGTTACCAACCTTTTTAATATAGGCTATAACATCTACTGTTCCAGATATTTAAAATTCTTCTGAATATACCCCATATCTTACGATATAATTAAGACCTGCGTTTGTTTTCAATACTTACCGTTGTTAAGGCGATGCGATACTGAATATTTACCAGTTTTATCATTTTTTTCATTTTCGCGCTAAAAATATAACTTAATGATTTCATGACAAGTATTTTCATGAAAACTTTATGACGTAATATCAGTATATTAAATCCACAAATGAATTTGGTAGAAGTTCTGTTAATGCACGAGTTATGTGCAACCAAAACTTTAAATTTAATTATCTAAAAAAAAAGTCTTAAACGTTTTCAACGTCAAGGACTCATTTTATTTCTCATTGGTTAAAGCTAAAGTGATGAAACTTGGCATACTTATTCATTAATATCTCTGTTATGTAATGGAGCATTTGATTGGCTGTATTCAGCATAGTTTTATTGCTAGAGAATTATACGTAAAGCAGTATTATTTTTTGTTAATGTTTAGACATTGAAGAAATATTTCTTTACAGATGAACAAATTAGAGTAAGGCATTACCACAGTCTAGTATATACAGTCGCGAAGCTCAATACGTAGTAAATATGCAAACATTAGATAGTTTCTCACCACTAGGATCGCTAATATCGCCTCATTACAGGCAATGCAAAATAGTACCGTCACAGTCTATTGTTTCTAGCACCCTCAAAACTCAAGCTTCGTGACTGCATATAGTAGACTGTGGCATTACTAATGCTCCATTACACAAAATGCAGTGTTACCTTTAAGAAAAATTAGACTTTTTTTTTAGAAATAAGATTTTTACTAAGAAAAATTAAAAAAGAAAAGAAAACAAAATAAGTTTATTTTTCTTATTTTAATGATAAAAGATTGAAATTTACAATGTGTGATTATGATATTGATAAGCATATTCAGTAAAAAGTGTCAACTATCTAGCCAAAAATTTGTGGATTTGAGAAATTTTAGTAGCGCATCGCCTTAAAAAAATTAATTCAGATTGGCCTATCTGGACCATGGCATACTTATTCATTAATATCTCTGTTGTGAAATGGAGCATTTGATTAGCTGTATTCAGCGAGTTTTATTGCTAGAAAATTATACGTGAAGCAGTATTATTTTTTGTTAATGTTTAGACACTAAAGAAATAATATTTCTTTGCAGATGAACAAATTAGAGTAAGACATTACTAATGCTCCATTGCACAAAATGCAGTGTTACCTTTAAGAAAAATTAGGTATCTTTTTTTTAGAAATAGGATTTTTACTAAGAAAAATTAAAAAAGGAAATAAAACAAAATAAGTTTAATTTTTTTAAGCTTTTATGAAAAAAGATTGAAATTTACAATGTGTGATTATGATATTGACACGCATATTCAGTAAAAATGTCAACTATATAGCTAAAAAATTATGAATTTGAGAAATTTCAGTAGCATATCGCCTTGAAAAAAAATTAAATTCAGATTGGCCTATCTGCAACTATTAATTATTTTCATATTGACACTGAATTTTTCTTGTTGGCAGGCACTGATATATCTACACAGTAACCATTGCATGCACAGAGATGTGAAGGGACACAACATCTTGTTAACAGAGGACGCCCGTGTCAAACTTGTGGATTTTGGAGTATCGTCACATTTGGCTGTAACACTCGGCCGCAGAAACACTTCAGTTGGTACGCCGTACTGGATGGCTCCTGAGGTAAGACTTCGTACCTTATCCTTTGCCATTATTGGAATCCGGATTTTCATGCATTTTCATAGTTTTAGTGTTCTAAGGAGCATAGAATGCTATTATCTACAATAATTGTCAATTTATCTTCCCGTTCTTCTGATGCAGGAATTCATTTTATTTTGTTTCCCTAATCAAACTTGTTCCTCTAAAAATGTGCATCTACTATCTGCCCATCTTTCAGATCTTCCTCCTCTCTTCCTATCTCAGGGTCTGTCTTCTTTGACTCTTCTCACCATCCGATCTGCCTCTATTCTATCTACAGAATCTCTAAAACCTCTTGGATCAAAATAATCCAGATGATAGGGAAGTTTAAACTGAATATTTTGAAATAGTCAAACAATTAGTTTCATTGATTGTAATATCTGTTTTCTTTTCCTCTTTTTACTTTTTATTCTGTTAATTAATAAAATACGTGTATGACTTGAGGCTTTCCCGGCGTTTGATGTAGAATAACTCTTCTCGGGTTCTCAGCCAGGTGAGTTGGAGATTAGCTTCCAAGCTTTCGACGGCTAGCTCTGCCATCTTCTTCAGGGAAAGCCGTCGAAAGCTTGGAAGCTAATCTCCAACTCATCTGGCTGAGAACCCGAGAAGAGTTATTCTAATAAAATACTTATCTTAAAATTTTGTCAAACATCCCCTGAGCACGAGTATGTACTCTTTCTGGGGGTACTAAAGTGATTTTTATAAAATATATATATATATATATATATATATATACATCGTCGTTGATTTTATAAAACCTCCTATGTGACAGTTCAGAACATATTTTTTCAGAAGGAAGTTAAAATTAATTAAATATCAATAGGCCTACACTGATCTTCGATAATATAATTTATGTTCATCATATTCACTAACGTTTTCTACCGAATTAGGGTAAACATAGGTAATTTTGTGATAATTTCATGAAAATTAATTTAAAATGCAAATGTGTAAATATTTCCTTATTCCGATTTTTTCATCTAAAAGACGATAATGTGCTGTACAAATCTGGACACATAAAAGATTCGACACGTTCTTGAACAAGTGCCAAAAACCACTTTTACAACTTAAGCTAAAAGGTTGGTTATTTCGTGATAACCTTGGTAATTTCGTGATATTACATGATAATTTCGTGAGAGTTAGAAGAACTGTGTAAAAATTCATTAAAGTCAAATTAAATTCTCATTTATTGTTACAAGACTTCAAACATAGTAATTCCGTCTAATATTCATAGCAAGAAAACATAGAAATACATATCAACACATAATAAGAATGAAATCAAAGTAAAACTTGAAATTGAAAAGGCATCTTCTTTGCCCTGAAAGGGTGAACACTTTTATTACGGACTTTACTATAGCCTATATTACTAGGGTAACTCCAAAAAGTAATCCATAACATTTGTTTAAAAATTATATTTTTATCCTACAGCTTTGCTATTGTCACAGAATGTAGATACATCCTTTAGGAACAAAATGTCACTTTTCCACATAATCCCCGTTCCTTTCAACTGCCTTACATAACCTAGGAACGAGGGCCTGTAGACCAGCACGGTAAAAGTCTGGACCAACACGTCTGAGCCACTCTTTAGCAGCGTGCACAAGGGAGTCATCTTCTAACTTCGTTCCGCGAAGGGAGCCTTCAGTTTACCAAAGAGATGGTAATCGCACGGTGCCAGTTCAGGTACTGTAAGGAGGATGTTTCAGTGTTGTTTATCCGAATTTTCTGATCTGGTCTGTGGTCTTGTGACTGACATATCGTCGGTTTCTTGGTAAAAGTGACCAAGTCACATTCCAAGGCATCCAATCTTTATGAAAATTTAAGACATAATTATATATTAAAAACTAATAATATAGCACATTTACCTTCAAAATAACTTGTTACTAACATCTAAAGAAGAACAGCTATCTTTGGATGGATCATTAAACCTTTAAATGCCTTTTCCCAACAATTTTCAATTTTGGACTTGGTCACTTTTACCAAGAAACCGACGATATGGCTGTGCGTTGTCGTGCAATAGCAGAACATCCTACTTCTCCCGATGTCGTCGAACACGACTCAGTCGAGCTTGAGGTTCCTTGAGAGTTGCCACATACGCGTCAGAATTAATGGTGGTTCCGTATGGCATGATGTCCACAAGCAAGAGTCCTTCTGAATCGAAAAACACAGTAGCCATAACTTTTCCTGCCGAAGGTGCACATTTGAATTTCTATTTATTTGGTGAATTTGCATGATGCCACTCCATTGTCTGCCTCTGTCTCCGGTCCAAAATGGTGAAGCCATGTTTCATCTTCTGTCACAATTCTTGCAAGTAAGTCATCTAGCACTTATCATTGACATTTAGCATGATAACAAATCAAACAGAAGCTACACTGAACCCATTCCGTCCCCCTTTTCTTTTTTGTTATCACATCTTATCTTCAGATTTCTAAAATTCCTACTGTAATACAATTTTTAAAAATAGTATAAAATTTTACGCTTAATGCTCACCAAAATGTCGGCTCAAACAGCTAAGATTTCTATCAGTAAAGCTAAGCCTATATGGCGACTAAAGCTGTATCTAACATTCCAAAAACATTTCCTAAAATTTCATGAAGATACAATAAATCTTTGTACCAAATATCATATGCTTACCTTTAGTAATAAGCCTGTAATGTAATTACAAACATCCACAAAATTTGTACGCCTGAGAAGTCGACGCAAACTTGCTCTCTCCAAACATAAAAGCTCACTGAAGCAGCTACAATAGTCACACAAGCTTAGCTGTATGTTTCTGGAAACTGGACAACATATGCAATCCCTTGGCGGAAATTTGAATCTCGTAACACCATTGGTTAGTTCACGAAAGAGCAAAGAAAAAGTATCACGAAATAACCACTGCCACGAAATTACCAATGTTTACCCTACTTCATATTCTTATGAAGGCCCGTTAATTTTTAATTAGTCTTCCTTATTCCTGAAAAATTATGTTGCGTACTGTCACATAGGAGGTTTCATAAAATCAACGATCATCACCATCATCATCATTATTGTTGTCATCATTATCATGATTGTTATTATTATTATTATTATTATTATTATTATTATTATTATTATTATTATTATTATTATTATGTGTTTGTGACAAACAACTGTCTACTAGAGTCGTGCACAACCGGTTACGAAAAATAGAAATTATATATTGCTATTGAACGTCTGGCGCTATAGTCAGTATGCAAAGCTCTCCCATCTCGCGGAGTGTCTCAGGGTCGGTTTATCGAATATTCGAGTTGTTTCTCATTCTTTTTGGGTGGACCGCAAAGGCAGACCACATTGAACCATGCAGGAGTTACAAAGACGCGTTTATCATTGTGTAGGCCTACCATTTAATTCATAATTCTTCCTCTTTCAGTACATTCAATCAATCAAGCATTCATCGATTCATCCATCATCCATTCATCCATCCATCCATCGACTCATTGATTCATTCGTAGATCGATTCATTGATTCATTCATGTATGGATTGATTGATTGATTCATTCATTCTTTCTTTCTTTGATTGATTCATTCATTCATTCTAGGTATTACAGTTGGATACCTTCAAGAGCAACAACATTCTTCGTAAAAGTACAAGCATTTGAGCTTCAGAGTAGGCATACTTTTCTTTTTATTAATAACACCCTTTGTTGTTACAGTGTCCATTTATTTTGTTCATTTACGAGTATGTATTAGTTATGAAGATAAGTGTATTAAAGTGTCCAATCAATAAAATTGTAGACCTGTATTAAGCAAACGCATTTTTTTAATAAGAAAGTAAATTTTCTTCAATTGTTACTCCGTTTGGTACTCAGAAAATGTAGGTTTCATGTATGATGAAGTGCGCCTGGTGTTCTGTCTACCTGCAAAACATAAGGGATAATCGGTTGAAAATCGAATATTCGGACGGTTGCCCGACCTTGACGGATGTTCTCTAACGGTCGAATCTGAACCGGTTGTAAGCGCTATTTTGCAGCTTTCTGCTGCCTACCGCGTCGAAGTTTAGTGGAGTTAGCTTGCAAAATAATGACACAATGCCAGAGTTAACTTGGACCATACAGCAACAGCAGCATCAATGAAAACTAAGTTTTGTTTGTACTCTTCTTTAAAGGTAATAGCATGTGAACAGCAGCTGGACTCGTCGTACGACTCGCGCTGTGATGTGTGGTCGGTTGGCATTACTGCCATCGAACTGGCCGAGGGTGACCCGCCACTGTCAGATCTTCACCCAATGCGAGCACTCTTCCAGATCCCAAGGAATCCTCCGCCACAGCTGTCACATCCAGAGGACTACACCCCAGAACTGTTAACAGACTTCATTTCCGAGTGTCTAGTCAAGGACCTGGAACAACGGCCCTTCGTTCGGGAACTGCTGGAACATCCTCTTATGAGAAGGGGTGCTGTCTGTGCAGAAAAGGTGAGTTACAAGAATATACTACCTTAATCAAACATGAATTGTGCTTTGCAATGGACATGAATCTGACTGCAACGTAGCGAGGAAGACCTGAGTTCGTTGACCTCTTACATCTGTAGGCTATTACTAGAAGAAAGGGGACTGTATTAGCGGCGACGAAGCCAGACTTCTGAAACTTCCAACTCAATTTTTTAATTAACCGTGCATTTAATCACAAAACGTAATATAGATTTTCTATTAATTTAAGTGTATCTTATCATGTCTTTCAATCTACAGGATTATTTCACTTCCACCCTATATAATATGTGAACAGTTTTTTCTTAAATGAAAGTTGTAAAATCAAAAAGAATTTCGCGTATGACGACGAACATTAAAACACTACATTAAAATTCGCTACATGCATCTCGTCTCCTAATTTTAATGAGTTAATTTGACAATCACCTGAATGTTTAAATTGTGTATAAAATAACAGAAAAAATAAATCAACTTACTTTACTTTACTTAATCGATCCTCTTCTACCACCTGGTGTAGAGGTTTTACAAAAAGCCTTCCATCTCTCACGGTCCTGAGCAATGGACCTTGCCTCTTTCCATTCAATCCCTCTCTCACGCATGGTATCTTGGATTCCTTGTTCCCAGATCTGTCTCGGTCTTCCTTTAGGTCTTTAACCCTCCATTCTAACTTGCCACGCTATTTTTGGGTATCTATCATTGTTCATTCTAGCCAAATGTCCAAACCACCTTAATTGTGATAATTTTATTTGTTCTACGAGAGGATCAATTCCTAGACCTAGCCTAATTGTTTGGTTCCGTATTCTATCTCTTCTAGTTTTTCCTTCTATTCTTCTTAAATATCTCATTTCCATGGCTTGTAGTTGATTTATGTTTGGAAGTCGGGGACCATGTCTCGTTCTCCATATATTAATGTGAGGGTATATATGGTTTTATATACTGTTAATTTAGTTTTTAAAATAAATCAAGTCATACAAAAATGAAAAAGAAATGAAGAAATATGAGGGGTTCGGGAGTAAAACATGGTTAAGTGACATTTTAGTGTTTTGAAGTTATTAGGTAGGTTAACATTTATACATGCAACATTTTGTATAGTTACCAGGAAGTAAAATCTGTATACTTCTGCCATCTATTAAGATGCTGGAAAACTAATTACTGCATTAGACGCAAAATGTAAGATACCATATTATAAGCTACATATCTCATTTTTGACCAAAATGTGAATTGCCATGTTTTACGCCCGAGCTCCTCATTGACATAAACTTAATTTAACTTTTCCTTAGTTTGAGTATGTTCACTGTCCGTCTCTGCGCACGCAAAACTTGCAATAGTGAAGGCGTTCCGTAATGGGCCACAGTCCTGCCATATACCCGCAATATGCGAAATCCGTATTACGTAAAGTGGAGTGGGTAGGCATTGGATACATCATACTTTTCCCCTTATACCTCCCTCCTTCCATCTTCCTCCTTGCTGTTTTGCGGGTTGTATTTCATATGACGTCATCTTTGCCGACCATTGACCTAATATGGTAATGTTAGTAAAAAAAATTAATACTTATTTATTGAAATGAAGAACACAAAATACTGATTTATTTCAAGAATCGTTACCACAGTTTCTACACTTTTTTTCCTACTGTATTACGTAGTCAGGGAAGAACAGTTAACGAAGTTTGATATTTGCATAGCAAACTCCCCTTCCTGAATTACTTTGTGGGCTTCTCACTTTGAGAGCTCATTAGAAGCCCTACAGCTTCGTATATGACCATAATCCCCGGCCATAGAAGGTTTGAAGATGTCTTGCGGAATGGACGCCAGTGGTCGTGATTGCGATACCTAAAAGCAATAAAAACAATTAGAGTGAAATTAAACGTGTGTATAACAACAGTGCAAGTACATAAAGTTACTACCGTTGACAGTGAACAAATGGAAAGTTTGTTTGTGTAAGATTACGTTTAATTTTTCTACATTTATGGATATATGTAACATTATAAAACTTATTTGCAGAACTAAAAGTTACATTTGTTCGGATAAGATTTCTTCTGCACATTTAAAGAACAAAACTAAAATTCTTTCAATAATTTATTATCATATCACCATCACTAATCTTGTATTAATATACTGTATTAACCCTTGAGATAATCTGTTATTGACTAATAGCACTTAAATATGTCAATAATAAAAATACTGTACACTATTATTATTATTATTATTATTATTATTATTATTATTATTATTACAATCATTCATCTTCCAGGGCCGCGTAGGACTATATTTTTTTGTTTGAATTCTAGCAAATTTAGAAGGCAAGTCTTATGTAATCACAGCCCACAGAATATTCAAGACTTGTACAAAAATATTATTTTTAGTAACAAAGGAGCAATTTCTCTATTATGTTGCAAGATTTCGTAGCTAGATATCGCTCTTTCGTGTTCTTAAATCTTGAACTTCATTTTCTTTCTGTTATTATACATTGTATTATGTGAGTTTCAAGTTTTGTTATTATTCTCTTAGTTGATGTTGAAAACTTTTCCTTTCTTATTCTTCGTAAACATTGACCTTTCTGCAAGCCTGCCTCACTTCACTAACAATATCTAGTTTCGAAAAACTTTTTACAAATTTATCCTACAGACACTGAAGTATAGACTCGCACCGCGAGAAATCGCTGAAAGTTTGTTGGCAAGACGAGGGGAGAGGGAGATCACGCATGCGCAATGCATCAATGTCATTAACAATCTGTTCCAAAAAAAAATATTGTCACGAAAGGCGACACACAGTTTTTCTTATTCGTTTCACGGCAATTCTGTTCCTTTTTCATGTTGAGGATGATATTACTGTTTATAGTTTGTTTTTTTAACTGTTATTCAAAAGACACACATCAATAAAATCCTTTAATATGCATCCAAATGAAAAGATGAACTCTCGTTCTTCAGATTACACAAAACAGTTCTGAAGTTAAAAAAAAAATCACTTCATTAGTTATAAAGTCTACTTTCTAAGTAGATATACAGTGTGTCTCAGAAGTGCGTGCATTAAATTTAATGGATGATAAAAGAGGCCAAAACAAACATTTTTATCATATAATTTATAGTCTGCGTTGCGCTGTTATCCCTCTAAATTAATGATTTTCAACCTAGGAGCCGCGGACTCCTGGTGGTCCGCAAAGTAGTTGATGGGGGGGGGGGCCACGAACAAAAAACAGTAATAATAATAATAATAATAATAATAATAATAATAATAATGTAATAATGATCATAATATTTAAAAGCTGTTCTATGAAAATTTAAACCTGCGACTATTTTGCATTAAATAAGGCATAATTTATTTGTTTTCTTTTAAAATTTACACATATATTGATATTACTTCGTTCTACATTTTGCTGCAATGTTTTTCAGCCTTTTGGATGACCCCTCCCCCTTCCCATTTTCCTAACATTACTTTAGTGCGGCCCACTGGCCTTACCTGTAGGTGTCAAATGTAGAACATAATAGCACAGTCTAGTATATACAGTCACGAAGCTCAATACCTAGTAAATATGCAACCATAGATAGTTGTTAACCACTAGGATCGCTACAATCGCCTCATTACAGACAATGCGAAATAGTACCGGCACAGTGTATTGTTCCTAGTACCCTCACAACTCAAGCTTCGTGACTATGTATACTAGACTGTGATAATAGTGTGAAATATGGATTATTTTAAAAACATTGCAACAATCTAAATTGATTAGGATTAGGTCATTAGGATAATGCTAATGATTGTAGGTCTGGAGTAACTTGTAATGAATTTCAAATTGTTAATCGTGCAAATAAATTAGACAATATTATGTTATTGAATTTCGAAGATTAGTAATCTCTGAAATTGTAAACATCGATAAATAAAATATTACTACTATTGTTACTGCTGCTGGCACTGGCACTGCCACTATTATCACTACCACAACCAATAATAGTACTGCTAGTACTGAGTACCACTAACGACACTTGTCATTGCTAATATCACTACATTACTAACACTACTACTCCCACCATTGTCACTACTAATACTGCTACCACTTCTAATGACACTATTGCCATTACTGCTACCAATATTACCACTGCAATACTAATATTACTATTGTACTATACTGCAGCCACCACCACCATCACCACTAATACCACTACACTACTAACAATATTACTACAACCACCATTATTGGAAGCAACAGTGTCTCCGTAAAATCTTCAGGCCATTCACCTTTCTCATATATTTCGTTACATAATGATAGAATTTTCTTCTTGTTGGCAATAATGTTCATTATAGTGATAGTGATGATATCGACAATAACCATGGCAATAATGATGATGACGATGGTGACATTGGTGATAACGATGGCAATGATGACAGTTATGATAATGATAACATTGGTGGTAACGATGATAGTTATAATAATGACAATGATTACATCGGTGATTACACTGATTACTACGATAATGACGATAGTGGCATTGGTTATAACAATGATAATGGTGATGACAATGATGATACCGATGGTGACATTGGTGATAAGATGATAATGACCATGGTGACATTGGTTATAACAATGACAATGACGATGACAGTGATGTTAAAGATGGTGACATTAGTTATAAAAATACTATTGACGATGACAATGATAACGATAGTGACATTGGTTATAACATGACAATGACGATGACAATGGTGATAACGATGGTGACAGTGGTTATAACAATGCTAATGACGATGACAATGATAACGATGGTTACATTGATGACAATGATGACAGTTATGATAATGATGACTTTTGGTAACGATGATAGTTATGATAATGACAATGATGACATCGGTGATAACGATGATAATGACGATGGTGACATTGGTTATAAGATGATAATGGTGATGATAACGATGGTGACATTGATGATAAGATGATAAAGACGATGACTGCATTGGTTATAACAATGATAATGACGATGACAATAACGATGGTGACATTGGTTATAACTTGATAATGACGATGACAATGGTGATAACGATGGTGACATTGTTACAACAATGCTAATGACGATGCCAATGATGATAACGATGGTGACATTGGCGATAACGATGATGGACTCTAAAGATAATGAAAATTATTATGGTAATAACGATGGTGACATTAGTGATAGTGATGATAATTATAATAATGGATATGGCATTAATTATGGTAATAACGATGGCAGTGATGATAATGACAATGGTAACAGTGTTAATAACTTTTGCGATAATGACGATTGAGGTAATAATAATTTCGATGGCATGACGATGAAGGTTAGGGGGATGATAACGGTGATGATTATCATGATGGTGATGTTCTTGCATCGTATAAAAGTACTCCAAGGTTCGATTTCAACCCTACCTTTGTTCTTTATAATTTCTATAGGATATATAGGCTACAGTACTTGTTTTATGAAAGATGGGACATGACAGTAGCATTGCGATCAGAAGAACAACTGAATGTCACATAGCGTGGTAGGCCTGTTGCTATGGTAACAACGGCTGAGTTGCCAAACTTACAGGTCCCACATGGTGAGTGCTTAATAGCTCTCTTGGCGACATTTATTGTGCACACAATGTTAGCATTGGTACGTTTCGTCTTTGATTCTCTGAAACTAATATTTTAAATAAACTACTTTTGATATTAAGAATATTATAATTATGATATCAACTGCAAGAATACTCTTTACACAAATAAGACACCCATTGGCAATAGGACTTATATTATTAATTCAAACAATTATTGTATGCATAATAAGAGGTTTATTATCACAAAGATTTTGATTCCCATACATTCTATTCTTAATTTTCCTAGGAGGAATATTAGTATTATTTATCTATAATTAATCAGAATCTTATTGGATTTTTATATTGTTTTCTTACCTTCGTTTTAATTGTCAGTGAATGTTTTAACGTCAGCCATCTTAACGTCAATTGCTAGCTTCTATCAGCTGGCAGCGTGGTAGTCCATATTGGCAACATAGCATTGTAATTTCTCAGCTCGGCCGCTTAACTGTCATGTCTCATCTTTAAAAAAAAACAAGTATAGTCACCAATATAAAAAATAAGAACGCCCTAGCCATTATTCAATAGTGCGTCCTTACTCATTTCCTTCGTTTCTTGTGTTTTTATGTAGGCCTAGTTACATGTTTGATAGGCACGTACCGAAACTCCAAATTTATTTCAAATATAATAATGTGTTTTAGGTTCGCTTGGAGCTGCAGGCAGAAATTTCGAGACAAAGGGCTGAAGGACGATCACATAGACAGCCGGAGGTGACGACGAAACACGGGAAGCTCAAACCAGACAGAAAAACGAAACCTCAACCAATGTACATGGACGATCTCGCAGCGTTGGACATCCTCTCGGAGGTAACAACAAAAGCGGTACAGTCATACGTATGCTTTCTATTGTGAACGATGATACATGGATGCTGTGGATCCAGGGGAATTGCTATGGAAACGTAAACAGATGTTGCCTCGTTTAGCTTAATCAGTGTTGCCAACCCGTTTATGAATAATTATTGTACACAGATGTAAAATTAGTCCATAGATTTTAGCAAGAAATTATTATGCAAGTTATACAATGATTGTGGCATATATTACCGGACCATTCTGTTTGTGGAACGGCAGTTGCTTGTACCCTAGATCATATATGTAATAGATACGTCATCGCTATGTTAAAATCGGCAGCACTTTGAAGAGAACAACCGCCAGGATCGCCACCCGTCCGCCGTAAAGAACACAAGATGGCAGTACAGTCGCTAATCCAATTCATATGGCAGTTATGACGTGAGTCCTTATGTAACAACTAGATGGCAGCGTAGTAAACCTGACAAAACTTGTTAACGTCAAAGCCTATAAGGCCGACCTATCTGTTACATATATGATCTAGGGTTGTACTAACACACAGCGCGTCGCTGTTACGTCACCTTGCTCTTTTATTCTAATCATAGACTGTTTTTCTCTTTCGCACATAGTAACAACACAATCTAGTATATACAGTCACGAAGCTCAATATGTAGGGAATATGCATCCATAGATAGTTGCTAACCACTAGGATCGCTACTATCGCCTCATTACAGACAATGCGAAATAGTACCGGCATAGTCTATTGTTCCTAGTACCCTCACAACTCAAGCTTCGTGACTGTATATACTAGACTGTGGTAACAACATAAGTTCGCAGCGCCGCTGTTTAAGTTACACATACAAAATGGTCACCTAGCATGTGAAAGCTTTACTTAACATTGGAGTCTGTGCCAAAGATTGTAATATTCTGATCGCAGGATGGTATCGTGGAACAGCTACAACGTCGATTTGAGCAAAATCAAATCTATACTTACATCGGGGACATCTTGGTGGCTGTGAATCCTTTCACAGATTTGGGATTGTACACTGACATGGTAAGTGGATGAAAAAATAAATGTATACTTTATTATTATGTTTTTTCAGTTGTAGGTGGAGTCTATAATATGTATCATCTTAGGCAAAAAAAAAATCACCAGCTACCATACGCTGTCCCCTTCGGAAGACTTTGGCTTATTTCTTGAGAGCATAGGTTTAAACGCAAACGTATGAAAGATTCTGCTCTGTTTTTCCTTTGTTTTGTTTGTTCGTTGATTTTTCTTTTTATAGATAAAGTGTTATAACTTATCTATAACAAAGATATATTCAAGAAGTAAATTAGATGCAAAATAAACATCCTTTTCCTAGTCGTGTGAACCAGGCGTTGTTCCACAGTGGACTTCGAGAAATTCATGCTACAGGAGATCGGTCACTATTAATTGTATCTAAGATTGTACGTATAGTTGCTTTCGGAAACTTCCTATACGGCTTGGAAATAAAACAGTGTATGCACAAGCCACTATGCGTTGTAATTCTTCGCCGCTAAGGGCGCTGGTCGACGACACAGTAGCTAGCAGATGTCGATACTAACTTTGTATAATATATTTTATACTTAAATATTTATATAAAGTAATACCCGTGTAACTGACATAATATATGAATATTTCCCTTTTTTCCAATTATATATCTGAGATTTCCATGATAAATTTAGTTTATTTGAAGCCCAAAATTTAAAATGATTTGGCCTATATTTGTCTCCTTAAGTTCCGCCTACAAAATAAGTGTCTGCCATGATGTAATACCGTATTTTCTCGAATACCACGCGCCCTCGAATAAGCCGCGTACCCCACTTTTGAAATTGAAGGAAAAAATTAGAACAAACACAAATTCCAAATATAAAACTTTCAACAAATGTATTCACGAAAAATTAAAAACAAACACAAATACAGTTCAGTTAACAATAAATTTTATCCTGAAACAGGACCCATTTCAAACTCATCCACTGCACGCATGTCAGTTTCCTTGCTTAGTCGGTCGTTTACACGATGTCCTGTAACATTAATAGTATGCGTCAGTAAATTAACTACTATGATACTACGTGGTTTCTATTGTAGTTTAATACAGTTCCTTCTTTTTCCTCCAGTCTCTGATGAAACTTTAAAATTTACGGACTGTAGCATAGAGTGCTGCAGAACAGCGCTTGGGACGGGTTTATATTCGACCGGTCGGTGAACAACCGGCGAGGTTGAACATCCGACCGAATAACCGATTTTCAAGCGGATGCGCCTAATGTTTTGCAGGATAGACAGAACACCAGGCGCACTTCACCATACAAGAACTCTGATGACATTTTCTGACTATACAAATGGAGTAACAAATTAAGGAACTTTACTTTTCCTAATTAAAAAAGGTGTTAGCTTGAAATAGAATTATAATTGATTGAACACTTCGGTACATTTATCTTCATAACTAATATATAAATCAACTAATGGACAGTAACAACGAAGGAAATAAGTGTAATGCATAGACATAAACAAATGGAAGAATAAAACAAATTACAATTCCTTACAAAATAGAAGAGCAAATAAGTACACACTTACTATTGGAACGTTCATACTTTAAACTGAAAATACATAGATTACCTCTAAAAGAGTAATTGTTAATATAGCCGATGCCTTTTAATTATTCTAAGTGGATGTATTATTATTTCATTAATATCTAATTTTTAAGGAGATATAAAAAATTATTAACAAAAATAAAAACACTCTCAAACTATAATGATTGTAACTTCATGATGCGTGCTGTTGCTTTTGACGATATCGAACTGCAATACCTGGATGGATCGAGAAAGACTCGGACATTCGTTAAACCGAACATTAGATGGATTACTCCATGAGACGGAAGAGTTTTGCATATTGTCTATAGCGCCAGGCGTTCTGTAGCAATATATCATTTCTGTTTTTCGTAAACGGTTGTGCACGAATGTACTGTAGCATCGTTTCCTTGTTCCCCCGCATCTTTGATAATAATTTAAGTTTTTCGCTGCAAGTAAAGAATCACAATCTCATACCTTTAGTTGCACTCATTTTCAGAATTGAAAATATAAGACGCACATATTGTACATATCACTCGTAAACTTGATTCTGGCACATGTAGGTACTGCTAAACCAAACGCCATCCAACAATGGTAGCAATTGAAATACCCTCGTGGGAAGATAATTGTATACCCTACTACCTTAGGAGTTGTGCATGAGGAAAAATGATCAGTGTTACCAACTTCATTTGAATAAGTGTCGTATTTTTTACTTGTATATTTCGGGGGAGGGGGGGAAAGCGTTCGTGATATTCGAGAAAATACGGTATTTCACAATAATTATTAAATACCACACGTTCTTGGGACAGAATTCCAGCATATTACATTGTTCGGAGTATTCAAGGGATTTCAAAATTATTAAATGATCAGACGGCTATTTTATCAAAACAAAATATCAGTTTTATTCGTAATAGATCTAACTAATTTATAAATGTAAATATTTCCTTTTTCTGCAGGAACAGACCGTCCAAATTGTAGGCCTATGTGTTATATACTTCTTAATTTAAAATCAGGAATCCGCCACTGAGCACGAATTATACTCTTTCAGGGGTGAGCTAAAATTTTATCTGTGTATACTATATTTAATGTTACAAGAATTAGCAAAATAAATAAATATTTCTTAATACTAGATGTGTAAAAAAAAGAGGAATTCTATCAGATTTTATCACACTCATTGTCACGCCAAAAATGGGTTTAACCCTTCCCCCCCATTTAAGAAGAAATTAGGTAGTTATAAAGTAAAATAGTGAAATATTTCAATGTGATATACAATACCGAAGGTATACATAATGTTTGACATCGTGAACGATATCCGTCCCATGGGTTGCAAACACGTCAGAGCTACGTTACTTCCACACATCGAAACATCTGTATATTATACACTGCTTTATGAAAAAATATGTTTCTCCCTCTACAAAACCCACCTTTTAAAAATTCCGCGCACGGCCCTGCCACAAATTCTAGTTAACGAAAGTCCATGCACTCTTGAGTCTATGAAAAGCTGCTATGGTATCGCTGCTTGAACTTTTTCCGTTTATTTCCATTTGTGGTAAACAAATAGGCTATATGACATATTTTACATGGTATTGCCATGTTTTTCCTTTTAAATCAAGATAACGAAAATGTAAGCGTATGTTAGACAAATACGCTTATTATTTATGAACTAAATAGGCCGTATTAACTCCGTACGTAGATGAAATTATTGGGGATCATCAGTGCGGTTTTCGGCGTAATAGATAGACTATTGATCAGATTTTTTGTATTCGACAGATAATGGAGAAAAAATGGGAGTATAAGGGTACAGTACATCAGTTATTCATAGATTTCAAAAAGGCATATGATTCGGTTAAGAGGGAAGTATTATATGATATTCTTATTGAATTTGGTATTCCCGAGAAACTAGTTCGATTAATTAATATGTGTCTCAGTGAAACATACAGCAGAGTCCGTATAGGTCAGTTTCTATCTGATGCTTTTCCAATTCACTGCGGTCTAAAGCAGGGAGATGCACTGTCACCTTTACTTTTTAACGTCGCTCTAGAATATGCCATTAGGAAAGTATATGTTAGGAGAAAATACACAAACGATTAGGGAAAACACGGAAATTTTACTTGAAGCAAGTAAAGCGATCGGTTTGGAAGTAAATCCCGAAAAGACAAAGTGTACGATTATGTCTCGTGACCAGAATATTGTACGAAATGGAAATATAAAAATTTGAGATTTATCCTTCGAAGAGGTGGAAAAATTCAATTATCTTGGAGCAACAGTAACAAATATAAATGACACTCGGGAGGAAATTAAACGCAGAATAAATATAGGAAATGCGTGTTATTCGGTTGAGAAGCTCTTATCATCCAGTCTGCTGTCCAAAAATCTGAAAGTTAGAATTTATAAAACAGTTATATTACCTGTTCTTCTGTATGGTTGTGAAACTTGGACTCTCACTCTGAGAGAGGAACATAGGTTAAGGGTGTTTGAGAATAAGGTGTTTAGGAAAATATTTGGGGCTAAGCGGGATGAAATTACAGGAGAATGGAGAAAGTTACACAACGCAGAACTGCACGCATTGTATTCTTCACCTGGCATAATTAGGAACATTAAATCCAGACGTTTGAGATGGGCAGGGCATGTAGCACGTATGGGCGAATCCAGAAATGCATATAGAGTGTTAGTTGGGAGACCGGAGGGAAAAAGACCTTTAGGGAGGCCGAGACGTAGATGGGAGGATAATATTAAAATGGATTTGAGGGAGGTGAGATATGATGATAGAGATTGGATTAATCTTGCACAGGATAGGGACCGATGGTGGGCTTATGTGAGGACGGCAATGAACCTTCGGGTTCCTTAAAAGCCATTTGTAAGTAAGTAAGTAAGTAAGAGGCCGTATCTTACGGTAGAAATGATCATAGAATTGGTCATATTCGTCAGAAAAGAAACATGTGTAGAAATTGAAGATTTTTCTGGAATCGATGCTTCTGGAACTCGTGCAGATCCAGAAGTTGCCTGAGTGAGTGTATATGAAGTGTTTCTATAAGAAGACGTATTTATATCATAAATTATTATGAATTAATCTTAAATATTATTTAAATAGAAATGAGATATCAATGTTAAAGATTTTGATTTGTTAGTATTCGATTATGAGACTTTCATTGTTAGAGTGGGCTTTATTTTATTTTCAGTCGCAGATATATAATTATTTGATTTAATCTTCAAATTAATTTTATTATTAATTTTGAATATACAGGGTGAAAGTGAAATAGCCTTGCAGATTAAAAGGGACGATGGGGTACACGTAAATGAAAATAAAATCTATATTAAGTTTTGTGATTAAATGCACGGTTAATTAGAAAATTGAGTTTTAAGTTTCAGCAGTCTGGCAACATCGTCGCTAATACACTCTATCGTGATACAGATATAAAAGGTCAACGAACTCGGTAATCTGCTTTCTGTCAAGACATTTTCACACTCGCGCTTCATGCAATGGCTTGAATTTAGAAGTTTTTAAAATTAAATTTACACGAAAAACGTGCGCACTATTGAAATACGCCAGAGGATAAATTATTCTTTATTAGATTTCCAATCGATACGAAAAAAAATCACGATCTTGCTAGCAATAGTTACCGAATAAGTGATTGTTAAATATTTGGAAAAAAAAAACTTTTTTTTCTGGAAAAAAGAACTATGAACTTTCCAACAATATGATGATATAGTTTTCTGTTAAATACAACATGAGGTATTCGTTCTGGAGATCTGCAAGACTATTTCACTTCCACCCTGTATAGTCCGCTTTATTTACTCAAATTTAAGCAATAAAACTTAAGTGTCCAGTTGCCCTGCATTATGATAATCGATACGCATTATATGCATTTGGCTTACTTCTTGTTGGTGGTTTTTTGTATCGTACAGTTCAGACCTAAAACGCATTCTGAGAATTTTTTACCTGAACAGTGAGGTGCTACTGCCTACAGAAATCCTTTGTATGTGTACACTCACATAGCTTCTAAACTTTCGTGAGTGAAAGTATTAAATAGCCTCATTAAGAACAAATTTCCATGCTCAGGACGAGAATCGAACCTGGAATCTCACGATTTGTAGTCACGAATGCTGACTTCTAGATCAGGAAGTATGTGTTATAGAATCTGCTTATTATAGGCCTATCGTCATTTTAACAGCATTCATAAATAACATCGCCGGTTGTTTATGCAACTGGCAGAGCCTTGGTGTATCTAAGGTTGCATTGTATTTTACTTTGCTACTATAAGTCCCGTCGCTCTAATTTCCGGCAGCCAATCGCTTTGCAGGTCGGCTACATTTAAACTTGTGCGTCTTGTAATTCGCTGATGAAGACGTTTTTCATTTCTCAAGGCTCGATAAATACTTAATATAATCGCCCGTCATTTTGGCTCTTTCGTTGGCGTTCGCAGAAAGCACACGAGGACATTATTTGCCGCTCAATTATTTGCTGAATTACAGTGCGTTTGATTTATTATCATAGGAGCTACGACATGATAATGTTTAACGGTGTGGTAAATAGATTCATCGTATGGTAGTTCGGCAACGAAAGAACAAAAATGGCGAACGATACTACCTACCTAGACTTTATAGAGCCTTCACTTCCTAAGACGTAAGCAAAGAGGAGGAGTCACGCCGGAAATAACAGCGTCGCGACTATAATAGGAAAACTGCCGTATTCTGCACTGCCATTTTGTATTCTTGGTAGTCTACAGCTGCTTTATAAGTCTGTCTATTAGGCCTACTATTCTTAGCATTGATTCAACACGTTTACCATTGCGAGGCATGTTGCATAGAAACTATTCATATTTCCCCATGTTCATTCTGTATCAGTGCAGTCAACTTTGAGGTTAGAAGTAACATAGCTGCTCGCATGTATGTATTTGTTATTAATGACGATGAATCTATACAGGAACAGCGCAGATATCGGGGACAGGCCCGCTCAGACAACCCCCCGCATATATTCGCAGTGGCGGATGCTGCATATCAAGCCCTCTTGCATCAGCGCCAGAACCAGGCCATTGTCATCAGCGGCGAAAGTGGTGCTGGGAAGACTGAAAGCGCGAACCTGCTACTCAAGCAGCTCGTCTTCCTTGGGAAGGTAAGTAAACCTGTCTTCAATATAAAAAGTGTAAAATAATCATGTTAATTTAAGTTTGTAAATTCACAAATACAGAGCTCGATTTCCCATATTGGCATCAAACCATTATTGAAATCCTTGACATGACAGCCCATGGAGGGCCAAGACCTTCCAGCCGATTACTGGCCTCAAGTCCACATGCCTCAGCAGAGATGAACGATTGTCCAACTAGTACGTTGATAATGTGTGGCCAGTACACTCCAACTCGATTCAACAAAGTAATCTTGGGGCGCTGTCACTAAAAACCGATTGGAGTTCCAGTGCCTATCATTTTCGTGTTCTTATTTCTTTTGAATTTGCACACATAAAGAAAGTTATTTTAGATAGTGATCCACAAAAAATTCAAAGCATTATCAAGAAATATGTGATCAGTTTTGTATAGGCCTACTTACTCGCAGGTTTTAGTTCGAACTTAGGGTTAAGGTACAAATTAGATTTACTTTAAATGTTATTTTAAATGATCGTGCTTCATTTAATTTGGGATGCTCATTATTATTATTAGTAGTAGTGGTGGTGGTGGTGGTGGTGGTGGTGGTGGTGGTGGTGGTGGTGGTGGTGGTGGTGGTGGTGGTGGTGGTGGTGGTGGTGGTGGTGGTGGTGGTGGTGGTGGTGGTGGTAGTTATTAATTGTCATTATTGACACCGGGTATTTACCCATTTGCAGTGTGAATAAATACATAGACCATACTTCTGTTATCTTGGGCTATTTTGTTTTTCACGTGAATGAACTTGGTCTCTCACTGGCATATGTGACCCGTTGCGCGAAAAGGGACCTAAAGTCGTGAAAGGAAATTTTACAGGATAACAAAATAACGAATTTGCGGTGTAAGAACTGCATTTGTATGTTTTGACATCTTGCGCTACCTGTAGGCTTTCTTTACATACTAAACTAGGACGTAGTTTTACACAGTGCTTCTTAAATCTTTCTTATAGTTATGTTATTACATATTATTACGATGTACCGAAGTACATAGGCTACGATATTTCCGCGCAGAAATTCTGCGTCATCATATGAATGATGTGACTTAGTGGATAGAACGTCAGCACGTAGAGCTGAAAACCCGGGTTCAAATCTCGGTGCTGGAGAGAATTTTTCTACGTTCCACTCATCTTTCATCATATGTCTTATAGTTGCTGAGAAAACAAGTGAAAACTTGCATTTTTTCTCGAGAAGTACATTATGTAATATCAACATTCAATAAGTAATATATGAATAACTATAGCCACAAATGCTCAGTATTTCAGCCTCTTTTTGAAGTCACAAAAAAAAAAAAAATCCGACTTTAGGTCCCATTTCCTGCAACTAGTCACATATTATCTTTCTGCGCACTAACATAAAATGCGACAAATTCAATTGTTATTGCAATATTGTGAAATTAATTATGGATATTATTAATATTCAAGCGGCCATTGAGGCTTTTTTGGTGGTAATATTAAAAAGAAAGCAAGATTTGGGGTTAATACAAAGGAAAACAAGATGCAAGACTGTGAGATAATATTTCCTGGACCACAACTACATTTCATCGAGAAACAGTCGACAGTTTCTGTGAAACAAAATAATGACTTCAGACACCAATCTGCAATTCGATGGTGTTTGGGTAAAGGGAGATAAGTCATGAAAATGAGTTTTGAGATAAATGAAAATTAAACTTCGGAACCTTATTGCAAATAATTTCCTACACAAATAAAATACTTCAAGTGCTGGTATTATTTTGTACAATTTTCCTTGTGTATTCATCTGGAGAACATAACTTCAGTTGCAGAAAAAAAATGACTTAACCTCTTTATCTGAACATAATCGAGTTGAACCTGTAGTACAAATATGATGCATTCAGTATAAATTACTCCAATTAAAAATACAAGACTGATCTCATATTTCTAGACTTTTTGTGTGTTACTATCCATATATGTAAAATTGGATGGAGTTACACAATAAGAGACCAAACGCCAAAAACCTGTTTCGAGATATTGACCATTGAAATAAATCTGTTTTTTTTATAAAACTTTTTATGCAAGAAATATTATAACATTCATACTATTACAAAAAAAATAGCACAAATAATACCAAAAAAGGCTAACCGATTTTTAATAAGAGACCAGCAGTTGAATTAATATTTCAAAGGAAAATAAATAAATGAATTTTATGCAATAAACGAATTTTTGCTTATAAACAGCAGCAAAATTCAGATATCGTATTCTTGATTTTTTTCCGAGTTAAATTAGCCTGCCGTCAACAGATTTGTGTAAATATATATATTTTTTTCAAATTGTTGGTTGGTCTATTATTGCGTAACTCCTTCCAATTATGTAAGATAATTTTATTTATCTATGTAAACCAAAAAACACACACACGCGCGCGAAAATTAGGCCTAAGTGCCAGGCCCAATCTTTGTTCTATAGTCCATTTGTACATAAAGAGTGACTGTCACTGATCGGTATATTTACTTCTTGATGCATTTTATTAAGGTTTGTAGCAATAACATGTAAATTCAGCTAGTAAGTCTTAATTGCTGTGAATTAAGATAGTTTATTTTGTTTCTTATTTGTTTATTTTATTGCAGGCACCTAACAGGAACCTGGAGGAACGTATTCTTCAAGTGAATCCCATCATGGAGGCGTTTGGTAACGCAAGGACTGGTATCAATGCCAACTCGTCTAGATTTGGAAAGTTTTTGGACTTGACCATGACTCGAGCTGGCAAGGTGACAGGGGCGAGGGTGGCAGTATATCTGCTGGAGCAGTCACGGGTATCCCAACAAGCCCAGTAAGTTTCCATTCGATAAAGAAACAGATGAAAAACATATTGCGCATCCCACACAATATTTTACCAAATCGTATTTGGTGGTAGAGAAACTGTCATAATTCCACTGCCAGTAAAATAGTATCGTAACTCGAAAATTGTAATTTGTAAAGATATACTACTTCCTAGTAAAATACTGCTGTAAAATATTTTATGCTTGACCATGCCGAAATGTAGTAATTATACACCTGGTAGTAGCCCTTTAATGCACCTCATTAAAGTACACCTATTCATTATAGTTCAGTTGTTCAGCCAATGAGAAATCACCATTGTACCATTATAAAACCGCAAGTATCGATTATTCTCGGATATGCAATCGAAAGACAATTAGCGAAACGTCACGGAGGCTGAAAATCCAATAGGCCTACTGTCGCAGAAGGTTATGTTCTGTTACTATAATAATTAGCGTTAATTGTAAATAATATTCAAATAAATTCAATTTGTCATCCCGTTTTTCAATTCTAAATAAATTTCCAGGTTATATCAATATTAATGTTCATGTTATTCTCTAGATTATATCAAGGTCAATGACATTCGTCCCTCGGAAA
Source organism: Periplaneta americana (assembly GCF_040183065.1). Lineage (NCBI taxonomy): Eukaryota > Metazoa > Arthropoda > Insecta > Blattodea > Blattidae > Periplaneta > Periplaneta americana. Next base: position 41,246,545 of record NC_091118.1, on the reverse strand, counting down.
AAATCAATACTTTCGCGTCTGCGCACATCTCACAATTTAGAAGGTTAGTTCCGCTCTTCACTTAGATAACCATAACATGAATACTTATGAATAATTTCAAGTTAGAAATATGGTCGAGCATAAAAAATCGTATGAAACTTGCCTATAATGGTAATTAAGACGCTCGTATGAAAATTATGAAACTCGCGCTCGTTTCATAAACAAACATACTCGCGTCTTAATTACTACCATTATAGGCTCGTTGCATAATGTACTATTAATAAATAGCTACCAAAACCTTTGATAAAATACTATTTTATTATTATAATTTCATATCTCCTACCAGTAAAACAGCGTTGGAAATAATTAACGAAAGTAATATGTGATTTTCGATTTACGACAGTATTTTACTGGGTGTGCGATATTTACAATGAGATCACAGCTATGCGGCTTCAAACACGGTAGAGATGAATGTATTTCGAAATTCACACACAAACATGCGTTCTAAGCATTCTTGAAAAGTGGTTTTGGGCAGTCTGTTTGCCTGTCTGTTTATGGTGTTTTAACTATTGAACAGATTTTGTTCATATTCAGTATCTACTAGTCAATTTAATTGGGAATAATGGACATAGAATACGATAAGCAGATTTTAGCACAGGAACTGAAAATACAAAAAAGATTCTGTCTCCAATCTTGACAGATGACTACAAACAGTGGCTTTAAAGTTGCAACTGATCTCTTGGTAAATGAACAGATGTTTTACAGAATTATTTGCTGGTGACAAAACATTATGTTTTCGGTATGACCCACAAAGAACACATTAAAGCATGCACTGAACAGGGATAAATAGTTAACTAACATTGCTGTTTAGAAGTTCTGAAAAGGTACGGTGACTAGACACCGTCTTTTATCCGGACATGTCCTCCTTTTTAGGCCTTTGTCCGGGATCCGGACGGATTTTTCAAAAATCAAGAAATGCCCTCCTTTTTGTAAGTTGTATGCTGATATTTTGAAACTATCTGATTTGACGCCTTTTTCAAGTAATTTGCCAGTAGGTGGCAGCAGCATCGACGGAATATACTCTTTGCCAACGTTCTTGCTCCTCCTCTTGATAACAATTACAGTTCCCTTGGCTTTCATATGTAGCTAACTGCAAAATCATTTAATATTATTAAGTTTTATCGTAAATGTGCTATAATAAAATAGATATTGACATAATTTTAAATACAATATAGGCCTAAATCTAAATATAAATAGATATTTTCTGTCCTCTTTAATAGTTATAGTTCCCTTGACTTTCATATGTGGCTAACTGCAAATTTGTTGTTGTTATTATTATTATTATTATTATAATTATTATTATTATTATTATTATTATTATTAATAAGTTTTATCATAATTATTTTGTAATAAAATAGATATTAATATAATTTTAAGTATGATATAAGCCTAAACTTGTACTGTATATTGACGTAAATTAAAGTATAATATAGGCCTAAGTCTAAATCAAAGTACATATTTTTGTCCTTTTTTTTCGAACAGTTTCCTCCTTTTTCAAGCTCTGTGTCCTCTTTTTTATCGATGTGAATCTGGTCACCTTAAGAAAAGGTTGCCTAAGAAATGCCCCAGTAACTTCCTAGTAAAGAAATCATTTACAAAATGGACCATCCACAATTTTCACCTGTCTAAGCCCCTTGTAATTTTGTACTCTTTCCAAAACTCTTAAAAGAACCAAGATATGCCGACCTCGAGTAAGCTGGGAACACAATTCGATCAGTTTCGACTGTTTCCGATCAACCTAACCGGCGGACATTTGATAGTTTAAAGTAAAGTTAAAAGTAATTTTGTATTTATTTAATCCTGCAAATTTCAAATAAACCTACGACTGTTTCACTACTATAATTAAAGGATTTAGATCCATAGTGGGCCAAGCACCATTTACTAAAACCATAGAAAACAAGGGTTAAAATGAAGTTATTACCATAATTCAATGGAAACATTATAGCAAGTAATATAAAGTATGCACATTAAAACTAAATGATATGTCAATCTTCATTAAACTATGGTATTCACTTGACTTTAACCCTTGCTTTCTCCGTTTTTAATAAATGGCGCTTGGCCCACTATGGCTCTGAACCCTTCAATTGTAACATCTCAGTTAAGTTTCATAATCTCTTAAGTTGTGTAATACTAATAAATCAACATAATATGAGTTAACTTTCTACAGATAAAAGTTCGTGTTGAAACTTAGTTCTCTGTGATTTTAGAGGAGTATTGAAGTGTGTTAAAACTTCTTTCTCTATGATTGCAGAGGTGAACGAAATTTCCACGTGTTCTACTACCTCTATGACGGCCTTGAATCTGAGAATAGACTTTCTGAGTTCCATCTGGATCCAATACTAAGGCTTCGTCATCGTTACCTAGGAGAAGACACACAGGATGCGGAAACAAAGAGAGTAAGATAAAAATACATGTATCTACTAGAATGAGGAATTCAGTTCATATTATTTTCATGTGTGCTTCATTCTTTGTATGTACCTGCCGCATGTCTTTTAGTGGAAATGTCTCTTCTTAATTAAATAAGAACAAATGCATGTAAATAATGTATTGTACTATTGAATAACATTTTAAAATGTCACATTATTACAATAAATATCCTGCTTTTTTGGAGTCGAGAAATGTTCATCTGCGATCTATTAGTTTGCATTAAATCGCAAAAATCTTTCTTTTTTTTATTTCAGTAGTTTTTTTTTTATTTCAGTAGTTTTTTTTTTTCAGCGTAAAAGAATGTACATGGTGTCTGACTTAAGCCGTTCATTTCTGCTTAGGCAGCCCAAATAATAGTCGAGACATGTGGGAGGTATTTAATGGTTTTGTAGGCGGAATCGGGGATGGATATAACTTTTACTTACATCATCACGTGAATGTTACGAATTTTAGTCTTCATATGATAATTTTATGTTAAACACATACTGTTAATGTTGTGTTAATTATTTATTTTCTTTCTCCTTTCCAACATTTATTCTGGTCTTGGATAATGTTTTATCGAGTCATTTGCTTTTCTTACAGTTCCTATAACATCGTTTCCTTAGTACGAAAGTTATATCTAATCATTCAAATTAATTTGTTTTGTTTCATTCGGAATAAATAACATGTCTTTAAAGAGCAGACAGCACAGAATTTTAACACAATTTTTAAATTTATTTCAATATATTTTGAATGTGTCATGTCTAGTGAAACGTCAAAACTTGAGTACACCAAAAAAAAAAAAAAAAAATTGATTCAGACTTGACAGACTATATGGTCTAAGAAATACGAAATTAGATGACAACCCGCATGGAGTTGGACCACAGTCTATTACATACAGTCACGAAGCTTGAGGTAACTTTTTGCATGTCTCACAATGCAATGCTCCAAGCGGTTAGCAACTGAGAGTACTAGCGTCCACACCTGTGGAGTAACGGTTAGCGCGTCTAGCCGCGAAACCAGGTGGCCCGGGTTCGATTCCCGGTTGGGGCAAGTTACCTGGTTGAGGTTTTTTCCGGGGTTTTCCCTCAACCCAATATGAGCAAATGCTGGGTAACTTTCGGTGTTGGACCCCGGACTCATTTCACCGGCATTATCACCTTCATCTCATTCAGACGCTAAATAACCTAAGCTGTTGATAAAGCGTCGTAAAATAACCTAATAAAGAAAGAGAGTACTAGCAACAATAGACTGTGCGATAGTAGCGATCCTAGTGGCTAGCAACTAAACTTCAACTGTCATTGGATGCATATTCCCTACGTATTGAGCTTCGTGACTGTATGTACTAGACTGTGGTTGAACGGTGTCGACGTAGTTTGCTTGCTGGAACATCATATATTTAATTCTTATATTTTTCACGTTTGCTGTTACGAGCTTCAGATATTCAAACCGTGCATGGTTACCGACGGTAGAATTCGAGCTTTTATAGCTACTGCTGTGGAATATTCTGGTTCATATGATGTTGCGATGGAGTGAGTATTTTCATTTTAAAGTTGGCCTAATATTAATTACAATATTCTAGAACTACCTGGAATCGAAGTTCGAAATTAAAATATCTAACCCTCTCAGGCAGTCGAAACATTCGTACGAACACATCACTCTAGCTAAGAGCCATGAACTGTCCTCGAGAGAACCGCGTATTATAAATGTTTGTTTCTTTACTCAAACTCATCGCATGAATTAATGCAGGCCTATCAATTAGTCCATTGCCTATTTATTTATTATTTTATCTGTTCTCAGTCGCTACTTAAACTAAAATACAAGCATTGCGAGTTTGAGAATTTCAACGACGAAAAATATTGTGTCCATCCTTAGTCGTATTGTACACTGGGCTGCAAAAGAAATGCCGATTCGAAATATTATCGTTTTCCGAAGACTTTAGCAAACACGACGAGGCGGAAAGCTATTTTCCTGAGATTAGTTAAAAAAACATATGAATACGATTTTTATAACACATTCACGTTATTATTTAATATGAATTGATTTTAAATTATTCATATACTTTTATTTTACAACATTAATAAGAACACTACACGAAAACAGTGAAACTGCAGTTTATATGGTATTCCACAGCCTTCCTTATTATCCATGGATACTGTCATTGTTACAATCGATATAAACGGCCAGTTACGTTTCATATTGTATTGTTTCCTAAGCGAAGTCCTCGTAACACGATAATATTTCAAATTGATAGCGACTTCGACTCGGATTTTTTTTTTGCAGACCAGTGTATATGATGCCTAAAACAATTTATGAACGACTTGAGTCAGACACTCTGTGTAATCGAATATATCGATAAGTTATTATTATTATTATTATTATTATTATTATTATTATTATTATTATTATTATTATTATTAGCTTTTTCTGGAAAAAAGTTTACCGGAACTCTATCACTCAATTACATTATACAACAAAAACGTAGATTTAAAAATATTAGGCCTACATACCTTATATTACAATAAGTTCCAAACGGAGCTCATCGATTTTAAGCATAACGGAAATTTTGCGATTTCGAGCTATAGTTTCAGGATCAATAACGGAAGATGGCAGCACTAGATTGCATGAGTTACTTTTGCACCAACGATAATAATGAGAAAAAGTAAACTCTTGGACTCGTATCTCGCTGGAATTTGTAATGGCAAAAAGTTTACCGGAACGCGTTCCGGACCGTTCTGGCTGAAAAAAGCGCTGTTTATTATTATTATTATTATTATTATTATTATTATTATTATTATTATTATTATCATCATCATCATCATCATCATCATCATCATCATCATCACGTCTTGGTTTCCACACCATAGATACCTCGCATATTAGTGTAATTTCCATTCTAAATTGACTGTATTGTTAATAACCATCATTGTTGAGTAACAATTTTATATGTATTGAACTTAGTAATTTATATTTTGCTTTTAATGGCAGCTGTACTAGTTGGTGTAGTTAAAAATAAATAAGTAATAGTCGCATTTTCCAAAATTCATTACCCCGAGAAAATCTGCTTCATACTACGAATTTCATTTAGATTCTTTTTGGGTTTGAATCCGGAACTCTGACTTGCAAAAGTTGATGCTCTGTTAGTGAGGCCAACAGTGCAACGCCTCTTCACGCGAATGTAATCATGTTTGTGTTCTACAGGCGAATGTAGAGAGGTACCACCAGCTGAACTCGGGCTTTCAACTCTTGGGTTTCCAAGATGATGAAGTAAACACCGTGTATCGTATCTTGGCAGCCATCTTGCACCTCGGTGATCTGGAGTTCGGTGAGGTTGTAACTCAGGACAACACCGACAACAAGAGTCGCATCATCGACCTCGCTCCACTGCACAGAGGTGAGCAGAGAAAATATTTTGACGCAGAATACGTCTTTCCTTGCACCGAGTATGGTCACCCATTCCAGGATTTGTGGCGAAACAAAAAATGACACAATGTGAAATGCGTACTGTAACAACACTAAGAGCCACAGCCGAATGCTAACGTGATGATCAGAGACCGAAACTTTGGCAGAATGCCTTTTTATGTGTTAACTCTACCTCCATTTTGAAAGTAAATCTGTACGAATTATACCTCTGTGATTGAAACGTCACAGTTTTATGTTGCCCTTTTTTGCCTTTTTTAAAATAAATGCCTAATTTACAAAATAAATGTTTTTTTGCCTTTATTTGATTATTTATTAATTTATTATTAAAATTTGCCTACAGGTATAGTTTAATTTATTTCTATATGTAGGCCTATATTGTCTTTCAATCAGTTCATATTCTCTTTGCAACAATGAGTACTGCCGTGCAAAAATGTATAACAGTAAGCGTTTTAATTATCGCTTGTGTTTATTTGACAAGGCAACAATGAATGTGGGTCTAACGTTATTTTTCTTCCAGTTTTCATTGCGACGTTGTTGTAGCTAGCTAAATATTTCATATCGCAATATATCAGTACAACCATAACAAAAATGCTCTTTCCAAGGCTACTGGGAAGATTTCTTTGGTTCCAACAGTAATTGCAAGATCGAGTCGAAAATCTCAATTTGCATTCGACTTACGTAAAGCTTTTCTTGCTGCCGAAATCCCTTTGTGGAAAGTGCAAGGTTGTGGGTCTAGTGCAAGGTTCTTTTAATTGCCTTTTATTGCATATTTTAGCTATTTATAATGTCTTTTTGCCTGCCTATTTTAGCTATTTATGATGCCTTTTTGCCTGCCTATTTTAATGATTCATAATGCCTAAACTTCCGGTCTCTGGTTATTAGTAGTTAGGCCATGAACCAATGTAATGTGTGTGACTATGTCCAATGATGCCACCTCCCTCCCTTCAGGCATTAGGGTGCCGAATTTCCGTATAAAATTAGCCATGTTGTGCGACCTCTTCCAGTAATATCTCGGCATCGAGAGCAGCTACAGATCTACACAACCACTCGTTTGATTTTTAATCGCGAGTTATGCAATATTGAAGTGATAATACACTCATGCAATACATTTTGAGTGAGCCATAGTAAACGTTTGTGAGCTTGGACTAATTTTGGAACGTTGCTTCATATGAAGAGAAAATATATTGTATGTTCTTCATTAAATACTTCTCTTATTATAGACCAGCCCTCTCCATATGTATAATAATAATAATAATAATAATAATAATAATAATAATAATAATAATGATAATAATAATAATAATGATAATAATAATCATGATAATGATAATAATAATAATAATAATAATAATAATAATAATAATAATAATGTAAAACATCAAATTAACACAACTTAGTTTCATTCCCGAAACTTGGTCACGTATTCTATGTGCCAGTGTATGCCTGGTATACAGCAGAATTTTTTCTTTCTTTTTTTCTCTTTCTATTTTCATCATATTTCCTTCTCTCTCTCTCTCTCTCTCTTTGTTTTTGTGTGTAATCTTTTGTCTTTCTTTCAGTGGTAGTTTCTTTCTTTCTTCTTTTCTCCTTACATTTCTCTTTTTATTTCTCAGTCTTCTTCGCTTTCTCATTTCTTCCGCAAGTGTTCCCTTTCTTTCTTTCTCATAATTACCGGTACTATCTTTGTCTCTCAAAAAAAATTTAAGGTGAATACCAGGTGATCCCTGGCGCATTTTCTGCCTCTTCTCGCCAAATACCATCTCGCTATCATAAATTCCATTGACACTAAATAACCTACTAGTTGATACAGCGTCGTTAAATAACCAACTACTCTTTTTCTGTATCTATTTGTCTTTCTTTCTCATTTACCCACCTCTAGTTTCACTAACTTCATACGAGATAGGAAACCTGTGGTACCGGTACTGAATCTACAGTAGTTACTATTTGTTTCTTACACCTCTGTTTCCGTGATACCACGAGTGACATCAGAGTAAACATTTATGTCAAAACGTTACAATTTTTGCCCCTTTGGCTCGAACTTCGCGTCAAAAAATCTGAAGTTTCACATTTATGTTTCAAGTAATTTACAATAAAATTTAATTTTACCATAAAGGAGATATTTATATTCCGAAGCAACTTTTCTTATTTACGATTCGTCTAGTGGTGATATTCGGCCGGTTCGCGCCAGTTCGGACGAACCGTTATTAAATTAATTATATATAATATTCGCAATTATCATAGATAATATACTGCATATATTTAACATAGGTACACATGAGAGAACTTGTTAAACGTTTTGAATATCACCACTGGATTCATCTAAAGGAAAACGCTAGGTTTTCTTTATTATTAAGTTAATTTTAACATGCACGCGAAAAAACAAATTCTTACATATTTCTGGCGAAAGAGCAGAAAGTAAGAGCAAGAAAAATCTCACGTGGTCTTTTCTTCACTTACCTCATCTCACCTTGATGTAGATGCCGTAGAGCATTTACAATCAAAGAGTCTACATTATGTGAACACATAAAACAAATTTATTTAATTAATTCACATTGTACTCGTATATGGATGAAGCTGTATACCTGACTTCGAGTCTGATTATATTATTATTATTATTATTATTATTATTATTATTATTATTATTATTATTATTATTTACGTCACAGTATCTCGGCTTCTGGGAGTGGAGCCCAGCGATATGCTGGAGGCATTGACTTCCAATAGTGTAGTGACACGGGGTGAAACCATCACGAGGAACAACACAGTTTCTGAGGCATGTGCAGCTCGTGATGCGATGGCCAAGGGTCTCTATGGACGGCTCTTTGACTGGATGGTGAACCAGATCAACTGCCTGCTCACATTCAACAGAGCAACTTGGTATGATAGCAAAATATACAAGTACAGTAGAATCCCTCTTGACTGGTACCAAGTGACCAGGCTAGTTGCAGATATGAGATTTTGTCGGATAATTGAATAAAAATCTTAAAAAAAATACCGGTTTGTATTTTATGATGCGAACTGTTGAAATTGCAGCCATATGAAGCTTATTTCTCAACCATCTGATCATAACTAAATAACGTAAAACTGTGTGGATTTTCTTTATTAAAACATAACGCAACACAAATTATACATTAATTTTAGGTTCGAATATTCACTGAACATGAAAGTTGGTGCAAGCTTTGTAATGTGGCAAAACAGACGGCCCAGGTTGGCAACACAGCAGATTTAAACATCCCATTCGTTTTCTTTTTGGTCCAGCAAAAATGCCGTTGTTTTGGTATTGTCAGTTAATTGGGTGCCAGTTGCAAGGGATTTTACTTTGTACAATTTAAAAATAATTTATTATATTTCAATGTCATGTTTATTTTAGAAGAGTAAATTGAGGATCTATATGTAATTAACAAATGTAGGTATTCTGCATAATATGACTGGTACACGTAAAAAGTTTAATGCTAGAAAGTATCAGAGCATCCAATGTAAAGGAAAGATGTCTCATATTTTCTTTTTCGTTTTCGAGATTTTTACATTAAACTCAAATTTTACCACAGATGAACTATTAAATTAATTAAATAACAACTTCAATGTGCTAATATTTCATTTCATTAACTTAATAGTTCGTCATTGTGTTAAAAGAGTGTAAACAAGAATGAAGAATCAAATTTTATGTTTTCAACCAAGTGCCCCACCATAAGCTTTCATAGTTTAAGCGTAATGTATTTTTCATTGTTGGATACACACTTTTAACACTTCGAAACTAGTCAGCTAGGTAATTTTCTAATGTTAACACAGTAAAGAAGTTATCAAGTTAATCAGTAATGAATTTATTTTTCTGAACAACCATTATTGGTAGATGTGTATCATATATTATCATTGTGGTATCATGTTTATGTATAAAGCCATTATTTGAAGTTACGAAATATTTATTAATTAAAAACAGTAGAATGATTATTAATGATACTATTTTTTTTTGCAATAGCGGAGAGCCTTTGGCGATAGGTTTGTTGGACATCTTCGGATTTGAAAACTTCCCAAGGAACTCGTTTGAACAACTATGCATCAACATTGCAAATGAACAGATCCAGTACTACTTCAATCAGCATATTTTCACATGGGAACAGCAGGTAATGTTAGTTATATTATAATTTATTACTTACTCTATTGTAGAAAGATTACTGCTTGAAATTTGTATTTTGTTATTTAAATGAAGATAATATTTATTTTCATTCAATATCTATGCAAATGTATATAGTTATATCTTCTGAATGTAGAATATCTTTACATAAATTGTAAATTTATGTTAATTATATTAATTATTTTCAATTTTAATTATAATAAATTTTGTCTTAAAACAAAAATATTACAAGTGTTCTTGATAACAACTTTGAAAATTAATTGTACTTATTTGTAAGATACTTGGTATAATCAATATTCGAATGCTTAATAACAACATTAATGTATTACACAGGGTGAAAGTGAAATAATCCTACATATTGAAAGGGGCGATAAATGAATAGAAAATATATATTATGTTTTGTGACTAAATGCACGGTTAATTATATAATTAAGTTGGAAGTTTTAGCAGTCTGGCAACATCGCCTCTTTCTTCTCGTAATACAGATATAGACGATCAACGAACTCAGATCTGTTTCCATACGTGAACTCCTGGAACCTCCGTCTCTGGCTACAACGTTGCAATCTGATTGCAGTGGCTTGAAATTAGTGGTTTTTAAATTAAATTAACATGAAAACCGTCCATACTATTGAAATATGCCAGAGGGATAAACGATTCTTTATTAGATTTTCTATCGATATGAACAAAATTCACGATCCTACTCGCAATAGTTACCGAATAAGAGAGTGTTAAACATTTGGGAAGAAACTTTTTCTGAGAAAACTATGGTCTTTCCACCAATATGGTATTACACTTTTTTCTTACATACAACATGAGCTGTTAGCTCTGAAAATCTGCAGGGTTATTTCACTTTCGCTCTGTATTTTAATTTTCTTCATTATTCTATCAGTACAGCCTGAATTGAAGCATATTATTTCCTTTCCAAGTTCTTTTATCGAGTTACTTCTCCAGTAGACTAATTTTGCTAGTTCATAGCTCTGCATATTCTGCCACCTTAGTTGTATTGAATCTTTTTGTAGGAATACATGGCGGAAGGCATTCCTGTGGATTTGGTCGAGTTCTCCGATAACCGCCCTGTGCTGGACATGTTACTGTCTCGTCCCATGGGTCTTCTCGCACTTCTGGATGAAGAGAGTCGGTTTCCTCGGTCTACAGATCGTTCACTCATTGGTAAGATGTTAGCAGGATGGTAATGATAAAAAAACTGTGACTGGAATCTATTTCATAAACGTGTAGATTAGTAACTTACAGATGAAAAGCGGGAATTGAGATTAGCCAACTGTGGTGTATGGTATGAAAATTAGGTTGTGTCAATTAAAATGAGTGCTACCAAAGTTGACAGCAAAATTATGTTAAAACTATAAGCCCAGACAAAAATTTGAGCAATACAGTGCATTGTATCATATAGAACTGCTCATAACATTCAAAAAGTTCTGTGCAAGAAATTCACATTCTCTTAATCATCTCCTACAGAAGTTTGATGCACGATCGGTAAATTATTACTATTATTATTATTATTATTATTATTATTATTATTATTATTATTATTATTATTATTATTATTATTATTATTTAGCAACCAACCAACCTACATACAAATGGCTTTAAAAGAACCCGCAGGTTCATTGCCGCCCTCACATAAGCCCCCATCAGTCCCTAATCTGAGTAAGATTAATTCAGTCTCCCTCAAATTCATTTTAATATTATCCTCCCATCTACGTTTCGGCTCTAAAAAGTCCCATATGTACTACATGCCCTGTCCATCTCAAACTTCTGGATTTAATATTCCTGATTTTATTAGATGAAGACTACAATACGTGCAGTTCTGCATTGTATAACTTTCTCCATTCTCCTATAACTTCACCCCTCTTTTTCTTTCTTTCTTGTTTGCTGAAAACCGGGACATTTATGTGTCCAAAAAAATATTTTCAGAATGAAGGTGTCGATTCTGGTACTTACTTATGGCTTTTAGAGAACCCAGAGGTAAATTGCCGCCCTCATATAAGCCCACCATCGGTCCCTATCCTGAGTAAAATTAATCCAGTCTCTATCATCATATTCCATCTCCCTTAAATCCATTTTAATGTTATCCTCCCATCTACATTTCGGCCTCCTCAAAAGTCCTTTTCCCTCCGACCTCCCAACTAACACTCTGAATGCATTTCTGGATTCGCTCATACGTGCTACATGCCCTGCCCATCTGAACTCGAAAAATCCAAAACATAATTGATGGGTTGGGTGCAAGAAAGGCACTTCTCTCAAATGCAAGTTTTGAGAAAATTGATGTTGAAAACTCAAACCGTAATGCTGTTACCTATGCACGCCTTTATATTTTGGTTACTCCTGACCTCTATAATCACATTATTGAACTACAACTTGGTGATCATATGCATAGCAGATCAGAGAACACAATTAAGCGTTTTACTCAGAAAGGGCACATCCTCTAAAATGCCCTTGCACCCAGCCCCTCAATTATGACAGCCTTAATATTCAAATACCTTTATGAGTTAACTTCTCTTATGATTGTCAATAGATGTGAATCTGTTATTTCTTTTGTTCACAGAGAAGTTCCACAACAACGTGAAGAGCAAGTTTTACGTTCGTCCCAAGTCGGATGCCCTATGCTTCGCAATCCACCACTATGCTGGTCGTGTGGTTTACCAGGCAGAAAGCTTCATGGAGAAAAATCGCAATTTCCTCCCACCTGAAGTGATTCAGCTGCTTAGACAGTCACATCGCGACATGGTGCGCTTCCTCTTCCAGTGCCCACTCACCAAAACAGGCAACTTGTATTCACCCAGCCAGGAATCGCCAAGAAGTACTCCTGAGGGCTCCAAGGTGAGTGTAAGTATTTAATGTGATGAATTTTGAACTCTCTCTCTCTCTCTCTTAAGGTACGGTCACACATCGCTACTTTTGCAGCGATGCAGTACAAAAAACTGCGCAATTCTCGTACTGCGACGTGTGAACAACGGTGCAACCCGAAAAGTAGCGGCTGCCGAACCTGCTGCTCGCTACTTTTCCATGCTGCGCGCAGCTTAAAAGTAGCGACGCGTGAACAGAGTTCTCAGGGTTGCAGCCGCAGCATTTTTGATATCGGTTTTGTTGAAACTTTTGCTGCGGTTGCGACCAGTGTTACCACCCAAATGTGCCAATGATACTTTTATTGTTTGGCTGTATTTTAATGTTAGATGTGATGAAAATAAATTATTTGTAACAGTTATTAAATACACAACACAGTCTGAGCATATTTGCTGACGATATAATTCATTTTTTTTAATTTTCTGTAGCATAGTTTCAAACAGGAGGGTTGCCAACATTGATTACGTGAATATGCTGTTGGTTATAATTTAAGTATATAGGCGTTTTTAAAAACCTTATAGTAAAAATAATGCCAATTTCTGAATACTAGTTAGGGCAGAAAAGCAAACAATAGATAAGTAATATTTCGCATGAGTTTCTTAATAATGCGAACATAACCAAAAAAATGTATACCGGTATTGAGAAGTCAACACGGAGATGGGAACCTGCAGCATGACTGCGGCTGCAAAAGTAGCGCCTTGCGTGTGAACAGACTCGCAACCTCCAGTTGCAACTTTTGCTGCACTCGGGTTGCGCAGCACGAAAAGTAGCGTGCAGCGCACTACTTTTGGCTTACATGTGAACACGAAAAGCAACTTTTGCAGCTGCAGTACAAAAGTTGCGCAGCAAAAGTAGCGACGTGTGACCGTATCTTTATATGATTCTGTGCGTAAAGTTAATTGTGTAGTTAAGAGTTATTCAATTTGCTTCCCAGTAGAATGAAGGTGGCAACATATTGAAACTAAACGAACAGAAACAAACCAGGATAAAGTAATCCAACCAACCAACCAACTTACCTAAAGCAAACCAACCAGATCAAACAAACAACCTAAACCAACCAACCAACCAAACATTCTAAACATGGAAGACCTTAAAGCAGTAGTATTCAACCTTTTTTCTCCCAGTACCTCTAGAGACACTTTTCCACCCAAACTTGTACCCCCAAAGTTGCTTATTTTAAATTATACATAACTGTATCTAAAGTAAATTAAACTCAACAATTTGTCGATTATTAAATGACGCAGTTTTAAACTACTGGGTGTTCAGTTCAAAGTGTGTCATGGCTCGCTGTATGCCGTCATGTGGCTAGCCGATGAGCCTAAAGAATTCAATCTTCCTACACTTCCGTAAAGGTGTATTGCCTAGGAGGCAGAGAAGTTGCCTAGCAAGTACGGCATTCATTCTGAAGAGTACGTACCGATGCGTATGATAACGCCGATAGTGGCAGGAATGTGAACAGTTTGGAAATACGTACTGTCGGGATATGAGGAGAGGGTTAAGACGATTACTTACGTATTTGTTGACATTAACTTCGATGGTCAACATGAACACGGAGTATTTGATTTGTGTTGTGGAATGTTACCGTACGCAACCGATGATAACAAATACCCTGCGTACGATTTGCCAGCACAAAACACAGTTCGAAAGAGGTTATGGTAGCACACAGACCGTACAGACCGCCATCTGTTGCTACGACGTATACTGTACACGTTATCAAGTTCAGTTTGAAGAACGCCTTGAATAATAGGCAACTTCTCTGACATATAAGCTGAAACTCTCTTCAAATCGGTGACTCAACAACAGTGACGTCATGACACACTTTGAAATGAACACCCAGTATAAAGGAGAGAATCATGCTATTAAAATAATTAAATCAACAACATTATAGATATTATAGAATATAAAAATTATCTTACATGATTAACTTGAGTAGTTCTGACCTGTTAATGAGATGCCTGAGGTTGTTTTCTGCACGTCAGATACTCGATTCTTTGCCGAATCTTCGTGAATGCAAATCAGGGGTGAATTTGAATTCAATCGATTTCTGTGTTTCGTTTTAAGTGATGTCAATGCACAGAAACCCAAATAAGTAGAGCAGAATGACAGAAGATGTGAAATGGCATTGTCACTGAGATCCATATACTCTTTGCGAACATAACACCAAAAGTCACGAATTAACAAGTTTTCTAATTTTATTGTCAGTGAACTATCAACGGACATTTCTAGCAGACTTTCTTTCAATTTTAAGGGAAGTTCAGAGGAATTGATGCTGTAATGAAAAACTGAGTTGTAATGCAGTCTTATTTTATCTTCTTTCTCAGCTTCTGGAAAGTGTTTCAAAAACTGTACCAAATCCTGAGATTTTCTAGGTATCATTTCTTTATTTCCAAAACTCCATCAGCAATACCAACTTCATTTTGTTCACTATGTTCAGAGTTGAAAAAAAAAAAAAACATAATATTCCCTTTATTAACGTAGTCAATCCAAAATAAAACTTTCGTGAAATATGCTGCTGCTGCTGCTGTTGTTTTCTAATGCCAGGGATTTTACAATAAAGTCATTTGACCTCTTGCACTCCAATATTTTTCAAAGATATTGTCATGGTCAGCCACTGAAGCACAGATTTTGATTTGTTCCGAATCCATTTCTTGATTTGAATTTCTCAATGGGCAGTTAGGGGACTGATATATTCCAATTCTATGCAGATGCTTGGCCAAACAGTCATGGCCTGTTGCCAATCTAATTGCAGCTACAGACGATTTGCGTGGTAAATCGGGGATTAACTGTGGATTGTGATGCAGAGAGTTCCATTTTTTTCCTTGAGATTGTGTTATCAAATTTTGTTTGTTGAAGTCTAAGTATGTAGATTTAATAAATCTTTTCACAGAGTAATACGTAGATTTAGTAACAGGTCTGTAAGTAGTTCGTGCTTTCATATTGGAGTGGTTAAATGGCAAGTTGTAGCCGATTTAAGTGAACACCATATTTTAACGTTTTGGTGGCTACTTCATTCACACACAACCCCCAGAATGTGTAGAGGACCACACCTGCTGTTGGTCGACAGGTCTACTAGACCTAGTTGGGAGATCTTGTTGATCACCAGCTTTCTCTCCTTAAACCACTAGAGGACGATTTTAGTGCCATAGCAGGTCAGCACTAGGAACAGGAAAAGTAGAAAGGATAGGAAGGAAAGTGAAATGAACCCCTAGGCCTCGAATGCTCTAATACCAGCGGGGTCGAAGAAAGTAAGAGTTCAGTCAGAGGACTGGATAGGAAAGGATAAAGAGGTAATTAGGTATTGAATAGAGGAAAATTATACCAAATTCGGTCATTAACTCATCAAGCTGACTAATGCTAATTGATGAGTAGCCTCTCCCTTTAGTTCAGTTTTTCGTGAAATATTTTTTTTTTTATCCAATGCCACCAGGTTGACTTTCGACATTTCTGGTCTTCTCTCCTGGCTGTGGCTTAATTGTAACCCATTGAAATATATGCTTGTTTTAAATTTTACGTACTCCCTAAGAATTCTTCACGTATCTCCAGTTGATCTAGTAGTCCTACCAATAGACAACTCAGTAAAGGTCTCATTTGTCTTCATTGTGAAATTTGTTTAGTACTTTGAACTCTCATTTTAAGTAGGCCTTTAGCCAGTTGAGTAATGAGTTGGTTAAATGTGTTAATTGTACAAAACTCAGATAATGTAATGTTGTGTGACATTGCTATTGCAGGAACGTTACAGCAGTCGAGGTCTGGCGTCTCAATCACGTGCCCAGCAGACAGTGGCCACATACTTCCGCTACTCACTGATGGACCTGCTCCAGAAGATGGTCAGTGGCTCCCCCCAGTTTGTGCGCTGCATCAAGCCCAACGATTCCAGAGTTCCTAAGCTCTTCGATTCCAGTAAAGTAGTGAAACAGCTGCGGTATACGGGTGTCATGGAGACGATACGAATACGACAAAATGGCTTCTCTCATAGAATTCCTTTCGGAGAATTTTTGAAGCGGTAAGTATTGCCTTGTGGAAGATTAAGCTCCCTGGATAGTAACCCTTGTGAATGTACATGGACAATGAAAAGGTGTATTGCCGCGAAACCTTTTTTTTTGCAACATCACAGTAGTTCCTCTCTCTATATTTTCTACAATGAGTAAGTAAAAGAGGCATAAGGACTTATGAAATTGTAGCTGGGTCTGCAGAATGGAGAATCATGAGGCTGTAGGTAACTCTGCAGGATAACAATTTATCTTCTTCTTCTATCCCATTATGCCATTAGGAGTTGGGTTTACCTCAGTCCACCCAGACTCTCCAACGACTTCTATCTCTACACATTCTCTTCAATTCAATCATTGTTTTTCCTCTCTTATTTCAGTTCTTTCTATTGCACTTAATCCTAGATCTTCCTGTTCTTATTGTATTGTATTGTATTGTATTGTATTTATTAACATTCCATGGTATTCGTACATTGCTTCACAGCTAGAATATGTAACAAGTCAAAAAACGTAATACTATTATGAAGTCTTAATTTATAATCACAGTCTAGTTGAAATATATACAGACGAGGTTTACAATATAGTCTACTAGTACAACACAAAGTTTTAGTATCAATTTCATGAAGCATTGTTGTATGTCATGAATTCACCTACAGAATAGAAGGCGTGAGAAATTAGGTACTTGTTTAAATTGGCCCTAAATAATCTTATGTTCTGAGTTTCATTTTTTATATCGATAGGGAGGCTATTAAAAATTTTTACTGCCATATAACGCACTCTTTTTTGATAGCACGATAGACTTGCCGATGGAGTATGAAAGTCTTTTTTGACGCGTATTTATGCTATGAACTGTTGAATTAGTTACAAAGTTTTCACGATTACATACGAGGAAGATTATTAATGAAAAAATATACTGACAAGCCATGGGCATTATTTGTAGTTTTTTTTAAATAGTCCTATACGATTACCTGGATTTGGCACCTACTATTATTCTAATTACTCTTTTTTGTAGCAGGAATGTACTGTTACTATCTGTGGAATTTCCCCAGAATGTTATTCCAAAACTCATTACCAGGTGGAAGTATGCAAAGTATATTGTTTTTAAGGTATTGATATTTACTATCTTTTGCATAGATCTAATAGCAGAACAAGCTGAATTTAGTTTGGGGGTAATTTCTTTAATATGATTTTTCCAATTTAACACATTATCGATTTTTAAGCCAAGAAATTTGGTTGTTGTTGTTGTTTCTAATAGGGATCTATTATTAATTATTGCGCTCTATTACTCTCCCTCAGTTCGCATTTCCATTATCTGCTTAGGTTTCCTATCTTCTGACATATAGTAAGTATGCCCAAACCACTTCAGTTGTCGTTCCTCAGTATCTTCAATTAATTACTTCTTTTGATTTACCTCCTCTCTTCTACTCTCATTTCTAATTCGATCTCGTCTGGTCTTCCCAGTAATTCTTCTTAGGTATTTCATTTCTGCTGCTATCAATTTAACTTCGATATTTGTCATGCAATGGCAGTTTTCAGTTTCATATTGAGCTATAGGTAAGATACCGGTAACGATTTTATGAAATTACAAAAACATCTGACGTCAAAGTAGATAATATAAGAGCGAACACAATGAACCAATAGGATGAAGTGTCACCAGAACAGACGCTCATAAAGATAAATATAGAATAATAGTGAGAGATTTCCAACAGTTTCTGGAGATCTAACACCTTTCTTCTTCATATTGCTGTCAGAGTCTTGGGTTGCTTATGCAGTATAGAACACACTAGTCGTTCTGATTATGTCTGGTGATTACCATGTATATCTTTGAACTCAAATATTGCAGGTTCACACTTACTGTAAACAATGACAATGTATTTTAGGAAAAAAGATCCTAAATGCGGCTTCTATTGGATGAGGATATATTTCTGCAAAGATTTCACTGGCCTATCTCCTTGTCTGTGTAATAATGTCCGCCAACACACTTGCTTGAGGGAAAAATTGAAATTAGATAATATAATTTAGGCCAAAACCAATGAGCTACGGACTGGAAGGTCCGGGGTTCGATCCCAGGTGGTGACAGGATTTTTTCTCGTTGCCAAACTTTCAGAACGGCCCCGAGGTTCACTCAGCCTCCTATAAAATTGAGTACCGGGTCTTTCCCGGGGGTAAAAGGCGGTCAGAGCGTGGTGCCGACCACACCACCTCATTCTAGTGCCGAGGTCATGGAAAGCATGGGGCTCTACCTCCATGCCCCCCAAGTGCCTCCATGGCATGTTACGGGGATACCTTTACCTTACCTTTTTTACCAATGAAAATTAGCCAGTCAGTGGTTTACTTGTCAATCCTTAGCAGCCCTGTTGTATCAGAGTTTAGCACATCCATAACCCAAATTGTACATTTGCTGTACAGGTATTGTTTCTTGGCGTTTGGGTGGGATGAACGTGTTGTTGCATCACGGGACAACTGCCGTTTACTTCTAGTAAGACTGAAGATGGATGGATGGGCCCTTGGCAAGACCAAAGTGTTCCTCAAGTACTATCACGTTGAATACCTCTCAAAAATGTATGAAGAACAGGTGAGTCATATTATTGTTATCATCATGATCATGATCATTATTATTATTATTATTATTACTGTATTATTATTATCATTATTATTATTATTATTATTATTATTATTATTATTATTATTATTATTAAAGACGTGTATCTTATCGCAAGCCACCATAATTATTTCTTTTTTTTTCACATTTCTTCTTCTTTTATATTTCTAAATACCGGTAACATTAGCTCCCGACCAAAAAAAAAAAAAAAAATTGACTTGACTTGACTTCGACAATATTGGCTTGGGTAATGGAGGGTCATTCTAGTACCTATTTTTCGGCAATCAAACATGACATTTCAATAAACGAATAAGTTTTGATTTTTATAGATAGATAGATATTTATTAGCCTTAGGAAATACAATGATTTCATGGCATCGTCGGAGTGAATACATAATAAATATAGCTAATTTACTCACTTTTTCCAGTCAAGGAATTCCATAAAGTAAATATTTAGATTGAATTTTAATATTATTGATAATTTAATTTAGTCTTGAATAAAACGCAGTTAATATCAATAATATAACTTATATATAATAACTTTAAAAATCACATAAAAGAGAAACAAAAGACGAATTTATTAATTAAATTCGAGTCTAGTATAACATTGCATGAACTGTTTTCAAGCACGGTATTTTGTGGCTGTTTTCTGTTTTTGATATGGTGTCTTTCCTTCCATTTATTCCATTCAAATCATATTTTTCTTCCTAGGGGCAGGTCTTTCAGTGCAAACTCAGCATTCTCCAATCTTTCCTATTTTCTGCCTTCCTCTTAGTCTCCGCATTTGATCAGTATATCTTAATGTCGTCAATCATCCGATTTCTTCTTCTACCCCGAACTCTTCTCACATTCACCATTCCTTCTAGTGCATTCTTCAGTAGGCAGTTTCTTCTCAGCCAATGACCCAACAAATTCCTGTTTTCCTTTCTGTCATTTTCACCATCATTCTTTCTTCGCTTACTCTTTCTAGCACAGCTTCATTTCTTATTCTGTCTGTCCATTACACACGTTCCATTCTTATCCATATCTACATTTTAAATGCTTCTGGTCATTTCTCTTCACTTCGTCGTAATGTCCATGTTTCTGTACCATACAATTCCACTCTCCACACAAAACACTTCAATAGTCTCTTCTTTAGTTCCTTTTTCCAAAGGATCGGCCTCGATAGTGTAGTCAGTATAACGTTGGCCTTCTATGCTCGAGGTTGCGGGTTCGATCCCGGCCGAGGTCGATGGCATTTAAGTGTGTTTAAATGCGACAGGCTCATGTCAATAGATTTACTGGAATTTAAAAGAATTCCTGCGGGACAAAATTCTGGCACACCAGCGATACTGATATAACCTCTGCAGTTGGGAGCATCATTAAATAAACCATAATTTAAAAAAAGAAAATTCCAAAGATCCGCAGAAGATGCTCCTTTTTCTATTAAAAGCTTCCTTTGCCATTGCTATCTTCATTTTAACTTTCTAGTAGCAGTTTTTCTTCCATAAATAATGGAAATTTTAATGCTTTAATTTTTAACAAATTTTCTTATATTTATATGTAGAAACAGATATTTTCTTACATTGGTCATTATTTTTATTTGTCACTAGCCGTACCCGTGCGCTCCGTTGCACCCATTAGAAATAAATATAAAGTAATTACATAATTAAAATAGGACATTTGATCCAGGGAACATTTGTGTTTGATATAAGGATAAATCGTTTATTATGTTACTTAATTTAAGTTGTATTTGCATAATTAAAATGCGATCATTTTGATCCAGAGACCACTCATTTGGTCATAAAAATTGTTTTAGGAAATACAGGAAACGAATGTACAGAATAGCCTATCAAGTTTTCTGTGCATAAGAAGCTATTTTAATCTTACCTGTCCTCGATTCACTCAGAAGTTACTGTAATAACATTATAGCATTATGTCCATCTAGAGAAACTACACTTTCCAATGGTGAATTAATAATTAATTATACAAATCGGTTAATTTAGCTTAAGATATTACTTCATACAAACACAGAAACATTATCTGTAGGCTATCTTTCATAGCTTTCGATTGTTGCTGTCCAAGGCCCCTTATAGACGAAGTCATTTGTTTTTTAATTCATTACACAGCCTTAGATGGCAGTTATTTTAATTTTAAAACTCATTTATCTCATTAAATATCAGTCCTATCAAAATTTTTCAAGGAATAAAACTTATCGGAAATTATTTTTAAAGAAACTTTTGTTATGTAACATTTTTCACAAAAATCAATAATAAGCGAGATATTTCGATTTATTTAATTCAGGCCCCCTTATAACCCCCCTTTTAAATAATGTATTTTGAATGCCATATAGCCTAAAATCTAAGTTACAACGAACTTAATTTATATTCCAATTTTCATCGAAATCCGTTCAGCCATTATCGCGTGAAAAGGTAACAAACATACAGGCAGACAGACAGATAGACATACAAACAAAAATTTCAAAAAAGCGATTTTCGGTTTCAGGGAGATTAATTATATATGTAAGGACCAATTATTTTTGTCAAATCGAAAATTACCAGAAAAATTTCGGCTACAGATTTATTATTAGTATAGATAATTTGATTTAATTCTAGTGGAATACGTATATTGATTTAATATGGATGTTTAGGTTCGCAAGATCATATTGGTGCAGGCTTGTGTTCGTCGATGGTTGGCACGTGTTAAGTACCAGAGGGCCAAATGGCAAATGGCAAACAGTGCAGTGACTCTCCAACGATTTGTTAGAGGCTGGCTCACTCGAAAGCACTATCAGGAGCAGCGAAGACTGGCAGAACTGAAACGTCAGGAAGAAGAAGCCAAAGCGAAGAAAGGTGTGTATTAGAAACTGAACACTGAAACACATTTCTTAAGTTCATACTACCAAACACAAATACAGTTCAGTTAATAATAAAAAAAATACATTTTATCCTGGAACAGGACGCATTTCAAACCCAAATAAATGAAACTTTGTAATAAATCTCTGACAAATTACATTAGTAAACAAAGAATGTTGCAGACATATTTTTAAGAGATGGAATAGAAGTGTTCTTAAAATTCACGAACTGGAACGCTATTCTGCAGTCCATTTCAAGCCCTGATTCTTCTTCCTTAGATCCTATTATAAACTTATCTAACACTTGAGGTGTTGTTGTAGACAGATAGTTAAAGAACTTGGTAAACAATTTGTTATTGATTAACTTTTCAACTTTTCAAAGCCTAGGTTTTGGACAATGAAGAACATCACTTCGAAATTTGTCAGTCAGGTAGTTTCCTAAAAATTAAGACAGTAAAGAAATAATTGATTAAATGGCGATCTTACTCTCGTTAATTGTGTAAGAATGTGCGGCTTACAGCTGTTTCGGTGCTTCACACCATCCTCAGAGCCTACTAGATCTTGGTGTCATCTCGAACTTCCCTGCCTGTTGTGTGGGTGTGTTCGATTGTTGAAAATTGTTGAAGTGTGGTGTCAAATAGTGTGTGTGTTCTGAAATTGGTCTGTGTGTTGAGAATTTGATCAGGGTTTTTTTTAGTGTGTCTGTATACTTCATATTGTTCTAGTGTGTTGAGTTTTTGGTTTTTGGGTTGTATGTGTAGGATTTCCATGTCTGTATCTAGAACAATATGAAATATGCAGACACACTAAAACACACCCTGATCAAATTCTCAACACACAGATCAATTTCAGAACACACACACTATTTGACATCACACTTCAACACTTTTCAACAATCAAACGCAGCCACACAACAGGCAGTGAAGTTCGAGATGACGCTGAGATCCAGTAGGCTCTGAGGATGGTATGAAGCACCGAAACAGCTGTAAGCCGCACATGCTTACACAATTAACACGAATAAGATCGCCATTTAATCAATTATTTATATTCAAGTGTTAAAAGTAGTGTACGAAAGGTTCAACATGGAAAAGTAAAGAAATTGAAAAGTTAATCAGTGATATATAAGCGTTAAAAGTGTAGGTATATAAAACAATGAAACGATTTGTGTTAAGTAAGGGTCGATGTTATCCAGGCTAAAGGGCCATGGTCTGTTGGAGCTGTTGCTAACCATACATTTCGTCTGCTACTTCAGCAGACATCATCAGTGGTGTGGCACATGGGAGCGCAAAGATCTCCAACTGATGATGTCTGTTGGAGTAGCAGACGAAACGTATGATTAGCAACAGCTCCAACAGACCACGGCCCTTTAGCTCAGATAACATCGATCTCTATGACGCCGGTCATGAAAGCCTACATTCTAAAATTTGTGTTAACTTTAATGTGGTGATATTTCATATTAAAAGTTCACTCTTACCTTCTGGTAACATACCGTTATGAATTGAATTACACTTTTTATTTTTCTTAGCAGCTGCTGCTGCAGCAAACAAGGCAGGGGCAGGAGCGTGGCTGAAGGCTAAATTCCTGCGCCGAATGTCTTCGCAAGATATGGGAGAAGGAAAGGAGAACAACGCTCCCAAGAAGGACCTGGATGAAGAATCAGCTGCTGTCGTTATACAAAGTCGTAAGTTACCATATTGGCTTTGTAAATTGAAGTACAGTCAAACACAGGCCACAAGAATACCTCTTGATTGTGCCATTGTCATTACTTAGCTTTGTTTACCATTCTCGTGGCAATAGTTTATATAAGCTCTGTATGATAAAATAAAGGAAAGTCCAGGATAACAGAGAGGGTTTGGAATTGAACCGGTTACACCAGCTGCTTGTCTGTGTGGATGACGTGAATGTGTTAGGAGAAAATCCACAAACCATTAGGGTACATACAGGAATTTTACTTGAAGCAAGTAAAGAGATAGGTTTGGAAGTAAATCCCGAAAAGACAAAGTATATGATTATGTCTCGTGACGAGAA
The DNA here is from genome assembly GCF_040183065.1 of Periplaneta americana. Classification (NCBI taxonomy): domain Eukaryota; kingdom Metazoa; phylum Arthropoda; class Insecta; order Blattodea; family Blattidae; genus Periplaneta; species Periplaneta americana. The sequence continues at coordinate 41,222,235 of NC_091118.1, read as the reverse complement.
TATTGTACGAAATGGAAATATAAAAATTTGAAATTTATCCTTTGAAGAGGTGGAAAAATTCAAATACCTGGGAGCAACAGTAACAAATATAAATGATACTCAGGAGGAAATTAAACACAGAATAAATATGGGAAATGCCTGTTATTATTCGGTTGAGAAACTTTTATTATCCAGTCTGCTGTCAAAACATCTGAAAGTTAGAATTTATAAAACAGTTGTATTATTATCTGTTGTTCTTTATGGTTGTGAAACTTGGACTCTCACTTTGAGAGAGGAACAGAGGTTAAGGGTGTTTGAGAAAAAGGTGCTTAGGAAAATATTTGGGTCTAAGAGGAATGACGTTGCAGGAGAATGGAGAAAGTTACACAACACAGAACTGCACGCATTGTATTTTTCACCTGACATAATTAGGAACATTAAATCTAGACGTTTGAGATGGGCAGGGCATGTAGCATGTATGGGCGAATCCAGAAATGTATATAGAGTGTTAGTTGGGAGACCGGATGGAAAAGGACCTTTGGGGAGGCCGAGACGTAGATGGGAAGGTAATATTAAAATGAATTTTAGGGAGGTGGGATATGATGATAGAGACTGGATTAATCTTGCTCAGGATAGGGACCGATGGCGGGCTTATGTGAGGGCGGCAATGAACCTCCGGGTTCCTTAAAAGCCAGTAAGTAAGTAAGTATGATAAAATAAAGACTGAAGCACAACATTGGGATTTGTTTCTTCAATTACTGGTATGTAGAAAGAAGCAAGAAGATTCTTTGAAACAAATGTCTGTCTTTACACAAAGGAAAGATGATGTCATTCTGAAAATAAAACTGTTCTTGGCAATAGTTTTTCACGTGTGCGTGGTAGGCAAACTACTCTATATTTGCAGAATAAATTTGTATGTAGAGAATTGGATATGCAACCATCTTTATATTATTGCATGTAAATAACAATGATCAATGTCATCTACTTGATGGGGGATATGGAGTGTCGTCCTTTCTCTGAAAAATAGTAGGCCTGTAGGATAGGCCTACTTTTTGAAAGAAGTTACCATTTAAATAAGTAGATACCGGTACTAAGATAAATGCATGTTCTCAGAATACTTGATTTTAAGTCTACAATTTCATTGTTTTTACTGGACATTTTGATTTTTTTATAAAAGAGGTCTCTCGTGACTTAAATCATGAACAATTACTGACAGTGATGCAATCTAAAATATTTATCCAGTTTTATATACGCTAACCAGAGAATCCCGAAACGTTAATATATCTGAAGAAAGCTTGATATACCCTACTTCTATATATGAATGTGTATATCTGAAATTTTATTTCACAGATTAATGCAATTTTCATTGTTTCCGAAAAAATTATATTATATCAGAACTCCGTTTATCTGAAATAGAGACGGAGCACTTTCACATAACTTGATTTTTTCGTATAATCGATGAGAAATATTTTTGGTAAAAGTGGGAAGGAACAGAGATCGTTAAGCATGTAAATTATAAACAAAAATTCAATGAATTTAATATTGCCACATCTATTTTACATCCAATAATCAATTATCATCTTCTGTCACTTTTTCTCGCATATTTTGCGAACTCCAATATTACGCTACGGCTTGATGGGTAAAATCTCTGCAGGTGTCGCTTCACTGCTCCCTTCAACATATCGCAAGGCCACCTGGAAGAACATAGAAACACAGCCTCGTTTTATTTTTTCGAATTGAGCTTCTTTCATTGTTTTCGAATTCGGTATTTTGCAGGAATGTTGCAAAAGTTTGGATTTACATTTAACCCAATCAGAGACGGCTGATACTCCTATTCCATAATGGGAAGCAACATTTCGCAAGATTGAGCCACTTTCCACACGTCTCACAGCTTCTAACTTATCCTTTCTGGATAGAACAACACGTTTTCTTTTACTCGACATCGCACTCGCATAACTAAAAAATAAGATTGTACCGGTACCAATAACGTAATAACTGCGACACAACTAAAATTAATGAGAAATTGGAAACTTACCTCGAATGCATACACCATAATCGGGTAGGTGGGAGGAGAATAGAATAGAATGTTTTATTTTCGCTGGCAGAGTTAAGGCCATAAGGCCTTCTCTTCCACTCAACCAGCCTTAGTCAATACAATAGTTACATACATATTTAAATTATGAATATTTACAATATACTTAAAAGATTCTCCAGCAATATTCTTCATTTTAAGTTTTAACGACTAGTACATGTTTATTTAAATTGAGATAAAGCCTATAAGAAAAAGTAATAACTTAATTTTTGAGCTAATGTAATTCAATTCAGTCTATATGCAATATGTAAAGAATTGTAATTAAGTTGAGATAACTAGTTGGTTAAAATTATGAGAATTAATTTACTAGAACTATGTTATAGGGAGCAAAATATAAATATAAAATATATTGATGTTGTGAGAATATTAATGTAATGAGATTTTGCCATTAGAGGTTTTGTATTCTATTTAGAGAAATTAATGGTAATAATAAGAATGGACAGATGTTAGTTTCATTATAAGTAACAAATATTAATCAGTAATTAATCTGTTATGCAAGAATTTATATAATTTTGACCTAAATGAAGTTAATGGGAATGGCCACGCTCGGTTACTATACAAAACAAGTAACGTACTGTATTTGAGAGATGGAGGTGGAAAACAGATGTAGCATTGCTGAGAGGACATTGACACTTAAATTTGTAGGTATGCTGTACGGGATGAACAAAATATTGCAGGGATAAACAAAACATTGGCTGTTATTTATTTTTTTTGCGACGTTTCGAATAAGCTGGATTTCGGTTAACCAAAGTTTGGTTAAGAGAGTTTTACTGTATTATCAAAAAAATATTTGGTATCATTTTTCCTCTATATCACTTGGAACCTACAAAGCAGAGTAGAATGGAAAAATTTACTGTTGGAGGCAGAAGTTGTTGCAAGTTGTAGCGTGAGGCAGTTGTGAAAGGAGTATAATTTATCAATAATCATGACATCATCAACCAGTAGTCTTTGTTAGCTTGCTATTACTCACTTCTCAGTGAAGAAGTGCGTTCTTTATAGTCATGATCAGTATTCAAATGTGCTTCGTGGCATAAATATTTGTGGTAAATATATTTTATTTATTATTTTCATGTATATTGTGTACTGTACTGAATAAGAAATCTCGTCTAACCACTGCAGTATAACATTAAAGATAGATGCATTTTGCAATGAGTATTTTCTGAACACATGCTTAAACCATTCAATGAATGATTGAGGTTAAAGGGACGGAAAGTAACCTAAAATGTACACGAGTGCACGTCCTTGTAAGGTTCTTGGGACTCATTTTAACTTTTATGTGAGCTTCTAGGCTAAAGATCATCTGTCTCACTTTGTTCACTCCATACCACGTAAGGGACTTCAGAAAATTTTTCGGGGAAAAAGTTGAAAAGTGGGTGTAACAATGAAGAATGTTAAAGTGTGGGAGAATGGCAGTCAAGCACAATCATCAGCAATGAACACACGACTACTAACGCAATTGCCAACTGAGGGAAGAAGTATAGCTGAAGCCAAGTTTCCATTGCCAGTCACAGGTAAATGAACCCCAGATTATGGAAGTCCGAAACATATAACTTAAATGGAGGGTAAATTAGGTCCGTAGCACATTTTTCTTTTAGAGCCCATCCTGACATTTGTTGTAATGTCTCAGGTAAATCACGCGAAAACCACAAGCAGGATGAGTGATCTCGATTTAGGAGACAGAGACATTTGGCTCATTTATATTAACACTAGTGTTATTGTAAGGGATAAATCAGATATTGTTTATAATCAGACTTAGGAAAGGTATGTGCATTATGGTTGTGAGAGAGATTGAAAGTTATCGTGATTGCTATCCAACAACTGACATCATCATTAGTTTCGAAGTCTACCTACACTCTTCTAAACTATTTACTCGTATTTTGGGTAGTAAATTTATATAACTTGAACATTATATTGTAGATTCTAGCATAAAAACTATTCTGTATCTTGGATATGAATGAGTAAACAAATATTTTATTTGTAAAAATAAGTTTATGTTTTTAACAAAGTGTTAACGTGAACTTTAATCAATGAAGTTTATGTTCATAAAAAATCATGTGTTCCAGATTTCCGAGGTTACACTGTTAGACGGAGATGGGGCCCTGAACTGGAAGCTCGCGTTAGAAGGGTACTACAAACGCATCACAATCCTGATACAGCAAAGAGAGCTCTGGAGGTACCCATTTACTTTTATTGTTAAAATATTACTACCAGTACTTTGGATATCCATATTTCTACAGAAAAGAAAAATAATTTGATACTACTACTGCTACTGCTACTGCTACTGCTGCTGCTGCTGCTGTTACTACTACTACTACTACTACTACTACTACTACTATTACTACCACTACTACTGCTACTACTACTACTACTACTACTACTGCTGCTGCTGCTGTTACTACTACTACTATTACTACCACTACTACTGCTACTACTACTACTACTACTACTACTACTACTACTACTACTGCTGCTGCTGTTACTACTACTACCACCACCACCACTACTACTACTACTACTACTACTGCTGTTACTACTACTACTGCTGCTGCTGTTACTACTACTACTACTGCTGCTGCTGTTACTACTACTACTACTACCACCACTACTACTACTACTGCTACTACTACTACTGCTGTTGCTGCTACTACTACTACTACCACTACTACTGCTGTTGTTACTACTACTACCACCACCACTACTACTGCTACTACTACTGCTGTTGCTACTACTACCACCACCACTACTACTGCTGTTGCTACTACTACTACTACCACCACTACTACTGCTACTACTACTACTGCTGTTGCTACTACTACTACTACTACCACTACTACTACTGCTGTTGCTACTACTACTACTACTACTACTACTACTACTACTACTACCACCACCACCACTACTGCTACTACTACTACTGCTGTTGCTACTACTACTACTACTACTACTACTACTACTACTACCACCACCACTACTACTGCTACTACTACTACTGCTGTTGCTACTACTACTACTACTGCTGCTGCCACTACTACTACTACTACTGCTGTTGCTACTACTACTACTACTACCACCACCACTACTATTGCTACTACTACTACCACCACCACTACTACTGCTACTACTACTGCTGTTGCTACTACTATTACTACTACTACTACCACCACCACCACCACCACCACCACTAATACTACTACCACTATTGCTATTACTACTACTACTACTACTACTACTACTGCTGCTGCTGCTGCTACTGCTACTGCTGCTCTTGCTAACAGTAATAATAATAATAATAATAATAATAATAGATTCAGCTGGGTAACTTTCGGTGTTGGACCCCGGACTCATTTCCCCGGCATTATCACCTTCATATCATTCAAACGCTAAATAACCTAGATGTTGATACAGCGTCGTAAAATAACCCAATAAAATAAAAATAATCGATTCAGCAGACACAAGTGAACAAAATATAAAACAGTCTAGTTCCGATTACCGACAGCAAGAATCCGAACTACTGAGCTCATTGCATGTTTCCTGTTTGTAGTGATAGCAACGACCTCATCTCCAATCAATAATAAGAAGTTGGTGGACCTATATCAGAAGAAATAAGCAATAATACTGGATAAGCAAATTATCTCCCAACTTGAAAGCGTATTTTTTTGCTTTGGTATGCATGTTCCCAAATGATGTTCACAGACAGTGCAATATGAATGATTTGACAAACCACAAATTAGCCATGTAAATATATCACTGGTCTACAGTGATTTTGCTACTGAACAAAAACAAGTGTACCAACCCTGATTTGAGTGTGCTGATTAAAGATCTGAAGTCCGGTTTTTTTCTATCACGTGACAATTTTAAAATACTAACATTTTTAATTTTAATTTTTTCATTTTTATTACATTTAGTTTAATTTTAAATATAATCATTATAATTGTTGAACTGTACTAAACTTATCTTCGATTGTAATGGTTATAGGTAGTTCCGCACTTACATACTTGCTATCGAATATTGAAATTTTTTTTTTTTTCACTTTAGAGTGAAGGTCTAACACCAGAAGATGCTGTACTTGTGATTCAACGCTACTACAGAAGCTGGCGTCATGGAGAAAAGCCACCTTCAAACCAGCAACATCGCAGGAAGTCGAACAGACCAGCTTCCAATCACAACCAACAAGCCAACAAGGCGCCAGACAGACAGGCTGAACTCATATCCTTCTCTCATAATGTAAGTACTGATTTCGATGTAATTTTGCAGACATTACACTAGCAATCATGGTAGACTGTTACCTGAACTACTAGAGCTCAGCTAGAGATCCGGGTTACATTTGAGTTTGTATATGCCTGTGTGGTTGTATTTGTTTGTTTGTGTAACACTTGCAACAATTTCTACATAGGACAAACAGGCAGATCATTTCAAACACGTTACAAAGAACACATCACAGCCATAACAAAATTACAAAACACTTCCACATATGCAGAACACGTCACAAATGCTAACCACACCTACAGAGACATCAACACAGACATGGAAATACTACACGTCCAACCAAAAAATCAGAAACTAAACACACTAGAACAATATGAAATATACGGACACACAAAAACACATCCAAATGAAATTCTCAACACACAACTCAATTTCAGAACACACACACTCTCTGACTCCTCATTACACTACACAAACACACCCCCACAGGAAACAAAACAAAAGGTGCCAAGACCAGCAACAACCAGTTCTGAAGAAGGCCAATAACAAGTCGAAACATGTTAACCAGGTACGATAGAATTTAACATGGGAAAGACATATAATACATATTCCAAAATAAACTTGTCATTGTTCGATTAAAACATTTCATTTGGTGCACTTGAAGAGACATTTAAAAAGTTATCTTTTATTAGTAAAGAAAATGCTGTAATATAATCTAATAATGTTATTTAGAGTTCAGTCTAATTGACATACCATAGTTTAAAATCAACTTACAAATGTAAATGATCATTGCATATTATAAAATTGAAATTCAAACGTTTTCGGCCTTGGGCATCATCAGGCATTTGACTCACAATATCTTATACAGTTTTTACTATATCTCTATTGGGAAATGTGTACCAGATAATTGATATTTACAATCTTGTGTATGTTAATAAGCAACTAATTACATGGTTAACTCTATGATATATAACAATCTGAAATTTAAATAAATACAGATATTAAAATTATATGTAATAAAATTGTAACTAAAATGTTATGTTGCTCTTATATTTCTTAATTATAAAATTGTGATCATTAAAACAACATAATGAAAAACCATATGATTCCTCTTAAACTTCATAATAGGCCAATATACTTCTATTAGTTGAGTGTTTGTGGTGCGAGCATTGATTTCATTGATTTGGCAATCCATTCAATGGTGGAATCCATTATTTAAGTTCTTATATACTGCACTAAGTTATGTACAGTGAAACCTGTTCAAATCGGAACCTGAATAATCCGGAATCCTGTCTATTTCGGAACAATTTATTGGTCCCAGCAAAATTCATATGTATTATGTGTAATTTTTCCTGAATAAAACAGAAACTGTCCAACGTGGAAACGGAAACTGTCTGCTACTGTTCAAAACGGAAATAATATTTTGGACACACTACTTTAATGTGAACTATATTTTGAAACAGTATGTGCTTTGAAGGAATGTACGAAATACTAGTAGGTCACTAAAATAAAAACAAGTTTTCTTTGTAAAATGTTTGAGGGTGCGAGGGTGTGTTGGCCTGATGGTCATAAATTTTATTACCCTATTGACTAGGCAGACGAGTCCCTTCAAAGATGTTCAATGCTTCACTCCTGTATACTGTCGTAGCTGGGTAGAAAGCAAGTGTATTAGCGATTTCGTGATAAAAAAAAGTTGCGTAAAAATGTTGCACTATCATTAATAATTGATGAAGTAAAAGTTATCGAGGAAAATGAGAAACGAAGAGTATGGAAAGTGATGTTGAAATTTATGAATGGAAAACTCTGGTGTAACTTAACACTTTCAAAAATAAAGGCCGTATCATGAGTGAGTGGCTTGGGGTCAATAATGGTGACATAAAAAGAAAGAGAAAAACAACTGGTTACATAGAAATAAATGAACTGTTGTGGGAGTTGATTGTTCTTGCCCTTTCAAAGATCATGCAAATTTCTGGACTTATTCTGCAAAGAAAACCCTTGAACTGGCAAAGAAATTAGATAATCCAGAATTCAAGGCTTCTAGGCTCCTAGTCCAATTAAATAATGTGCTGTAATATACAGTACAGTATTATATATAGTGTTAGATATTAAATTTAGTGTAATTAATAAACTTTACAGTGTTTAATGAGTGAGTTACGCTACAATTTATACAGGAAATGAGATTTTCATCAAGATCATTCACCAATTAAATAAGTGACAGGAAGCTGATTTAATGTCAGTAGTGTTAAAGGGAATATTTTGTAATTCCTACAATTTGCGGCATGCCATTTTGTTTTTCATTTATGCAAATGATAAAATATTCCATTTTAACTTCACACCTGAATAATACGGAAACCTGTCCACAACGGAAAAAAATTAGGACCATGTCATTTCCGTCTTGAACAGGTTTCACTGTATTAACCTTTTGTATTTATGTTAAAAACAATTTAAGAGGAATCATATGGTTTTTCATTATGTTGTTTTAATGATCACAATTTTATAATTAAGAAATATAAGAACAACATAACATTTTAGTTACAATTTTATTACATATAAGTTTAATATCTGTATTTATTTAAATTTCAGATTGTTATATATCATAGAGTTAACCATGTAATTAGTTGTTTATTAATATACACAAGATTGTAAATATCAATTATCTGGTACACATTTCACAACAAAGACATAGTAAAAATTGTATAAGATATTGTGAGTCAAATGCCTGATGATGCCCAAGGCCGAAAACGTTTGAATTTCAATTTTATAATATGCAATGATCATTTACATTTGTAAGTGTTATTGATTTTAAACTATTATATGTCAATTAGACTGAACTTTAAATAAAATTATTAGATTATGTTACATTATATTGACTATCGGAATATCTCTATCATTCATGCTTTCTAAGATAAAGAAAATACTATTTTAAAATGTGAAATTTGAATTACAGGTGCACATGTCGAACCAAGAGGCCCACAAGTATCTGCGTCGTAACAAGCCAGGAGTCCGCATGTCTGAAATCGGTGACCCTCCACGAGACTACGTGAGACCACAAGGCTTCCAAGTAGTGCCAGGCCTTATAGGCAGGGGTGGCAAGAAGCAGCCTGCAGCAAGGCCCAACCAAGCAGCCTCATACTACGAGGCCCTGCAGGAAGAAATGAGCAGGTGGGCACAAATGTTGCGTTGCTTGGGTTTATGTTAATGCTTCATACAGCATAGCTTCAAGCTGTGAGCTGTTGCTTTTAGACTGCGGAATGGGTAAATTTTAACTTAAAGTTCTTAACAAGCAAATAATTGTGCATAAAACCTTCATTTGTCTGTCATTTTATTGTCAATTAATATTAGAGGAGAAAAATTCGCTCTGGCGCCGGGAATCTAACCCGGGTCCTTGGTTCTACATACCAAGCGCTCTCACCATTGAGCTACGCCAAAGTTCATTACAGATGTATTCTGTAGGACCAAAAAATAATAATCTTTACGTAGATTCGTCAAGTAACAGTGCATATTACTGTACAGATTACTGTGCATATTACTGTGGAATCCCGGCCACCAAGTCACTCAACTGAGTGCGCTCCTTGTATAATGGCAGTTGACTTTATATAAAATGTCAACATACATGCCCAACTTGGAGTCAGGCCACAAAGGGAAAACACTGGAGGAGAGAGGTTCGATCCAGTGCTGTGGATTGAACTTTGGCGTAGCTCAATGGTGAGAACTCTTGGTACTAGAACCAAGGACCCGAGTTCAATCCCCGGTGCTGGAGCGAATTTTTCTCCTCTAATATTAATCAAAAGTCTTCGTTTCCTTCATTTTCTTTTCCTCCCTTTTGCTTTTAATTTTCCATGATTTAACATTCTTATAAATTCTAATAGAAATGCGTAAGAATACTTTCTCAAATATGCACTTTCATTGTTTGCCATCATTTTGCTATAGAGAACAGCTTAAAACAAAACAGACCACATGCTCGCAGCTTCGTTTGTTTGTATGTTCACTTTTTCTCCGGCTTAATTTTGAGAGCGCTATAGTCGGACAAATTTAAGGAATGTCTGAACTCTGGACACTTACTTCCAGGTCGAAAGCCGTAATAGTTTTCGCGAGAAGATTTGCCTGTGGATTTAGGTTTGTACTGGTACAGACTTACTTCCAAGTACATAAGTCTTTGCATGTATGGAGTTCTTAACATTCGTTTACTAACAATTACTATGATAACAGGAAACTATTTGTAATTTTTAGATAGGTAAATAATATTAAACAAGATAGAACTCTTTTTGACGTTCTACCAATGTTTAATTGTAACAAAATTTTATTATAATGAATTCATTTTAATTGCACACTTCTTTATTCTCGCATTTTACTTCATTTACTGAGCATTAATTTTGCATTGTAGGTGTATGTCGCAATAGATAATCTGTTGTTTTTCATAGAAACGAGATTAAACGGAGTACATTTTGTTTAGAAATGATTTGTGTGTCCTGGGTGTTAGTTTTTGATGCACTTCTTGCATGCTGATGCTGTCTTTTTGTGCTGCTTTCTTGTTAATGCATGTGATGGTGTGGGAGCAGTCCATCTCCAGAATTTGGAGATGATAATACATGGGATCATCCTCTAGTAAAGATTGAGAATAAGTTACGTCCAGTCAGGTATGTTAACTTTTTTTGTGACATCTTGAATTATTAATATTGCGTATATTATGAAATCAAGGATTTGTTTTTCGCATTATCATCAAGATTGTCACTGATATCTTGTACAAAAGAAGGTGAATTCATTCTTCGGAATATGTAGTTTGCTGCTTTCGCATGTTAAATATTAGGTACAGTAACTTGTTGACTAGTTTCAGCCTGTTATGGGCTATCCTCAGAACTGGTTGGTCCTCGTCTGGTCAACTAGTCAACAAGATATGTACCTAATATTTAACACGCGAAAGCAACAAACTATTCCGAAGTGATACAGTATTGAAAGTTTAACAAGCGTTGAGTGACTTCATTTCCTATTGTGGATATGCATCTTCAGTCATCTTGCATGTCGTACCAACATGACTTAGAGACATTACGAACGTTTCACGCTAGTTTGCAATGTTCCAGTGGGATAGAAATTCGGCCATTTCCATACCTCAGGGAAGTGTATAGAGGTAAGAAAATGGAGTGTTATAACAGGTTAGATTAGTTTAAACTTTTATTATGTCTTACGTACTTATCTGCGACAGGTTAGGTTACAGTAGTTTAGGGTTTTGTTATGCTTTGTATAGGCAAATCTGTGACAAGTAGGTTAGGTTAGGTTAGTTTAGGATTTTAGTGACAAGTAGGTTAGGTTAGTTTAGGCTTTTATTATGCTTTGCATATACGAAACTGTGACAGGTTAGGTTAGGATGGTTTAGGCTTTTGTTATGCCTTGTATAGGCGAATATGCGACAAGTTAGGTTAGGTTAGTTTAGGATTTTAGTGTTAGGTTAGGTTAGTTTAGGTTTTTATTATCCTCGTCAAGATGAAGTGAAAGCGATTTGAGTGTGGTGAACAGGTAGTGATTTTTTTTACTATGTTGGCAGTTCAAGTGCGTCGGTGTCTATTCTAAAATCGGCGGAAGTCACTCAACACTCGTTTCTCCTTGTGTAATAAAGATTTATAAAATTCATTCTATTGTATTTGTGTAACAATCTTTCTGTATTAGCTGGCATTTCTCTTTTTTTTATTCCTTTCTTTTTGTATCCTACTTTACTTTCTCGCCTTATTTCATATCTTCTCTCCTTTCTCTTCCCTTCCATTTTCTTTCCCTAGTTGTAGTTTATCTTCGCATTTCTTGATATCCTTCCTTTCTCTTCCTTTAGTTGTCCGCTTGTGTGTTCCTTAAATATTTATTTTTTTGTTTCCTTCATATTCTTACTCTTTTCTCCAGTTTCTTTTTCTTTATTTCATTCCCTTCTGTTTATCCTTTTTCTCGTACTTCGTTCCTTCTTTCTCATATTTCTTTCATTCTCCCATATTCTTTTAGTTTTCTATATTTATATCCTTTTTCATTTTAGTTTATATTTTTTGTTTCTTTTCTCTTCAGTTATTCCTCGTATTTAATTTTTTCTTCCTTTTTTTCTTTTCTTTCTTCCTTCATTTTTAGTTCCTTTATTTGTTCATTTATTTTTCCTTTCTTCACTTTTTCTTGTTTTCATCATTATTCATAAATTTTTATTCTTCCTTTCTCATGTTTCATTTCCTTTCTATTTTTCCTTCCTTCCTTCCTTCCTTCCTTCCTTTCTTTCCCCCTTTTTTCTCGTCTTCCTTATTTTTTATGTTTTTTTTTTGTATTTTATCCCTTTGTTTTCCCTTCGTTTTGTTCAATTTCTTAGTTTTTCTTTCTTCCTCATTTTTCTATTTTCGTTCTTACTTTATAACATTATGTATCTTCGCTCACTTTTTCTTTCTTTTCCTACCTCTCTTTCTTGTCTTTCTTTTCATTTCCACTTTTCTGCCTCTTCCTTTTACGCTCCTCCCTTTTTCTTTCTCTTTTGCGTCTCTTCCTTCGTACTTCTCTCCTCTTTTCCCTCTTTTTTCCCTCTTTCTTTCTTTTATTCTTCCCTTCTCCTTTCTTTCATTCTTAGTCCCTTTTTCTTTCTTTCTTTCTTTCTTTCTTCCCTACTTCTATTTCCTTCCCTTCCTTTTTGTTTCTTTCCTTCTTTCTTTTCTCCTTTCCTATTTATTTCCTGTTTTCCTTCTTTCGAACTTTTCTTTTTCTTATTGCTACTTCTTCTTTTCTGCTTCTTCTCTTTCTCTTCCCTTCCTTTTCCTTCCCTTTTATTCTTTTCTTACTTTTCATTCTTTTTGTACCTTTCTTTATTCTTTCTTTTTTCTTTTTTCTATCCTGTCTTCTGAATTTGTCTTGTATCACAAAATGGGTCTTTTCATCATGATCGAGGGAGGTCATGAAGGGAAGAAATATACAGACATTGCAAGTACACATTTTTGCACATTATTACTATGTCCGTAGAGAATATACTGTGAATAGAACTTGTATTACATTATCATCATTCCCATTTCGAATACTTGATTGATTGCAGTGTTTATACTGTTACAGGAACCGAATGGAGACCCTTGACATGGATGCCCAACGCCGCGAACTTCTTTCCTCACAGGCTCGTGAGAATGTCCTGAGAGAGCGGCACTTACTGAGTTCCTGGCACCATGCCGCATTGCAGGCCAACCGACAGCAGTCGAACAACAACAATAACAATAATAAGAATATGCTACCTCGGTACGGAAAGATTGGTAGCAAGCAAGAAAGCGCAGCGGATCAGCATTTTAGAGGCGTAAAGGACAGGTAAAATCCTTTATTATAACTAAGGATGAGAATTTTGTATATAAACATACATTTTCGTGTGAGAGTACATACATTGCTGATTTTTAGTATGATGGTATTTCAGCACAAATGCTTTCAGAATATAAAATTTCAGGGAGAATATAGATGCATATTTCAGGGTTTGAGGAATAAGTTATTTGATGTGGTAGAGAATGTAAGTGCATATTTTAAAGTGTGAGTGCGTGCGCGTGTCTTTTTTAAGTTATTAATTATTTACTTGCTAATTCTTGTTCGGTTGTTATTTCTGTAGTGGAATTAATGTTCACATGACACACATGTAATGTTACATTCAAACGTATTGTGCGATTTTATGCTTCTGGTAAAGAATTGTCGTTATTTGACTGTAAGTTTAATGAATGCACATGGAAGGAAATGGAAAACAGTGCAATCTAAATTTAACCAGGTATTTTCTGGAAATAGAGGTTAACCGACCTCAAAAAGGTATTACAAGTTGAAGTTAGGTTAGCAACAAAATAGGCTTACATCCCATTTTACAAAAAGTGTACATTGTATGTGAGAGGATTTTCTCAGCCTTTAAATTCCGCTGAAGAGAATATGGAGAAGATAATTGTATCACAATGTTATTTCAAGTAACTGTTGTAGAAAAAATTGAAAGAGAATGAATTATGAAAACTAATACCAATACCATAGGTACGAATGTTATTTCATATATTACATTAATCAATGTAATCTTTAAGAGAATACTTTTTTTGTTTTTGAAGAGAATATTTGGGTAATTTTAAGACTATTTAGAAGAATATTTGATATGTTTTTAGGACATAAAATTCGTCCTTAATATTACAATAATCCTATTCGAGTCAACTGTTTGCAACTGATGTTTCTTAACTAGACATATAAATTTTATTTGAATGCAGTAAAGTTACCGGTATTTTATGTTATGCTCCGTTCAAAGCACTGCATTTAACATATTACCCTATATTAATTTTACGACTTTTTTTTGGTCAAATTTTTACAAAATAATAGGTACATCATTATTACTTTATTGCCACCGTCACACAGGCTTGCCAGGTACCAGTATCCCAATTTAGGTGAGATTCTCCCGATTTCCCTGTTGGAATCTCGAATCCTGATTAAAGCCAGTCAGGATTGGTAAAAATCCAGATTTTACAGATACCAGTATTAGAGCATATAATCCTTCAGTATTTTTATTTATACATTGACACAAATGGTAACATTGTAAAAGAGGTACCAGTGTCTCAGTTTATGGTCATATCATAAGGCAACGCTGACTGTACTTCCCTGAGTTCTATCGCAGTGTTGATTAATCCGTTTCAGTACCTATTTGCTGCTCTCACAGTTAGTAAAAAGTGTGTGTTTTAAAACAGCGTTTTTGACATTGTATTTTACATTAATTACAGACTTAATATTATTGTGCTCGATGTAGGTTCGAATCCTGCTTAGACTAAGCCATAGAGGCTTAGAGATACAAGGTTCTAATGTGGAGTTGGTCATAACCAGGGACCAGATTTGTAGGTTTTTACCTTTTTTTTTTTTTTTTTTCTCGCTTCTGAACTCCTAATTTCTTCAATACTTTTCCCAATCATGATCGTAGGAGTCGCATATGTGAATTCTGTTGAACCTAAAAAAACCTAAATTGAACCTTAGAGAATCCTTCCCAGCATGGCTAACCAGGATCGCCTTAATCAGCTGCCTTCCTAGGAAGAGGCCCACGCCCCGAGGGGACATTATGGGCTGAACTTGAACTTAAAAAACCCTAAATCATTGTTGATAAGTGTTATTCTATATTTACTACGTTATATATTGATTTTTTTAGAGAGAAATATCAATACATTTCGAGAGAGAGAACACTCTCTCGACGTGGAGAAGGCTGCCTCAATCCCTAAGGCAAAATCTGTACTTAGCAGTGACAACATCTATGGCTCCCTTGCTTTCCTCAAGGCACATTTCAGTGATCTTCCAAAATATATTGAGTACTTGGGATCTTTGACGCTGCAACTGAAAGATGCAATTGGTGTCATTGACTCGCTTCTACAGGAACAAGTACTGTACCAGGACCCGTGGGTGAAGCCGTCATACAAAACTTAAGAAAGTATTGCAGAGGAGTCCAGGGTTTGAAAAAATAAAAAATGTGTGGAGCAGGAGAAAGCTTCAATTGTCAGTTACCTTGGATACCTGCTGCAGTGGTACCGGTAGCAATGACATTTACACCTATGACGTCATGTGCTGTCAAAAGAACCATTTCATCCTTCAAATGTATTTTGAGAGACAATAGAAAAAACTTCAGTCGAGAATCTTGAAAAGTATTTGGTCATGTATTGCAACCAGGTACAGTACCAGTAAAATGTTGTTTTGTTTGTTTGCTTGTTGCTTTTTAAAATAATTCTTGATCAAGTTTGAACAAATCTAATTCAAAAGTTGTGTACTATACCTTTTACCTATTGAAAATTGAAATTTATGTAGAGGACCGTTTTTGCAAAACTTGCTAACTGAAAAAACTAAATTTTACAGGAGAGACAAAACACTGTAGTAAGCAAATTTTGCTCCTATCTCTCACTTAGGAGAAAGCAAGTTTTGAAAAAACGACCACACTTTGACACACTACAATAAGAGAAATAATCCAATTTTACCAAGACAGCTTTAACATCATGTAGAGGCCTGCCTTATGTTAACGAATTCATCAAAATCTCAATTTTGCAAATTTTGCACTTAGCAAGTTTTGCAAAAACGGTCCTCAATTGTTACAATATTTAATTCAAACTACAAGTAATGTTAAAGGGGAAGGAACAAAATTTTCGAACCTTATAAATTTTGATAAATAGTTTGGTTCTTGAAAAGGTCAGTTTCGTGGTCCATGTTGCCTTAATAAATATGTTGTTGTTGTTTTCTAATGCCAGGTGTTTGACAATAGAGTCATTTGACCTCTTGCACTCCAATATTTTTCAAAGATATTATCATGGCTAGCCACTGAAGCACAGATTTTGAGGTGTTCCGAATCCATTTCTTGGTTTGAGTTGCACAATGGACAGTTAGGGGACTGATATATTCCAATTCTATGCAAGTGTTTGGCCAAACAATCATGGCCTGTTGCCAATCTATAAAATGCAGCTACAGACGATTTTCGTGGTAAATCGGGAATTAACTGTGGATTTTGATGCAGAGAGTTCCATTTTTTCCCTTGGAATTGTATTGTCAAATTTTGTTTGTTGAAGTCTAATGACCAGTTTGTCCAAGTAATGTTTAATTTTGCTTAACGAATGTTAAATTAGCAGTCTGTTTATTTTTAACGCTTTGTTAATGTATTTCCCATTTTTTCAATACAATTTTGTTTAAGATAACCAACACTTAACTATAACGTCTGTTAGCACTATTTTAACTACTCAACAGCAGTTGGTAATGATTCTACACATGTAAGACAATTTTTGATTGGCTAAAATTAATCTTTAACTTCTATATTATAGAGTGAGTCATGAAACTTGCATAAAATGACAACCTGTTATAGTAGGCCACGCTCCATAAACAAACAGTTGACAAATGAAAGTTGTAGGTGACGTGCTAATAATAATTACAAAGTAAGGTTATATTTCCTCATTGCTATTATGGATACGAAATACGAAAGAAATAAAATAACACTGATGTATTTAAACAATCCAAAGTAATTTTTAAATGTTATATTACCAGTCATATGCTAAACGTTCCCAACAGAGAGACACAAAATATTAATTTAGCAACTTTTGTTCGAACAGCTGTGGAGACATCGGCCATATTTTACTAACTGTTAAACGAGTTAACTGCCCGAAATCCTACATTTAAAATTAACAAACTGTTAACAATCTGTTAAACCAAACTGGTGTTGAAAACATAGTTTTATTAATTAACAAACTGTTTAGAGTTTAACAGTCGTTAAATTTTCTAACAATACTTGGAAAAACCGGCCATAAGTATGTAGATTTAATAAATCTCTTCACAGAGTAATACGTAGATTTAGTAACAGGTCTGTAAGTAGCAGTGCTGCCCTTCTTTGCTAAAGCATCCGCATTCTCGTTTCCCAGGATTCCACAATGGGATGGTATCCATTGGAATACAATTCTTTTATTGAGTGATATTAATTGAGAGAGCATTTTAGTTATTTCTGCTGTTTGAGATGAAAGTGTGTGTTTAGAGACTATTGATAGAATAAATATATACCTATCTATTTTTTAAGAATAACTGGTAATAGGATACATTTTTAATGATCTGACCTAGTTTTTGCGACCTCTTTCACAGGTTGGACATAAAACCCAAAAAAAGCCTATTTCACTTATTCCAGAAACGTAAAATGGTATTTTTAAAAACCTAAAAATCCAGTCCCTAGTCATAACACATAATCCTTGCCTAGGAGTCCAACATAAATGCAACCATGGGTCCCAAACCCCACTTGTTAACCTGGAGCTGTGTTGGTGGTTGTGGCAGCAGGATTGTCAGGTTTTTTCGAGCAAAATGGCATATCAGAAGCTAACTTAAGAAATGATCAAGATTTTATCATTTATCATTTCCGTTGTCTTTTTAATTTTAAGTTTCTAAAATGTACCATCTCCATCTGTACGTGATGTAATATCAAAACTTTTATTCTAAATTAAATATATTGTTTCCTTTCAGCAGTGGACTTCAGAATGAACATCCATGGGGACCAAGCCGACTACCACGAATCCAGTCTAACAGCAATAACAATAACAATAATAATAACAATAATAATGGTAGTGGACCATTCAGTCCAGCCTCGGACCTCCGTCGCCTCCTTCGTTCAACTTCTCAGTCTCCTGAGACACCCACGAGGGGGCATCCGGACAAGCACACAGGGGGCGGTGATCAAGCAGATACGGACCTCAATGGTCCTTACAACTTCAGGCAGCTGCTGCGACCGACACAGCATCCTCCCACAGAGTCTCTCCGCAAGAGGAAAGGCATCTTGGTGGGAGGAGTTGAAGGGGGAAGACCGAACATATCTAACACAAGCATAACTCCACCAAACCAACTGGGTGACAGCCCCAGTAAACGCAGAGCAAAACCTGTTCATCCCAGGAAAATATAAATTATAAATATTATTAAATTTCTTGTTATCTGGTCTTGCCTGGCCAAATGGTGCCATCTTATGATGCCCTAGCCTGGGGTGGACGTTTATTTCAGTGAACTTTAAACACTCATCTGCCGGAAATGTTCAATATTCCAATATGCTAAAATGTACCGTAAGTTAGAATGAATGCATTCCATTCGTTGGTTTTCAAGTTTTGAAACACCAGCCACGAATGAATGATATTTGTTTAGTAAGGTGAGTGGTCAAGTGTACGTTTCTTGCATGAATAACAGTGATACCCAAAAGTCCCCTGATCTAAATTTCTTTCTTAGTTGTTGGTTTCGATTTTAAGGTACTGGTACTGAACCAAATTTGCATATCATTCCTTCTGTTCACAACTTATAAATCTTCTCCTTTGTATAGCCTAAAATTGTTCTGAATAGTTTTAGCAATTCTATAGGAACTCTCTCTTTGAAGACTTCCCCCCACCACCAGTTTAATTTGTAATGTTATACATAAAAGGGGTTTTTTTAGTTTAATTTAAGAAAATGGTGGGTCCTTCAGAAATTCCTGCACAGAAAATGAAATAAAATCTTAACTAGGCTTATACTAGCCGTTAAAAATTATACATATATTCCGATTGTTGATTTTCAATTATTGCTATTGTCATGTCTAATATGTTCAGTGCCTTTATTTAAATTTTCCCTTTGCTGTTTAAATATGAAAAAATTGCACATTTAACATAACAACAAAGAAAACTAAAAAATACTGTTAATAAGAAAAGACCATATACTGGTACCGGCACCTATATTATAAACAAACAGAAGAAGAAATTCGCATTATCAGAACTAAATTATGCCGTAATCTTTATTATTTATTAATTTTTTCTTATGTATGTGTAGGCCCTACAACATGCATGAAATAAAACTGTAAGACAGGAATAAAAAATTGATACCATTGTAGAAACTTCACAAAAGTTCTTACCATAAGATTGGGTACCCTAGTTTTGGAATATTAATGTCGAAGTTTAATCCTCGATAAATTAGTCAAATTGTATAAATTATAAAATTGATTGTCCATCCCTATCTTATTCGACGAGACGCATGTTTATATCTGAAAGAAATGTTTAACTGTATGTTGAACTGTCTAGTATGTATTTAGTCCTATAAGCAGAAGTTTGTGTGTTGAAGAGCAGTTAATGTTTGTGTCTGTTTATAAGCACGTGAAGGATTCTAATAATCGTTATTAATAGAGACACATTAACTTATAAAAAGAAAGAAAGCCCTGTGTAAGATAAGTATATTTTATATGAATGAGAAAGATTCACATACTCACTTGAAGAAATACTCATTTAAATTAGTAATATTAAAAATGTCGAAATGAAATAACATAACCATGTAGAAGCGAATGAAAAAATACTAGAAATCATTTATATAAATGCAGCATGCAAGACTTGACATTTGAATCATTAGGTACATTGCTAAAAACAAAATTTTGAGTAAATAATATGTTATCCTTTGGAATTTAAAAACAATATTTCCATTTTAGCATTGAAGAAAATTTTGTCTGCGTGTTAGAATAGAAAACCCATTCAGAAAAGATATTCTTGTTTCATTTCTCTCAGAAAAACGGAAATTAATTTTAGTAGCAGTTAAATAATTGTAATGAAATTTATATCCTTGAATATCACTTGAAAATTGAGATGCGTTCATGTAAATTTTAGAATTACAAAATCAGTGTTTAGAGTTTGTAACATAATTGAGCACCGTGTTTTCAAAACGTGAAAATTTCAGTCGTTGATGAAACTGTACAGTTTTATACGAATCACAATTTTCATACTCATTATTTGTTCATTTCTGTTCACATAGGAAAGAAAATCATCGTGGAATTTATAAAGGTCTTGTTATATGGATATTCTGTGCGTTAAGAGCCATGTATTAAAATTTGCCAAAATTATAATTTTGCGGTTTTAAGGTATCATACTGTAAGCCTAGGGTATCAAATAAATATGTGAAAATATCTGCCTATTTGCAGGATAGTACATATTTGATGAATATAATGTAATTT
The DNA here is from genome assembly GCF_040183065.1 of Periplaneta americana. Classification (NCBI taxonomy): domain Eukaryota; kingdom Metazoa; phylum Arthropoda; class Insecta; order Blattodea; family Blattidae; genus Periplaneta; species Periplaneta americana. The sequence continues at coordinate 41,201,521 of NC_091118.1, read as the reverse complement.
TCTCTTCTCCCTTTAATACAGATCAACTCTGGGTGTATTATCCAACCTTCTTGTGGATTTTTATACAGGATGATTCATAAATAACGTAATAACTTAGGAGGTGAACTCTCATATTGGCTGAAGAAAAAAACATTCTAGCTTATAGACGTAGTTCTGGCTACAAATAATTGGAATAGGCTCGGACACTCAATGGGCTGTAGCGCCAGTTATGAATGAATAGACGTAGTCCTACATAAAAAAAACATTGACATCTGTGGTAATTGCTACTGATATGCCTATTCCACAAAAGCAGCAGTAGCATTTCCATCACAAAATCCATACCTTACATACAAATTACATGCTCATAAAATCAGCATTAGAAAATCTAATATGTGGTTACCTAACGAAACATTAGAGCTAGCAAGAATTTATCTGTTTTTTGTTTACCAATCGAGAGTTGAAGCACATTTACAGAAGTATGATTTTCAGAAATAAAAAGTTCTGATAGTAACTCTACAGTCATTGAAAGTCGAACCCATGGAACATAGGAATTATTCCGACTGCAGTAACATGCAAGTTAATCATGAATGACCCTGTATATTATATTAATTTTGGGTATGATATAACAAAAATGTATTTGTCATGGACATTGAAATAAAACTATAATCTATAAAACATGTGTTAAGCCCATTCTTACTTATGCTACTGAAACGAGAGCTGAAACGAAAAAGACTGAACAAATGTTGACAACTATAGAAATGAGAACTTTAAGAAGTGTCACAGGATACAGCTTACAAGATAGGAAAACAAATGAGGAAATTAGAAATATATGTGATGTACAGGACATAGTAAAATGGGTCAAAGCAAGAAGAAAAGGATGGAAAACCATGTATTGAGGATGTTAGATGATCATTTACCAAAACTCGCAATGACAGCAATACTAAACACCCCTATACCTCAGGGACGAACATTGAAACGTTGGCAGGAAAGCTGGTCACCTGCCTCCTAACACAATAGCACCGATTGAAATATAACAGGATTGAATCCTAATTTAAAAGGAAGAAAAAGTATTTATCGTCATCTATAAACGGCCTAATTTAGTCGAAGAGTTCTAGCCCTCTTACTCTTGTACAGCTGCTTGCAAAGTCACACAGTAGTCTATTGCTTTAAATTCTTTGCATTACCTGTGTTTCATAAGTTATGATTTTAAACAAACACATATTACCACAGTCTAGTATATACAGTCGCGAAGCTCAATATGTAGTAAATATGCAAACATTAGATAGTTGCTCACACTAAGATCGCTAATATCGCCTCATTACAGGCAATGCAAAATAGTACCGTCACAGTTTATTGTTTCTAGCACCCTCAAAACTCAAGCTTCGTGACTGTGTATAGTAGACTGTGATATTACTTAATACAAGAAACTGTCTGAAGATGTTACACTATTTCATACATATGTTACCTTATAATTGCAGCATGTAAACTCTTTATGCTATGTATTTATATGTACCAATTTAATTTATTCGACCTTAGTACTTGTATTTAACATAGTGTCTTATTTATTAAATGCTTCATATATTATTTATTGGCATAAATAGTTAACATGCATAGGATGTACAAAACGATGCAGACCTGCTCTATTTTTCAAATACCGATACCTCTGACCTATTTTTAATTTTTCTCTTCGAAGTTTGTGTCTGTGATACATCTTTCTCATTTGTATAATTAAATTATCACATATTTCATATAAAATATAATAATTACAAACTGTATGGTATTATTGTCATACAATGACATAGCTACAGAAAGTCTATTTATCACTCAGTGATTTACTTTAATATTAAAGTAAACTTACCAGATCGGCAAAATTTACAGTTTTTCTTTAGCCTTATTTTATGATGTATACAAGCCTTGTGAAATGGTTAATGTTATACTGTTAGATGTGTTAATATGTATACTCTTAACTTCTGAAACAATTGGTAAAATGTTTAATCCTCTGTCATCATAGCAATATTGTTGATCATATACATACTATATTTCTTAACTCAATACTTCAAACTGTTCTAAATTACTTCATACCAAATTGAGAGATGTTTAACTCAAATTTTGAAATTTTGTAGCCTATAGTGGAAGAATTTTAAAATGTGTACTGTATTATACCATTGCCTACTACATGTTCAAACCATGCACATAGGACCTCTGACTTTCAATAACCAATTAGCAGTGCTGTCCTGATGGCTATACGGCATATGGGAACCTACACATTTTTAATGAATCTTGTGGAGAAAAGAGAATTTTTCCCATGCTGAACCATAAAACATCTGGGTACCTAAGTTCTGCACACGAAGATCTGTACTGAACTTAAATCATCTCTTGCTGTTCCCAATTATATCTTCTTTGATCTTCATAAACTTAAATGGTCCACCTCAACAGTGCTGAACTCCAGAACCATATCAGTATGTAAAAGAATTGTTGAATAAAACCCTTGTACTGCAAATAAACACTCCAGGATTTATAAAAACGGGTTTGCATCTACTGTGAATTTCATAGGATTTTCTTTAAATAAACCGTATTTTACAATTAAAAGGTAAAGCGAAACAATTTCTTTACTTCTTCTTTGACATGAACACATCTTTAAATTTATATTTAATATTAGAGGAGAAAAATTTGCTCAAGCACCGGGGATCGAACCCAGGTCCTTGGTTCTACGTACCAAGTGCTCTCACCATTGAGCTACGCCGAAGTCCAATCTACAGCACCAGATCGAACTCCAAGTTGGGCATGTATGTTGACATTTTATTAAGTCATCTGAACACATCTACTATATTAAGTGACGTTCAGAGAAGAGCGGAAAGTAAAATATATTTCAAGGGAGAAAAATAAAGCGTGGAGCATAAGGTCAAGAAAAAAATTACCATGATAGCACTGCTAATTATTAGTGAATAAAGAAATGTACATTAATCAATCTAGGAAAAATTATTACATGCGAAATCTATTTTATAATACTGTAAACCACGAGTAGAACACATGTCAGAAAAAGAATGCAAAATAGCTACAGTGAAGCAGAAAGTGGCAAAGTACGAGTAAGATGACTTTGTTGTAAATGAGTAGCATATTTCGTTAGAAAAACCAACTTTGGCACGCATACACCATGACGATTGAAAATTTCTATTTTGTCTTCTTTCATCCGCTATTGTAAAATATGGTGTCGACCTCCTATCTTTGTAAGCACATTTTGTTTCATACATCTAACTTGAAAACTGTTTCTCTTTTAATTCTACAAATAATGACCTCAATGTTTTCTCTCAGTATGAGCAATTTTACACAAAATTAATATGTACCACACATACACGCATGCACTTTTGATTAAACTGAACTCAGCAATGCAGCGCCTTCAAACAACACCAATATAGCACGATGTAATATTGTAATGGAAGGCTAGCCTCGTCCTGTATGGAGATGTAGCGAATCGATACCCCCTCCCCGGTTCCCCCTCAAGCTTGCGAGTCAAGGTCGTAGCCATGCCTTTAGAGGCTTTTTGCCTTAAGCCTCGCTGCTTGCTCCATACTGGAATGACTGCCAACAGTGAACTTAATATATGGAAGGATCGGAGTGCAACCAAGTGTTACGATATATCGTTATTACAAACTTATAGGCCTACTGTTACTAGGAATAATAACTCAAATTTTTTGGGTAGGCTAAGCCTCAAAACCCTTTTAAGAACGTTGCCACTGATAACTTACCACATGCAAATATTTCAGGTTTAACTGTACATTAGACCGAAAGTGTGATGTCTAGTGGTAAATTATTGAAAATTTACATTCACTAAAACGAAAACTGTTGCCCTGGCTTCGTATATGTAAAGACGTGGACAGATTATTAGCAAAATTGAAGATTTTTATGACATATTTTTACAAAATTTTACTCTTCAATTTGGACTGCAGTTGACATTTCTGTCTACTTAATGATAGAAATATGCAAAAATGTCAACTGTAGTATAAATTGGAAAGTCAAATTTTGTAAAAATATATAATAAAAATCGTCAATTGTCCACGTCTGTAGTAGACAATTGTCATACAAAATACATATTTTTTTATGGAAGACCATGAATATATCTACAATTTTTTTAAGTTGCAGAAATCAATTTGTCACATATAGCATCAGTACTTAAAAAAGGCAAAATACAAATACTGAACTAATTGTTTGAAATACGAAATTTAATAGATATTTAACTTTTTCATTTCTAATTAACATCAGAAATTAATATTTTACCAGTGTTTCTGAAACGTAACAAACTTAATTACAATGACCAGTATATTACCATCTTTCTTAACGTTGCAGTAATAAAAGTAGCAGTCATTTCAAAAGGATCATACTCTTCTTAAAAGTAAGATCATTTTTTGACAAATGTTACATTTAAAAAGTAAATTTATTTTCACTCAATATGAAGTTCCTAGTTTCATTATGTACTGTATATACACACAATTTATAATCAAATTTTAAAAGATTTTTTTTATTTACATTTTAGAGAACTCTTACAAAGTTTTATATATTGCAGTATGCTCCGAAGAACTTTAATACAATACGATATGGCGTATTTATATTTTCATATTAACCACTTTACACTGATATCAGGATAAACAATGCTTCTAAGTACCGTATGAATGTCAAAACTTAATTAGCAGTGAACTCTCAAGTTACGCTCTAGTTAAGTTACATTCAACAATATATTCATCTGAACATGAATGATATAAATATTATAATACATCATTAGATGTACCATAATACATTTATCTACGGAAAAAGATATTTGTATATTCGTTTATAATAAGTACACAAAATATTGATTAGTACCGGTAATTAAAAGTTTAGAAACAATTAGACCAGGTACTGATAAATACATTCTGAAATTAAATATGGATTGAAGTTACGAATTGAATTCCAAATTGAAGACCGAACAACTTAAAACAAACTGGTATTATTATTTTATCTCAAGAGAGCATAATATTTAATCAACCATAGCATTAAATCGGGAGTGTAGATATAGAGCTGTATTTATTCTTCTGAGTTATGTAGTAAAAGTAATGATCGAAATGATGATGTATCAAATTTGTAATACAGTGGAACCTGAGGGAGCAAAGTTAAATAACATAATTACAATAATTACACAGTCTACTATTGATTGTAATTATACCAGTGTACTTTGTTATGTTTTTAATTTACCCAACAATGCCAAATCTTCATCTGTTTCATAATTAGTGGATGGATATGTAATGTGAATGGACGCAAAATGGCATGTTTTTATTAACAACGTACAGTTTCTAACTTGAAAAACTGTCACGTGATTAAATTCATCCATTTTCAGCATAGATGTTATGTACATAGTACGGTACTTACTTATCAGGTACTTAATTTTTTTCTTTTTTTTTTTCTCACCCCCCCGTTCCCCCCCAATCGTATGTAAGTTACCGTACTTCTTGCTACATTGATTCTGAAAATGCATAATCGATTCTGAAAATTGCAGAAGGAATTTGAAGTAACGAAGAAATATTTGATTCAGACAATAAATGTATTCTAACATTTTACCAGAAGAATGTTACAGTTACTGTAAATTTTGCTGATCTTTCCGATCTGATGAAACTGAATTTGTGCGTGTGAAAGATTGCATGTGGTATATAGCGACAGTTTGGAGATGGTCACTGTTTTCCCTGTAGAAATATTATGTACTTAATAGCGTAATAGTAAATTAAAAATGCTAAAAGTGAATTGAAGATGACAGGTCAGTGCTATATTAATTGGCGCAAACCTCTTATCTCATTTCACTTCTGGCTTATTGTCTTGTTGTGTTTTAGTTTTGCCAAAATTTTTGTGATAGAATTTGCATTTTATATGTAACTTCATATTCCCTGTAAAACATGTTCATATCATTTATCAGATAAATATTGTATACTGTTAAATACTGTAATGATAATTATTTTATGAAATGGAAAATCCATATTTATTCATGGTATTGTTTTTATTATATGGGAAAATCATCCTTAATTGCGGTGATTATTGAAAACTACAATCTTAAAATAAATCACTGAAGCCTACTATAAACATGGAAAGGGGGGGGGGGGGGAATTACTTACTTACTTACTGGCTTTTAAGGAACGTGGAGGTTCATTGCCGCCCTAAGCCCGCCATTGGTCCCTATCCTGAGGAGATTATTCCTTTGCTGTGGTCGTGCCGGAGAATCAGTCCCATTCCGAGGCTTATTGTTAGGTTTCGTAACAAGCTGTTTTTTACGGTGATGGGTTGTTAGCCCTTCGCCCAACCCCCAAGCTGGAGGACCACCCCTTATCGGCTGTCCACGACTGCTTATTCAATATATTCGCAGCTACCCTCCATATCTGGAGACCGTCTCCTCTATCCGCAACCTGAGGACGTGCCATGCCGTGGTGATAGGGACCCACAATACATGGAAAGGAGGGGGATTAGTCTTAAATATTATCTTCTTTCATGGCATTACAGCCGGTGGTGGATCTTCACCTTCTCTATGGCTCTTCTTCATTTATCCCTATTCTCTGATGGCTGCTTCAATCTTCAAATTCCAAATCTTCCCAGATCCAGTCAAACGCAGTTCCATAATTTACTGAATAACTTTAAAAGAGTGTATCAAACAATGAATAATAATCCATAATTTATTCAGTTTAGTCTGCCTCGGTAGCGCAGTTGGTATAGCATTGGCCTTCTATGCTCGAGGTTGCGGGTTCGATCCTGGCCCAGGTCGATGGCATTTAAGAATGCTTAAATGCGACAGGTTCATGTCAGTAGATTTACTGGAATGTAAAAGAACTCCTGCAGGACAAAATTCCGGCACACCGGTGACGCTGATATAACCTCAGCAGTTGCAAACCTCGTTAAGTAAACCATAATTTAATTTTTATTCAATTTATTGTTACAATTTATGCTGAAACTGATCAGGAAGAGGAAAAGGAATTGGCTGGGTCACTGGTTGAGAAGAAACTACCTTCTGAAGGATGCACTGGAAGGAATGGCGAATGGGACAAGAGTCCGGGGCAGAAGAAGATATCAGATGATAGACGACATTAAGATATATGAGTCATATGAAGAGACAAAGAGGAAGGCAGAAAATAGGAAAGACTGGAGAATGCTGGGTTTGCAGTGAAAGACCTGCCCTTGAGCAGAATGCTATGAATGAATGAATGAATGAATGAATTTATTCATGGTCCTGTTCCTTAATCTGTGCCCTTTCGGATTCTACTAGTCATAATCATTCTATTTACGCGCCTCAATCATGTTAGTCTCGAGAGTATAGATGTTACTAAATCCAAATCCTTAAGCAATTGTACAATTTCATGGTTCTATCTGTACGTCCATCTATTCCCAATTCCAAGAATTTTCCTTTCGAGAACGACGATTTTTGTGCATAGATTCTTATTAAGGGCTAATATTACCGCGCCATTCATTACTATTGATCCTATTAATGTTTTATAGATTTTCTCCTTGATGTTCCTTGAGATAATTTTATTCTTCATCATTAAGAGTGTCAGGTATGCTGTGTTGACTAAATTATTATTCTTTGAATTTTGTTCTTTGTATTATTATTAGCTGTGGGAACTGTACCCAAATAGATGGATTAACTCTGTTGAATGCTTATTGTCCCTGAATTAACCATAGCATATTATTTTTTGAAAAATTTGCTCTCCTTGACACTACCATAAATTTAGTTTTCTTATCATTAATTTTTAAGCCCGAATTTTAAGTTTATCTAAAGCACTGAAAGCTTTATTAACGTAATAATAATAATAATAATAATAATAATAATAATAATAATAATAATAATAATAATAATGATAATGATAATGATAATGATGATGATGATTATAATAATAATAAATTAACTAGGGAAATAAAATGGAAAGTAAGAGGAAGGAAAGAAAATATTAACTGAAGCGAGAAAGTAAAGTGAAAAAAAAAAAAGGTCGTCGAATACAGAAAAAAATGTACACAAATGCAATTGAATGAATTTAGCTGGATTTTTTTTTTTTTTTTGTACAAGATAGAAGTGATAATCTTGATGATAGTACAAAAACAAACCCTCGATTTCATTATATATAGCCTATCTATACCTACACAAAGTTAACAATTTAAGATGGCACAAAAAAAAAGTAAGTCAGCATACCTGACTGGACGCAACTTATTCTCAGTCTTTACTAGAGGATGATCCCATGCAGTATCATCTCCAAACTCTGGACATGTACTGCTCCAACACCGCCGAATGCATTAACAAGAAAGCAGCACAAAGAACACAGCATCAGCATGGCAAGAAATGCATCAAAAGCTGACACCCAAGAGACAACAAATCTTTTCTAAGCAAAAGGCATTCCATTTAATCTCGTTTCTATGTAAACTACAGATTATATGTTGAGACATACGTCCTGAAAGAACGAGAAATAGCATCTTTGAGAAATGCTAATTTATTTGGGAAAACATCGCGTCATTTCTCAAAGAAAAATGTAGGAAATGATTTGTAATTTTCTTACACAAGTGCTACAAATGTATGGATTAAAAATGAGACAATTTCAGTATTTGCTTACTTAATTTTTGTCAACAAATGACACTTTGCGTGTTTATAGTTTGTATTGAAAGTTTGAGGATTCTTATGCAAAGGGTAACACAGTCACTCTATTAGTACATAATGTAGTGTGTTACATAGCAATCAATTTGCCACTTTATGGTAAGGAAATAATATAGGCTTACCAACTTTGTAGTTCAGAGCATATGGAAGATTTTTTTTTTTATTATCAGTATAGCTGAAGCTTTTTCAAATGGACTTGTTGGTTGCAGTAGTAAATCTATACTAATAATAAATCTGTAGCCGAAATTTTTCTGGTAATTTTCGATTTTCCAAAAATAATTGGTCCTAACATATATAATTAACCATCCTGAAACCGAAAATCGCATTTTTGAAATTTTTGTTTGTATGTCTGTCTGTATGTTTGTTACGTTTTCACACGATAATGGCTGAACCGATTTATATGAAAATTGGAATATAAATTAAGTTCGTTGTAACTTAGATTTTAGGCTATATGGAATTCAAAATACTTTATTTAAAAGGGGGGTTATAAGGGGGGCCTGAATTAAATAAATCGAAATATCTCGCCTATTATTGATTTTTGTGAAAAATGTTACATACCGGTAACAAAAGTTTCTTTACAAATGATTTCTGATAAGTTTTATTCTTTACAAAATTTTGATAGGACGATATTTAATGAGATAAATGAGTTTTAAAATTAAAATAACGCCATCTAAGACGGTGCAATGAATTAAGAACAAATGACTTCGTCTATAAGAGGCCTTGGACAACAACAATCGAAACAGGGGCCTTGGACATCAACAATCGAAAGCTATTAAACATAGCCTACAGAGAATGTTTCTGTGTTTGTATGAAGTAATATCAGAAGCTAAATTAACCGATTTGTATAATTAATTATTATTTCACCATTGGAAAGTGTAGTTTCTCTAGATGGACATAATGCTATAATGTTATTACAATAACGTCTGAGTAAATCGAGGACAGGTAAGATTAAAATAGCTTCTTATGCACAAAAAATTTGATAGGCTATTTTGTACATTCGTTTTCTGTATTTCTTAAAATAATATTTATGTACACTCATTTTAATCTCAAAGAATTAACGAACAACGAGAGTGTATTGATTTAGTATGCAGTAATAGTACGTTAGCTTAGCAATCCATTATTTTATAATTCAAATTTCAACTATGCTCAATTGAATCGTGTTAAAATACATAAAATATATATGCAATAAATGCAATTTAAAAAAATTGGGTGCAGGCACGCGCAAAGGATAAACCCTTAGCCGAGTTGCCAATTCTTGAAGTCATTGTGATTTGCGAACGTTTTTCAAACTGTGTTCCGTGAAACCGCGATTTTCAGCGAGACTATATTATCTTTGTAAATATACCTTAATTTGTAATTACTAAAACAAAATTGGTGTAAAAATAAAAATGAACAAACTTACTTTAAAAACACTTTATATTTATATTTTCACTAACATGTTTTGTTAAATAAACAAAAAAAATACAGACTTCTATAATAAGTGTTAAATTCTCATGTTATTGAAGTTCCAGAATTTTATACTTAATTAAGAATGTTGCGCCGGTAAAATTTTCTGAAACTGTGATCATTGAATAGTTATAGAATTTATAGTACAAAAGAGTAAAGTTAGATTTTATCAGCTTCGCCTTGGGTGATAATTTGCACGAACGCATAAAATCTGTTTACTCTAGTGTGCTATACAATATTTTATTCATTACTGGTATGTAAATTTAATTTTAAATTGTAGGGCTTTTCTTTGCAATGTGTTGTTGGCGAAGAAGTTCATATATATTCATTTTACTATTGCTAATATGTTGGTTGTCATGTAGAGTGATTTAAAAACATTTAATTCACTGCTGTAAGTTAGAAAGCTTTTAAGCACTGCTGTGAATAATGGCATTATTTAGGTTGCTAAGGACGGTGTTGCTGTTGGTGATATCTCTTTCGCGTACTGTTTACATACTGTCCGGCGAAGTAAATCACGTATAAAATCGTCTATCTTACCGAATTCTGTTTTAATTTGTTTATTTTCTCTTTAGTTGGTGAACCGTAATTCTTAATTTCTATGCCCATATATCCAACTCCGCCGGTTGCGTCCGATGTTAAGTGATTAAGATTTATACTTATTAAACTGCCTGAACTTTCGATTACTTTATGGATAGAATTTCTAACGTTAGACACAATTTTAACACTTTGTTTTCTTAGCTACGCTCCTCTACAAATAAGATATTCTGTTTTCTTCGACGGTGTTATTTGTTCTTGTGATGGTCCTGGATCTTCAGGTGAATCAGGAGGCCTGGCTGCGGATCATCTGCTCAACACTCATTAATCATGGCCGGAATAAATTAGACATATTGAAGCGCACAACGGTATAAAACAACACGTCGACAAAGACACTGAGAATGGGTGAAACCCAACAGGTAGAGGCAACGACTACTAGATTTGGCAATGCTGGGATCCATTGTATTTCTGCCACGCGACTAGGGGTTGAGTAGAGGATGAGGGTTTATGAGAGATTACCAATTCCAAGAAGAGAGGCCGTCATGTTTCCGAGCCAAGTATAATTGATACTTTGTCAAAATACTGCTTTGAGCGACTTCTCTCTCAGATAAAATTCGCGTAAGATTCATCTTCGTCTTTTTCTTTCTTGATAATGCATAAGGGGAAACAACAGTGTATGAATGAAAGATTTATCTACTGTATATCTCTAAAAAATGTATTTATTTATTCAAATGGCATGGCATTTGTTGAAGTAGGAAAGCACATTAGATGGTTTCTTTTCATATCATCTGTTGACCACTCAGCCGACATACTGGGCTAGATATTATACTGATGCAATGCCAATGAGGAGGCAGAATATTCTGCAACTGCTACCGGTACACATCTTGCTGAATCCGGGATACATTTTATGGTTTTACTCCATTCTTTGCCTGAAGTTCTTAGTAATAGTTTAATTTGAGAAAAACTAATGCTGGTCTTACCGAATTAGTTTCTGTACTGTGTGAAATGATGCTCGTTCATGTCTCGGCTGCATGATTTGAGAGTCTTTCTTGATCTTGTTTCCTTCCATGCCGCAATGTCCAGGAATTCACTGGAAAACAATGCACTTCTTCTTGGATAGTAACAGTTTGTAATAATAAATAAATAATAGTAAACTGCCCCCCATTGAGGGTAGCCCTTACGGACACAGTATATTCTCAAAAAAAATTATTATACATATGTAAACATAGATATTAAATTTTAAAGTAGGGAAACGAAGAAAAGGGTGTGAAAAATTACAATTGCTATTAATGTGACACCATGTGATTAATTAGGATTTGGCAGGATTTTTTTAACACAATTATCACAATGTCATCCCTCAGAGATGTTGGCAGAGTAAACTGCCGTTGAAATTCTTCGAAAAAAGCTGGTATAGTCCCTCGAGCACCTATGAGCAAGCCGAATACCTCAACGTGAATTAAGGCATATTTCAGCTTGAAATAGTTGACTGTAGGCTCATATATCGACTTCTTCTCAAGGTGGACCTCGGCTGACTGATGACATTCTACTTCAAAACGTATCGTGGGGTCCACAATGATGCCCTGTATATATTTTTCTATTTCAGAAGCTATGGGCAATTTTATATTAGATACTGGTACCGTATTGTTTCAATAGCGGATTTGTAGTCTATAAATAGAAGTGTTTTTTTCAAATTTACCTTCGAAACAACTATGAAAGCCTACTTTATTACTATCAAGATTGCTTCGACTTCTCCATCGAAGGCAGATATGTTTTGACCGGCTGCTGCATAAAAGGAGTAAAGTTCACAAAAGATACTAGCTCCACGCTTCAACATTCATATTTAGATCACATAAATATGATCCGTCAGTAAGTAACTTTTCTTCTTTTGGATATTTTATGTAATGTTTCGAGTGCTGAAAGTGTCACTTAAATTGGATTTGATTCTTTCTCATATATATTATTAATAAAATCATATTAATAAAAATACTGAGTGACCAAAAAAAAAATTCTGTCCATAGAAATGGATGGTTTAAGACGAAGTGCAAGGATATCCAGGTTCCAGAGAATAAGGAACTAAGACATCAGAAAGCGAATGGAGGCAGAAGAGACTGCGATGAAGAGAACTGAAAGAACACTGCAGTGGTATGTTATGGGCATGTGAGACGAATGAATGAAGGAAGAGAGATGGCGAAAGAGGATGATGGAATGGCCACCACCTGGACGGAGGAAACGTGGAAGTCCTAAAATATCCTGGAAAAATAGCATAATAATGATGATGATAAACCGTAATTTGGAGCAAGAAGACTAGAAGGCTCGGAAAACATGGAGAATGGGAATAAAGGGCAACCACTGAAGAAGTGGAGAAATAAGTATTGTAAAGTACCGTAGGTAATAAAAACTAAAATCTTGTTGACAGTGTTAACTACTAGCGCTTTACGGCCAATCTTATAATCACTAGAGGGTGGAGGTTGGTGTTCCTGAACAGTACTCACTATTTCTTTTCTGTACACTACGTTGGCATTCATGAATGTTGAACAGCAAGCAGGAATCGTGTGTGCAGTGTTGCCAATTCAGCGGTTATTCCGCTAGATCTAACGTTTTTCGGCTTAGTTTAGCGGATAAAATTTATGGAATTTGTATTGCTAATATAGGGATTTAGCGGGTATTTTTAGCACTCAGAGCGGCAAAATATAATTTTACATTGATAATATAGTAATTTAGCGGTTTCTACACGGCTTCACAGCGGATTTTTAAGAATCGAGTTGGCAACACTGCATGTGTGATCTGTGGGAGAATACGCATTCTAACCATTTTAGCGAGCAGTAACACGTGTTGATGTTTTGTGGTGTGGGGTTATGTTAACATTAGACGATAATTATTTTAACTATATTATTGTATAATATAGAAGTACATGAACTATGAAAATTATCAAACTAGAAGATATTCTTGCCCAGACAAAAACACCTGAAGATGATAAAAATGAACAGAAAGTGGAAGACGACAGCGATGACAGCAGTGAGGAATCTGATTTGGATATAAAAAATAAGAAAGCCACTTCAGTGCCTTGTGGGCGACCAAAATCGGGAAGAGTATGGAAAGAAAAAAGGAAAAGGTACGTGTGTCATTCGTATTTCCAGGCATTTAAAGTCGTATAGTTATTTACATAGATTTTCATAGCTGTACAGCCTCTTCCAATATTATTTTTATTACATAATTTCTATACACCGTGTTGACACTAAGGAGGTGTCAGCGATCGATATTTTCACACAGTTAATACTTCACGTTGAATTTCTCTTTGAAAGAAATCATACTTCTTTGCTCATGTTATATGTATGATACAGTTGTCAGTCTCTCCTCTATTCTTGTAGGTTGTAGGTCTAAATGTAGTTTTCTTTATACTGCAATTAACATAATTCTCGATTAAACATTGAAGAAGAGTATGTTGAACTTCTGTCTTTATTTAGTCAATCTTAGATTATCTTCCAACACCACACACAGGACTGACGCCTGAACTGAGTTTCGTTATGGGGTTATGGGTTAGATGGGTTAAATGAGGGGATAGATAAGCGGTATGAGGCCGAGGAATGTGAAAATTTTCAAGTACCGGTACGTTTTCTCTCCGGTGTGCAGTGTGGGGAGATATCGAAGTTTCGTTTATTTAAGTAAATAATTTGTTATGAAACATAAATGAACTTACTGTATTTATTAACAAAAAGAACATCTACAGTGGGTAATTTAACATACGTTTATTTATGCCTGTTTCCACTCGAAGTTGCACATGGATTTCACGTAAAAATGGAGCTTTCATTTTTACATTCCTTCTCTCTTTTGTCCCCGCCTCTCACTTCCATCATCATCTTAACCTACCTATTTTTCCCCACATTTCCAGCTGCTTTTGGACGTGAGTTCGATTCCCGCTTGGGCTGATACCTAGTTGGGTTTCTGCGAGATTTTCCCCAACATGTAAGGAGAATGTTAGGTAATATCATAGCAAATTATCAGTCTTATCTCGCCAAATACCATCTCGCTATAATCGCTAAATAACCTAATAGGCTAGTTGGTAAGGCTTCAGTCTAACCAGCTGAAAAACTTACCTTACTGTATTATTATAACTCAGTTTCACCCTAGAGATCATATTTTCCCAGTGTACAGTAAGCTGCCTCAATTTGGAAAGAAATACACAAAATATGGCTAATAACGTGTATTGTCCTTGTAGCTAAATGTCTCTCTTACTTACTTGCCTACAATTACTATGGTTGGAATCAAAGAGCAGTGTTGCAAAAGTCTCTGGTAACAATGATGACTGTTGTGTAAAGCTTACAAAGTCAATTTTATTTCTGATCTGTGGATAAGCTTCGGGGCTTCTACCGCATTGTCTTGGTGTTGGTGGCTGACGTTTCGACCGCTGTGTTGTGGTCATCTTCAGAGCGATATATACGAGCTCACAGACTATTTCCTTATCCAACTGCTCTGAAGATGACCACAACACAGCAGTCGAAACATCAGCCACCAATACCAAGACAATGCTGTAGAAGCCCTGAAGCTTATCCACAGACCATGTACACCAGCCGCGGAAGCCTACGCGAACAATTTTATTTCTGTTTTAATAAAATAATCATAATAGAGATATTTCTCTTACAATGTAGGCCTACAGTTTATCTTAGTGACAAATACAGGGTGTCTCAGGAGGACTGTGAAATACTTCAGGGTAATATAGTTTGGGTTAACCTACATTGATTTAACCTTATATAGCCTACCTATTTCCAAAGTGTAACGGTTGGGAAGAAATACTGGAACGTCTTGTGGTTTTGTGTATTATACTTGACATGTTATGCCAGATCTTTTTCACATGGCAACATGTGAGCGTTGCAACGCAGAACTGAATACACAGTCATTCACTTGTCATTTAATTCTTGTATTCACATAGTGAATATGCAGACATGCTTTTTGTTCATGGATTTTGTGATGGCAATATATTGGTTGCTGTAGAGAAATACACACAGCATTTTCCCAATTGAAGGATTCTATCTAGGTTGTTATTTCTTGTGTTTATCGGAAGTTTTCTGAAACTGGCAAGATACCAAGTGTTTCATTGAGATCAGAAAGAGAACCGGTACCAGTACCTGAAATGAATTTACAATTCATTGAATCCATAAGTAATTTGTCTTGTGTAATTACTTAATTTTCTCACTGAGTTTGTTCTTAATTATGAAATAAACTTATTAGAACAACACAAGATGTAAAATTTTCAATAATGTATCATATAACTATGTTTTAGGACGTAGAAATAAGTTTATAATGCCTCTCTCCATTTAAAAGTTCGCCCATCAATAACTTCCCAACCATTACACTTCGGACATAAGGCATATCAGGTTAAATTGATGTAGATTAACCCAAACTACATTATTCTGAAGTTTTTCCATTCCTCCTGAGACTTTCTGTATATAAAACTACATTGCTGTACTTACAGCCTGGACTGTTTTTATAACATAGGCATTTACTTCCACTCTAAAAAGATACTGTGAACAGATTATGAATTATACTAGAGTCCACGGCAATTCGGAAGGCGGGTTGTCTGCTAGCGTTTGCGTTGAGAGAGACAGATAGAGAGAGCAAGGCAGCGTACAACATTGCCACATCGTACTTCACGCACGTGCAATACAAATAGCGCAGGAGAGAATTTAAATTATCAAAAGACAATAATGACCTTAGCCGTTGATTACTGTAAGCATGACACCAAACAAACCTTCTTTCCTTCACTAACAATATTCTTTGCACGTTTCTCAATCCCACACCACATGCTTCTGCAACGTTGCTGCCAGCATCAAGATGGTCGGCAGCGTTCTGCTCGTTAACGTTTTTATAATAATTATACACCTTAAACACTATTTTCCGCGCCTGCTTGTATAATACTTGTATTTTTACAGTCTCTTCTTCCATTTATTTACCTTACATACACATAGTAAATGTTAGTTTTACTTATTCAATGTATTGAAACACTCGCACATGAACAAACGAACTCAGGAAGTGCTTGTTATAGACTGATTCTGATTGGTTCTCCTGTTCAAGCTTGTGACGTCACATGCCGTACAGGCTACGGCGCATCTAGTGGCCACCCGCCTTCCGAATTGCCGTCTAGTCTAGTGACCACTAAATCAGGCAGGTCAGAGAAATTTCGGTGTTGCTAAGGTTATCTAAGTATAAATGTTCGATTGAACAAACCACT
Source organism: Periplaneta americana (assembly GCF_040183065.1). NCBI lineage: Eukaryota > Metazoa > Arthropoda > Insecta > Blattodea > Blattidae > Periplaneta > Periplaneta americana. Next base: position 41,184,689 of record NC_091118.1, on the reverse strand, counting down.
TCAGAGAGCAAGGCAGTTTGTTCTCTCCCGAGCTCCTAATATTATCTCCAACATTGTTGCAAAACAAATTGTACCATTAGCTTCAGGAAAGACTGCTGATTTTAAAAGTATAATTATTTTCTAGATAAACCACTTTAAATAATTATAAAATCTTCTGAATATGTATATAGTAAGACTTTCCTGTGTTAAATTTCAACGTACCCCATTTACATGTTTCGACCTATTTATGGGTCATCTTCAGAACTGGTCGTTGTTGGTCTTGGCGCCACTTGTTCTGTTTCCTGTGAGGGTGTGTTCCTGTGGTATAGTGTAGAGTCAAAGAGTGTGTGTGTTTTGAAGTTGAGTTGTGTGTTGAGAATTTCGTTGGGGTGTGTTTTTGTGTGTCTGTATATTTCATATTGTTCTAGTGTGTTTAATTTCTGGCTTTTTGGTTGGATGTGTAGTATTTCCATGTCTGTGTTGATGTCTCTGTGGGTGTGGTTAGCATTTATGATGTGTTCTGCATATGTGGAGGTAGGTGTTTTGTAATTTTGTTATGGCTGTGATGTGTTCTTTGTAACGTGTTTATAAAATATAAAAACCTAAAGAAATAAATTTAAATCCGAAAAGTCATGTATTGAAATTTTCAGTAAATGAAGGCTTTTCTGTTTTTTGGACCAATAAAATTTTTTTGCGGGAAAAATGTACCTAAAATTCCTTGAATTAAATTTTTTGTGTGAAACATTTTTTCATGGGACTTTTAGTGTTCCCAAAAAGTGTAAATGTTGTAAGGATATATGTGGTTGGGTGGACTAGCTGCGAGGAGTTGTGATTCTGCTAGACAGCACTTCACGTTCAGCATTGTCAATCCATGTGGAGAGGTAATAGGCAACTTTCAAGAATCTGTTGCTTCGCTGTTTCCATATCTGATGACAGCATAATTTTCTCATCTGCCTGATTTAGTGGCTGCTACTTTAGAAGTATTGTATATTGCTCTGTGAAAATGTACAAACCATAATAATAATAATAATTTATTTATTTAATCTGGCAGAGCTAAGGCCAGTAGGCCTTCTCTTCCGCCCAGCCAGACTCTAATTTTAATTGAATACAATTGCTTACATAGTTATTACATTAATATCTAGACCATAAAACAACATGAAAGTAAATAATGAAAGTTGGATAAGTAATGTTAGTGTGACAATAATAAACATTGGTAAGAAATAGTTATAATAATAATAATAATAATAATAATAATAATAATAATAATAATGAGATAATTTAGATATTTATCTGTGATATATATAACCATTAAACATTGAGAAACCTGAAACAGCTATTATTGCTAACAAGAATTGTTAGAAAAATATTTTGTTAGCCTATTCTTAAATTGGTTTGATGTCTGACAGTCCCTGACATTACTCGGTAGGGAATTCCAAAGCTGAGGAACAGCCACAGTGAAAGAAGATGAATATGAGGATGTTCGGTGGGAGGCAATGGATAATAATAAATAATGTGGAAAGATTTTTAAGTCATCTTCAGTCTCACAGAACCATTCACGTGTATATTTATGGTTTGTAGAATGAGAATAGTAGAATGCTGAAATGTAAGATATGGGGAAGGTCCTTTCCAGATAGTAGACAAAACTCCAAAAGTTTTAGGAGCTAGCACATTTTACTCAAACATGTAATGAGAAAACCATTCGATGTAAGATAAAGCTATAATTATACTTACTGAAATATATTTTAAATAATTTCTGTGTATCTGTGCATGCAAACACATGCTCATCGGCAATGGGAGAGATTCTCTCCAAACCATCTCGAATAATTATCTATTGCTTTCTCATTTAAAACTTATTAAAAATCTGTTTACAATTTTAACAGGTTCTCATCAATTGTCAAAACACCAGGATTAAGGTTATCTAAAGAGAAGAAGGATCTACTAAGACAGGAATTGAAGAATGTTAAAGAACATGCGAGAGCTTTGATGGAAGAGAGAAAAAAGGAGAAGGAAGAAAGACGTCTTCGTAGGCAGGAAAACTTGAAACGACAAGAAGAAAATAAAAGGAAATCAGAAATAGTTCAAGTGGTAGGTATTTTATCTTTTCTTATTAGCATTCGGACTAAAAGTGAGAAATATTCATGCAAATATATCCATAAAAGTAGTTAAAATATATGACACAGGAATGACTACATATGACCAAAAATATGGATGTAATGTATAGGCTATACTAAAAATAAATTTTTCAGTGAATTTAATTTCTTTTGTTTAATGACAGAAATTGATAAAATTTTTTAAATTAAATGATTTATTAAAAATTTTACAAGTATTTGAACGGTGAAGATATATGAAAGGCTATATAATTATATACAGCTCACTCACTTTAGTATTGTTGAAATTATTATGGGATTTTGTTGAAGTTGCTTGTTTCTATAAAAGAATGACGTAGCTAATCACATCAATTTTAAATTAAAGTAGCCTAATTGTGCATAAATACCGGTAATTATTTCATTATAGTTGAATTTCCAAATACAATAGACTGTATACTTTTATGAAACTTCCAACTGTTTTATTTAGCTTAGTGTACTTCTATCATACGATAAGCCGTTTGTTTTTTACTCCTGCCTGTATTAAAATCTTCATTTCTTAATATTTCTTGTTTATATGCCATTATTTCCATTATTGCTGATTTCTGTTTATATTTATGGTATGATATAATTTATTATAAATGCTTATTTTTATGTTTATATTTCTGTGGAACAATTCTGATAGCAGAAATTATTAATGGAATTATACGAGGGTCATTTCATAAGTCATGGCATGTTATAGCTTCTGAATAACCGAAAATGTGGTTAGTGCAGTATATACGTTTGAAAATCTGTTGTACACAGTACGGGATGCCACTGCCAGATTGCGTCTGTGTGCATTGGTGGCTAGTTGACAGCACACGCAAAAGTTAGTATGCTAGAGGCTGTGCTCCTAGATGAATGTAAGTGAAGTTGAACAGTGGTTATGTGTGAAAATTGCAGTTCTTCGAAATGCTCGTCAGTGTTACTCTGACCTACGAGAAGCAATTGAAGAAGCCACTATGTGGGAAGCAGTTTGCAAACAGGGAGGACATCTTAACAGGGTTTCGACGAGAAATGGTACACATAGACGAATCATACACAGCCGATGGTATTGAATGCTTGCATCATCATTGGCAGAGATGTGTGGAAGCCTTGGGGGATTATTTCGTAGGGTGTTAGCTGTGAGTAATGTTGTTTGTTTTCTTTTGTTCATAATAAAACAATGATTTATATTTACGAAACTTTCAGTTTCTCTTACCCATTGCCTCCTGTACCCGGACCCAATTTGGTACTAGCATTGCGAAGCACATTCCATTAACCTTAAATCACAGATAGTGAATTTTTCTATTCCTGCATTTTTATTGGCTGATATAATATGGTTGAGCAGAGCATAGGTTATTATGAAACTAAGAAAAAGAAACCGTGGTTTGATGAAGATTGTTGCATGGTAGTAGAAAGAAGGAAACAGGCAAAATTGAAATTCTTACAGGATCCAGTTGAGGAGAAGAGAGATAATTATTTCAATGAAAGACGGGAAGCAAGTCGTACACTTAGGAATAAAAAGAGAGGTTACTTGAAGGAAAAACTGAATGAGGTAGAAACAAATAGTAAGAATAAAAACATTCGAGATTTATATAAGGGTATAAAGGAATTTAAGAATGGATATCAGCCAAGGGTAAACGTGATCAAGGATGAGAATGGTGACTTGCTTGCAGACTCTCCATCAATCCTAAACAGATGGAAAAACTATTTTGCGCAACTACTAAATGTACATAGGCCAAATAGAAATGATCGGGACGAAATTGAAATACAAACTGCTGAGCCATTTATACCCGAACCCACGCTTTCAGAAGTCGAAATTGCGATAGAAAATCTGAAAAAGTACAAGTCTCCAGGTATCGATCAAATTCCAGCAGAATTAATACAAGAGGGTGGAAGTGCATTATATAGCGAAATTTATAAACTTGTACTTGCTATTTGGGAAAAGGAAATTGTACCAGAACAATGGAAGGAGTCCATAATTGTACCTATTTTTAAAAAGGGGGACAAAACCAACTGTGGTAACTTTCGAGGAATATCACTTTTGTTGACGTCGTACAAAATTTTGTCCAATATTCTTTTGAGGAGATTAACTCCGTACTTAGATGAAATTATTGGGGATCATCAGTGCGGTTTTCGGCGTAATAGATCGACTATTGATCAGATTTTTTGTATTCGGCAGATAATGGAGAAAAAATGGGAGTATAAGGGTACAGTACATCAGTTATTCATAGATTTCAAAAAGGCTTATGACTCGGTTAAGAGGGAAGTATTATATGATATTCTTATTGAATTTGGTATTCCCAAGAAACTAGTTCGATTAATTAAAATGTGTCTCAGTGAAACATACAGCAGAGTCCGTATAGGTCAGTTTCTATCTGATGCTTTTCCAATTCACTGCGGGCTAAAGCAGGGAGATGCACTATCACCTTTACTTTTTAACTTCGCTTTAGAATATGCCATTAGGAAAGTTCAGGATAACAGGCAGAGTTTGGAATGGAACGGGCTACATCAGCTTCTTGTCTATGCAGATGACGTGAATATGTTAGGAGAAAATACACAAACGGTTAGGGAAAACACGGAAATTTTACTTGAAGCAAGTAAAGCGATCGGTTTGGAAGTAAATCCCGAAAAGACAAAGTATATGATTATGTCTCGTGACGGGAATATTGTACGAAATGGAAATATAAATATTGGAGATTTATCCTTCGAAGAGGTGGAAAAATTCAAATATCTTGGAGCAACAGTAACAAATATAAATGACACTCGGGAGGAAATTAAACGCAGAATAAATATGGGAAATGCGTGTTATTATTCGGTTGAGAAGCTCTTATCATCCAGTCTGCTGTCCAAAAATCTGAAAGTTAGAATTTATAAAACAGTTATATTACCGGTTCTTCTATACGGCTGTGAAACTTGGACTCTCACTCTGAGAGAGGAACATAGGTTAAGGGTTTTTGAGAATAAGGTGCTTAGGAAAATATTTGGGGCTAAGCGGGATGAAGTTACAGGAGACTGGAGAAAGTTACACAACACAGAACTGCACGCATTGTATTCTTCACCTGACATAATTAGGAACTTGAAATCCAGACGTTTGAGATGGGCAGGGCATGTAGCACGTATGGGCGAATCCAGAAATGCATATAGAGAGTTAGTTGGGAGACCGGAGGGAAAAAGACCTTTAGGGAGGCCGAGACGTAGATGGGAGGATAATATTAAAATGGATTTGAGGGAGGTGGGGTATGATGATAGAGACTGGCTTAATCTTGCACAGGATAGGGACCGATGGCGGGCTTATGTGAGGGCGGCAATGAACCTTCGGGTTCCTTAAAAGCCATTTGTAAGTAAGTAAGTAAGATATAATATGGTTACCATGACTTATGAAATTACCCTCATATGTACATCTTTTTTCTAAATTTTTTGTCTCTTGATTTTAATGTTTCACATTTTGATACTTCTTTCTTTAGATTGTTAGTGTTGGGAGTTCCTGTTTCAGTGATATGTTATCTTCGTCCTTCTTCTAACTTAGACTATGTGTGGGTAACTAGGTATGATTGGATGTACATTCCTTTTCAGATTAAGAATACAGCCAAAATAAAGAGAATGAAGAAGAAGCATCTACGACAAATTGAGAAGAGAGATACAACGGTAGTAAGAAAGTAACAAGGAAACTAGTTACTGGTACTTTCTACTTCTAAAGTTTAAAAAAGGGATATGAATTATAAAACATTTCTTGTAAATAAAGATGATTATTTTGTATTATGATAGTTGTTGCTTTATTTAGAAAGCCAATAGAGTAAGGAGGGAGACCAAGTTCTTACAGGAATAATTGAGGACCATTTTTGCAAAACTTCCTAACTGAAAAAATTGAATTTTACAGGAGAGACAAACACTATAGTAAGCAAGTTTTGCTGTATCTCTCACTTATAGGAGAAAGCAAGTTTTGAAAAAACGATCACACTGTGACACACTACAATGAAGAGAAATAACCCAATTTTACTAAGACGCTTTGAACATCATGTACCTTGTGTTAACGAATCCATAAGAATCTCAATTTTGCAAATTTTGCAGTTAGCAAGTTTTGCAAAAACGGTCCTCAATTTAAATATATGCTGTGCAGTGAGGACATGGCTGAAGGAGGATTTTGGAAATAAATTGAAACTTTTCTTTTATTTCCACGAATTTAATACTATTACTTAATTTGTAATATAGGCTGAGAAGTGGGCGTACTCCTCTTTATTTCGCAAAGATTTGTGTTGGTGTGTTGATAACCTTGGTAACCATCGGAGTGGGAGTAGTAACCAGTATCGCACAATGGAAGAGTTACAAGCAGTTGTGGAAGATGCCTGGATTATCTCCACAAAACATTACCAGAGCATGGCGCAGAATTCAGCTGTGCTACAACAATGACTGTCTTCACACCAATGTTCTGGACCCTTAAACCATCAGGTAAGTGTCCACATCAAGCATTCAATCAAAACTATCAGTGTAGAAAATAAAAGGAGGGTACATCTGCTTCTTGGCCAGTCCACATAATCAACTCTTATCTTTCAGCAAGTTATTTATTTTGGCATAATCAGGACGACCAGAAAAAAGATTGTTGCCAGTAATGTTTCTGTTTTGCGACCATGTGTCCATTGGTAGCATTTCAAAATTTAAGATGAATAAAGAACTTTCTTTCGAAGCTGTTAATTAATTTTGTAATTCATTATGAATAGCTTTTGTGCAGCTGTGTTCTAAGTTATACTTGTTTTTTTGAAAGATGGGACATGACAGGAGCGTTGCAATCGGAAAAACAACTGAATGTCACATAGGGTGGTAGGCCTGTTGCTATGGTAACAACGATTGAGTTGCCAAACTTATCATTCCCCTTGGCGAGTGCTTAATAGCCGTCTTGGCGACATTTATTGTGCACACAATGTTAGCATTGGTGCGTTTCGTTTTTGGTTCTATGTCGATTTTTGTATTGTTTTCTTACCTTCGCGTCAATAGTCAATGAATGTTTTAACGTCAGCCATCTTAACGACAATTGCTAGCTTCCATCAGCTGGCAGCATGGTAGTCCATATTGGCAACATAGCACTGTAGTTCCAAGCTCGGCCGCTTAACTGTCATGTCCCATCTTTAAAAAAAACAAGTACATCCCTCAAATGTCAGGAGATTTGGACCGCACTGTAGTTCTAAAGATGGCTACAACTAAGCTGAAACTAGTGAACTAGGTATTTACAAACTTTGTTTACATTTAACACGTGAAAGTGATTATCATAAATATATTTCAAATTATTATTTGTTAAAACAAAGCCATAAAATGAAAACATTTGAGAAGGGAACAAAAATAACACAGGTCATCTCTGGTGAGTTCATTTTCTTTGTTATAAACAGCTAAAAAATAAGTGTTTCTTTTATCCTCTTTGCTGTCTTTTCGAAACTCATAAGAGAAAATTATAGATTCACATTTAATAAGAATAAATTTCTATAATGTTTACTGTATCTGTTATTTACAACACATTAATATTTCAAGAGAGTTTCGCAACGAGTTCCAACAACAAACCAAATACAGTGAATTCCCAATCTTTGTTTGGCTAGCTGTACATTTGAAGCGTTTCTCTAATGCACACTATAAGCATTATGCAACATACAACACTGATGTGGACTATGTCAACTCCTCATCTGCTCTATTGGGTATAATGGACACACTCACTACTTCCCACTGTAGGAAAACACTAAGGCAGAGTTTGGAAAGCCCACATGAAATATATAAATAGATGATCAACTCAGATGTTAAAACTTACCATACTTACCAATTTTATGAAAGGAGTGCTGAAATTGTTCGTCTTTATTGTTCATAAATCTTTGATCTTTTTAAGAAACTGCCCATTACTTGCTGCAATTGTCATTGAGAAATGGTGGTAATTCCCTGCTGGATATTAATTTTCAGTTTTTTCAGTGTGTATGGGTTTGCATTGTATACATCTTTAATTTACAACAGAGTCCAGAGATAAAAATCGTAGGGGGACCACAAATTCCTACTATAATCCGTGCACTTTTTTTAAAGCGAAACATGAAGCACTGCAGGAACTTCAAACACGCTTTACGAGTTTGCTGGGTGATCCATCATGGCAGAATGGGTGTTTTGGTTTTTTGCAACATTTGTTATTGTTAAACTCGTCTAGTAATAATTATTTCATATCATTATCATGTAAGTCGAAAATATTTAACATGTTCGGTTCTTTTGAAGTTAAATTTATTACCGCAGTAATAGAAGCCAATATTAATTGAAGTGTCAACTGGAACAACGTTATAAGTTACATTTGGTAAAATTTACAGAAGCTAAAAAATGTGTACACGTACGTTGTTCCAGGGTAGCAAATGTTTGGGTGGACAAATCTCACATATAGCATTGATGCAAGCCAAGGAGTATAGCAAGGTAACATGACATACTCACAGAAACATGCCGAATGAAAATTTTGTAACTTACATTGTTCCAGCCAACGTTTCAATTGTCCAAAACACTGCAGTCAGCTGGCCGAATTGCGTTTTTTTTTTTCGACCTTAATTTTGCTGCAGCAAAGACATGAAGTGCGGAATCTTTTCGGTGTTAGAATAATCCTACACTAAACAACAGCAGATGACTGAAATGAGGCTCAATTGGCCACAACGTCGTGCCACTGATATCCTCAATACATGATCCTGCCCACTGTTGTACACTCTGCATCATGTTAAGCATTTCCCATTACTCATCAGAGTAGACCTAACCTCACTAATATGCATTCGTTTGCTTAGAAAACAGTTACTTTAGAATTAAATTATTTTAAACTTTCGTGTAATGTGAAATGCTGTCTCAGACAAAAATGTTATTTCTCTCTGATGTTTATTGCTGAAATTTAACGCAACTTTGTAAAATACATTCATTATTGAAAACCGCATTTTAATTTATTTTAGAAATATGAAATATCGTAATTTTCTCAATCAGTTTCGTTACACACAAAAGAACTATTTGGACATGGAGCAGTTTTTTACTATTGGCAGTGAAGTGTCATAAGTTGCTAAAGATGTCAGTTTTAATGTTATTTCAATCAAACTTTTACAGGTGATACATCTGTGTGTCACAATACCCATACTTCATTGCTCTATATAGCCAGATTTATAGCACTGTATCAGGATAGCCCACACAGAAGGCCAGTTATGTTCAGTTTTATCCATTATCACAAATAAAAAATAAATTTAACACCAAATCCTTCATATATATCTAAAGTAGCACTACTTAATTTTTTTATAATATCGTAGCCCTACTTTACCCTACGTCAAATTAATAAAATTGATCTCAAATCCATTTGAAATTTTCTTAAATTTAACAATTCAAGCTACAAAAACACATTAATCATGATTTATTTACAGATTTTCAATCTACAGTTTTTAATCTTAGTTAAAATTAGTTTGATTTTGTATGCAACAGATTTTTAGATATAGGAAATGATTGATAAAATAAAACACATAGTAATCTTGCAATATTATTTATTACTGGTTCGATACTAATTACATTAAAGGACATTCTGTATAATTTTGTTATCAGCAGTGTCCGCTTATTATAAAAATTAGACTAATGAATGAATCATACAACTCTTTCAAAGATTCAACTTGCGAGATTTTGCAGTGAAGATTTTGATTGACTGTTTCTGTGGTCTTCTGGTCAGCATGCTGGCTTCGAGATCTGGAGGTTCCAGGTTCGGCAAACCTGAACAAAAGTTTCAGAGTCATATTGTTGACCAAGTAATCCCATCTATGAGTCTGAGCCCAACCAGAAAACACTAAGAGCTTCTAGAGAATTAAGGCTATTATTATAGATCAAACTATACGCATGGAGAGAGATCTAAAACAAGCTCAGCAGGTTGATCATGAAAAGAGGGCCATTTATGAACCTTGTATTCCCTACCTTAGTGCCAAGTATAACATCCCTCTCTTATTTACATGTAATTTTTTAAAACAATTATCAATATCATCTTTTGAAATTCTTAAAGATTCCCTGCAGATTATACAATTTCATTTATACCACTCAGAAGGCCATAATTAAGGATATGCTAATTTTAAATAAAATCTTTTATTTATAAGTATAATTTTAAAGTCATCTGCTAAGATTTTATTTTGTAAATGTAATCAGTGGTGCTTAATTATTACATTTTATTTTTATAACAATACTCATATTTAATTAATTATATTTTTATTTGCGGGAAAATTTTAGAACACGGACTGCACCTGCCATCCCCACCCCAAGTCACATATATAGACCGCAATACAGCGCTGAGATGGGGGTAGTAATTGGCAGTTCCTCCGGTTAAGTGAGGGGGATACAAAACCAATTACACAAGGGCAGACTGGAAGTTCTTTGAGCAACTTGGAAAAGAAAGTACAACCAAGGTAAGTACGTCAAGGGCCAGTGGGTGTTTGGGGGCATCGACCGCGAAACCAAGGAATGCTTTCTTGCCACAGTGGAGGACAGGACTCGAGACACTCTGTTGGGACTGTTGAAGGAAAATGTCCTTCCAGGAACAACAATTTATTCCGATTGTTGGAAGACATACGAATCTTTGAGTGACGAAGGTTACATTCACATGACTGTAAACCTCGGAAAATTTCAAAGATCCAGTAACAGGTGCCCACACAAACACTGTAGAGTCGATGTGGACACGTGTTAAGGGTATATGTACGTGAACGACCACAAATATTACCAGAAAATGCAGGCTCTAAATTTCTAAAATTTTATAAGGAAATGAACTCACAATTGGACAAAAATTACAAGGTACCACAACAAGATTTATTAGAACTTAAATATCTGATAAAAGTATAAAAAGGTTACTAATAATATTTTTTAGAATTCACGTTATACTTTAAATTAAATTTTCCAAAATCTGAAAATTTTAACACATATTACTCATAACTCTACAACCATTGGAGATAGAATTCTGAAATTTCGTACACTGATTTAACATGTATTTATGAAAACGGTAGACTCCAATTAATGCCCATTTTTTTTAAAATAGAAAAATTAGGTCACGAAACAGTATGTAAATTTTAATACATTTTATATAGGTAAAAAAGGTAAAAGGTAAAGGTATCCCCGTAACATGCCATGAAGGCACTTGGGGGGCATGGAGGTATATAGGAGAAATAAAAAATTAATTGTATTAAAATAAACAAATCTACATGTCTGAGAGTAGTCTACTTTTCAGAAATAAGTGTTTATTACATGCAGGAAAAATATTAAATATGTCAGAGAGAACATAACTGTGCTTTGGTTACCAAATGATGTAAGTGCAAATTTTGTTTTTTTTTTTTTTTTTTTTTCTTACTGTGATAAAGCTGGTTTGAAAAATATTATTAGTAACTTTTTTTATACTTTTATCAGATATTTAAGTTCTAATAAGTCTTGTTGTGGTACCTTGTAATTTTTGTCCAATTGTGAGTTCATTTTCTTATAACATTTTAGAAATTTAGAGCCTGCATTTTCTGATGATAATAATTGTGGTCGTTCACGTACATATACCCTTAAGGGAAGTATGCCTAGGAGCAATGGGAATAAAAAGATGATGGGTTCGTACCTAGTCGAGTAGGTGTATAGAAAGTGGAAGTTCCACAATAAGTCGACTGAAGAGTGTTTCCATGCATATCTCAGCACTACACATTGGGTCATCATCGGGGCTTGCAACCCCGACACCTCGCTTGTTTTCATCAGGTGTTATATGTCGGGACCGCGATGTTCACAGAGATCGCCAGTGGCCGCCATGATGTTTCGAGGTGGCGCGTGTCTCGAATGGAGCGAGATGAAGCATGAGAACGCAGGAGAGGAAGGAGTCTGCAAGGAAAGTAGCAAGTTGCAAGGTAGGTGCGGTGAGGGTAGAGGAGAAGGGTGGAGTCCATGTTCTGGAGTTTATCCCAGTGCTCTCTACGTTCAACTGAAATACTTAAATTTTAAAGTCAATCTTGCCCATGTTGCTTCTTAAGTAATTTTTAAGAATTTTCAGTTTTTATATGCTTGCTGCCATGGAATTATTCTATATATTATGTTAAAGGCTTGAGTGAGCCCCAGGGCCATAATGCAGCCATAAAGTTCACATCGGGAACAGAACTCATGACATTCTGGCTTGCAGCACAGTGTCTTAAACAGAAAAATGCTAGGGCATGTTCCCAACACTTCGTAATTTATACTCACTTTAAGTTAACAGAATTAAACTTTCATTTCCTTGGTGAACTCTAAGCTACTTTAAACTACGTACAGTATCTAAAATTTGACTATGAATTGCCTTCAAACAAGAGTAATCTATCTTCCGTGCAGTGCTTCCGTAACTCAGTGGTTTCAAAGAAACTGTTCATATTTTTCAGTCCCCTACTATGGACAGTTACAAAACCCGTATTTCATTTCATCACGACCAATTTTAGAGAAATATTGATTGATATTGATATTTATTTGTCAGTCAACTTTACAATTCACAGTTATGGTGGACCTTCACATTTCTGTTTTTCGATCCACCATCCCTTTAATACATATAACTCTTTTCCATTAATGTAGTCTTTTGCCGACAATTTCTTGATTTTTTCTAACGTTCTGTTATGACTGAATTGCTATATGTCCTTCCCCCTCTATCCTCTCCCTCTTACCTAGGCTGTCTCCCTTCCATTTCTCGCTCACCTATTAAATATTGCATATTCCTTCCTTCATAATTTGCGTTATTTATTTATTTTCATCTCTACCCTCAAATCCTACCTACTCTTAATCATTGTTTTCCCGCTATTTTCTCCTACATTATTAGCTGACTTTTCCGTTTACTCTTATTTACATATTTATCACTTTCTTTTCGCTTCACTCCTAATTTTCCTATTTTATTACCTCTTTCAATGTATTTATTTCTATAACACTCCTACAGTTGAAGTATCCCTGATACTACTCCCAACCCATAACACTGAAAAATTGAAATATCTAATTCACTTATTTACATTTAGAGAAATATAGCTACTGCAAGTTTTTTCGAAATTCCTGAAAATGTCTGTTTATTGAAATCATGGGAAAATTTCAGTATACGGATTCCCCACTGGCAATTATATCTTAAAATACTAAAAAAGAGCAGATTCGTCTGCGTTTGTCATGCTTACGAAAAGGCACTTTTCAGTGCCAATAACTTATTTTGTGAGCACGAAATTGGAAGTTTGAAGTAAGAGGGATAGGAAGGAGTCCATATTCTGAAATTTATATATAAAAAAAAAAGCTCCTGGTAATACTGTCACTCATTTGGTAGCATGCGCATTGACATCTCGTCAAATAACTCACCTGGCAAAAGAACAGTCACTCATCAGTAGTATGAGCACTCGACACCTGTTAAAATAATGTACATGGTCACCAGAGCCTCGTTTGCTTGAATCAGGACCCGCCACGTGACGGTGAGGTTGGTTTGGGAATGAGAGGTTATATTAGTTCTCGCAGAACGTCACATCAATTCCCCTTAGGTCCCTGCGGGCCCTGAAAAGGACCCATTAGACCAGGAGCACCAGTAGAAAATCCTGAAACTAGTCGCTGACATTAGGTTTGTATACCTTGGCTATGTCTTGGAGGAAGCTGTGAAATGTATGATTCGGGCCCCTCCACTGCCGGTACATAAAGGCAGACAAGTAGGAATCGAACATAGCACCCTTTTCCATATTGGTAGTAGTTATACTCCGCTTGGCATGCGCCCATACACCCTTGATTCGGTTCGTATGGGCGCGTGTCTCGGGATTCTTGAATGTAATGGAGTGATCCAAAGCGAGTTGCTTGAATTCTTCATCATTCAAAGTATTGTATGACTTCCAACAATCTGAATAGATCGTGGTTCCTGGCACAATTCGGTCCTTAATGATCTGGAGGAGAACATCTTTGGACCGATCATGCACCGGCAAGAGTAAGCATTCACGGGTTTCTCGATCGACGGCAGCAAGCACCCACCGTCCCTCGACAAGTTTACCCTTGTGATACTTCATCTTACCGAATTTGAACTCGTCGATCTCTACTGTATGTCCGGTTCCTCCTAATTTGCCTTTAAACGCTTCCACAATCACTCCACAAGCTTCTCTACAGTACAGGTACCACTGCAGCACCGTGTTTTTCTCCACCTGAGCACATTCCTTGGCATTCTGCTGGGGAACTTTCGTAAACCAGCAGTATGTCAATAGAAGTAGCTTGGACATTGTAAGTTTGGAAGTACTGAACCAAGTTCCAGTCCTTACAGATCGACTCACACGGTGCGCATAGTCACTGCCCTTTCCAGTACAGTGCCATTGTACACCATCACTAAGTTCAGTATTATCTCTTAATTTCATGGATTTTCCACAGGTTGGACAATTGTAATGGCTAGCAAGTAGTCCATGCTCCTGACAGTACTTAACCGTATCCTTTGATAAGTTCTCCCTGCTCAACTTCAAAAAGAAATACAGGTCCTCAACTCCACTCATGATTACGGTACTTGAAGTCTGGACTGCACCGTACACCCACGCTCAACGCTGGTCACGGAAAGAATGAAGGACGCTGTGATCTGACGCGCGTATTCCTACTTCCGTTTCCTCTAGCGGATATCCACCCCAGTGATATTTCGCGTTTTAGCGTTGCGCGCGCTGATTATTGGGGTGGGGTTTTTTAAAGCGCTGCAGTAAAGCGCTTCATGCCTTTGCTGCAGCAAAATGAGGGTCGAAAAAACACGTAAGTAGGTCAACTGACTGCAAAATGGTGGACAATTAATATTGGCTTCTATTTCTGCCTAAAAAATTTAACCCTAAAAGAACCGAACATGATAAATAGTTTCGACTTCCATGATAGTGACATGGAAATATTATTACTATACGATTTTAACAATAATAAACGTTGCAAAAGACCAAAACACGCATTCCGCCATGATGGATCGTGCAGCAAACTCGCGAAGTTTTGATTTGCTGCACGCTTGCTACAGCGTTGCTGCAGCGACGATGAAGCAAATGTAATAAAAGAACGGTCTTGCTGCAGCGCTTTAAGGCCAATTCACACGGGGATAGTTTACAGGAGTCAAGTGCTTGGAGCAAGTCGACTTTCCTTTAACTTTCCCCGTGTGATATGGTCGAGACAGTCAAGTTGTGACTTGGCTGTCAAGCAGAATTTGAGTTGACGACCCGTCAACTTTTGTGTCCACCTTCCCGTCACGTGACCAACTTGACTCCACCACTTCCCGCGTGTGAATGCGAACTTGTAGCAACTTGGCTAGTAGAAAGTTTGTATTTTAGGCCTTTTGTCGAAGTAAATTAATAATGAGCGCCCCTAAGTGGAATTCTAACGTTATCGTACAGTTTTTTGAAAGTGTATGAGAAGTATGAACTTGTATGGAATATACGTGACAAAGAATACCTCAATAAAAACAAGCGGGAATTAGGCCCGGTTGCAGAAACACCGATCAAAATATGATTGGCAATCAAGGAGGGTTTGATTGGCCATCAGTTATATTTCTGTTGCAGAAAGAACAATCAGTGTTTGATCGGAGATCAGTCTTCCATCAGATTTGATCAACAGATTTTTGCTGGTTAAGTCACTGATCATCGATCAAGCAGGCTATTTATGTTGATCTGTTTATAATGCAGTATTATATAGTAAATAGTTACAGCGTAACAATATTGTTTTCGACATAATGGATTCCTCTGATGAAGAAATTTTAAATGAAAAAAATATTATTAAGAAGAAGGCGTTTCCGTGATAGACATGAATTGTTTTTATGTACAATGACAGAGAATTTGAGCAAAGATTTAGGTTAAGTAAGGATTCCTGTGTTTTGTTACTTTCAAAAATTGAAACAAATATATGCAGACAGATAAATCGAAACCTTCCACTTTCTCCTATGAACCAAGTCCTAATAATGCTGAGATTTTATGCTGTTGGAATTTTTCAGGCGGTCTTGGGTTGTCTTGTTAGGGTTCACAAATCAACTATTTGCCGAGTAGTTAGGAATGTTATGTATGAAACTGCTTTGTTATGGCAGGGTCTCATAAATCCTCAAACTTCAAACAAGGAACGATTTGAAATCCAGAGAGAATTTTCAGCCATGTCAGGATTTCCAAGAGTAGCCTAATATTGGTTGTATAGGCTGCTCACATCCCCATCCAATCACCTGGTTGAAATGATGCCGAACTTTATCGAAATAGAAAAGGTTTCTTTTCTGTGAATATACAGGCAATATGTAGTCTACACCATCATTGAAATTCTGGAATGTTGTAGCCCGTTGGCAGGGTTCTACACATGACAACACAATATTTTTAAAGAGTAGGTTACGAGCTCCATTTGTAAACAGAGAGATGGGAAATGGAATTATTTTGGGTTATGGAGGCTATGCATATTCCAATTTCTTGTCGACTCCCCTAGCAAATCCCACAACAGAAGCCCCCTCACGTTTATTTTTGTTTCACTATATTGTAGTCTATATACAAATAGAATCCGCCTGTTTCTTTTCTACAAAAAGCAACAAAACAGCAAAACATTCACTTGAGCATTCACTTGTTTTCCTAGTCACCGCCCACTTGATGCATTCGTTTTGCGACTTTTAAAGAGCATCAAATTGGCTATGGTTGCTAAATAGCGCTGTTGTCAAATGTATTTCTTTCTCAAATCAGCAATTAGTAAATTGAGACAAGTTGATTGGAGATTCACGTTTGTGCAACGCAATGAACAATCAAATAAATCAGACATCAACTGATTGGCGATCAGGGACTGATTTGATTTGCATTTCTGCAACCGGGCCTTATTATTCCAGAAACTAGTCAGTGAACTCATGAAACAAGGTTTCGAAAACATAGACGTAGAAGTGGTTCAAAAAAAGTTAAAAACCCTTAAAACAGGACTCATTCTGAAATGCTTCCTGTATTCTGCAGGACCTTCTTCAGCTAATTCTTTCAACAAGGTATTAGATGCACCGTGCAGAATTCTTCTACGAATTCATTTCTTAACCCATGTTCTCTTTTCCTTTTTTTTTTTTTTTTTTTTTTTTCAAGAATATTTTGTAATTCATACAATAACAAGGCGCCAATTAACTGCACACATGCTTGAATATGTGCTGGTGGCATCTTCAGTTTCACCAAACTAAAAATGCCAGTTCACTATTGATTTTTATTAACTATAACAGAATACAAGAATTCAAACACCACTACGAATACAACATTCAGCGCGCGCTTTTTTTTCAAGCATGCTTTCAAGTTTAATGTCTCCATGTGATCACAAATATAGCATCCAGTTTAGAGGCTTCGAGCACTTGACTCCTGTAAACTATCCCCGTGTGACTCGGGTTTTACGACTTACTTAAACAAAAAAACGCATGGTTACTAAAAGACTAGTCTTTTCAATGTCGCCAACAGTTACGAGATATCACCAAAGCAAGTAAAGTAACGGTGCACCAAAATGACAAAGATGTTCACTGAAGCAATAATAATGAAAATAATATTATCAATAAATATAATTATGAATATAATTAATGGCAATCTTTAAGAAACCGATGTTTAATAATGGCGGACGTGCGCAAGGTACTACGAGTATGTCACACAAATTAACCATATATGCAAGTAGCGATGAGAGAAAGGCTGCTATCGTGTATTTGCGGCATGCTGGTAGAAGGATTAGTTTCCACGTATTCTGGCTTTCATATATTATAAGTTTCTTCGGATAAGAAGACCTTTTAACAATTAAACTCAATTTTATCCATTTGCTTTGACAATCCTGCAGCGATTCGTATATGCAAGACATAATAAAAGCCTTGGCAATGGTAGACTTTAGCGGTTCCCGCTTAAGTCATTGTTGCACCCTAGTTGCACACATTAAAAGTACAACGAGATTCAAAAGCACTGCCATAATAAAAGGAGGCTGACGATTTTATGTATGCAATTGACGGCGTAGTTTATGAAGCCGACTCGATTCCTTATCAAATTTTACTGTCAATCTGATTCCGGCTAAACTCCAGAACATGGATTGCACCCTTCCCCTCTACCCCCACCGCACCTACCATGCAACTAGCTACTTTCCTCCTGATTCCTTGAATACTAATAAGCAACATATAGTAAAACGTCTTTTTTTAAGTTTTGCATTTAAACTTTTTCTCACAAGTGTTTTCATAATATCCAGAAAAATTCCTATACTTTTCATGTCGCTTTATTCTGGATATGGGTTTCCACACTCATACAACCGTATTTTAAACCCCAAGAGATACGGAACGTCATTTATACGTACTAAAACAATTTTGATCGAAATTAGGTCTGCCGTGTGAAAATGCCAGAACACGAACACATATGTTCATCGTTAAGATACAGCCGACTTTGAAATTCGAAGCTGAACTAACCTAACCTATCACACATTCTATATGCAAGATCTAAAAAAGCCTTCACTAACCTAACCTATTACACATTCGTATATGCAAGCTAGCGAGAAACTTTCGTAATGTCACCAAAGTTATGTTGATATTACAGAGGAAACAGCTGAAGTAGTGGGAAGGTAACAACCTCTTCAAATGTTTAAGCCAATCTCTATTGCAACTGGCTAACTGTATGCACCCATTCTATTCTTTTGCATCTAAACAACACTGTCCACACATTTTCCATTTACTTCCACTACGCATCCTTAAGACAGTCTCAAAAGAATCTTTAGAACAGTCACTTATCTGTTGAGAGTTATATTAGATTTGACAACATTATATAATAATATACAGTAGAACTTCATTTATACCTTTTATGGGAGTCCGGAAAAAAAAAAAACATAACTGAGAGAAACGAATAACTGAAATGACATTCAATAGTAGCATTTGAAGACTGTGTGGAGAACATGTTAAGTCAGTTTAGTAAAATTTTGACGAGAGAAATTTATAACTTCACAGTTAAGTCACCAACCTGAAAGTTAGAATTTATAAAACAGTTATATTACCTGTTGTTCTCAATGGTTGTGAAACTTGGACTCTCATTGAGAGAGAGGAAAAGAGGCTAAGGGTGTTTGAGAATAAGGGGCTAGGAAAATATTTGAGGCTAAGAGGGATGAAGGTACAGGAGAATGGAGAAAGTTACAAAATGCAGAACTACACTCACTGTATTCATCAACTAATATAATTAGGAACATTAAATCGATATGCTTGAGATGTGCAGGGCATGTAGCATGTTTGGGCGAAACCAAAAATGCATATAAAGTGTTAGTTGGGAAACTTGAGGAAAAAGACCTTTGGGAAGACGGAGACATAGATGAGAGGATAGTATTAAAATGTATTTGAGAGAGATTGGATTTGATGCTAGGTACTGGATTAATCTTGCTTAGGACAGGGACTGATGGCAGTCTTATGTAAGGGCAGCCATGAACCTTCAGATTGTCTAAAAGCCGTTTGTAAATAAGTTAAGTCACCTTTGAGTCTATAGTACACTACTCAAATTTCTAACACATATTCTTGGAGAATGTAGGATTATTTGTAGCAATTCGTAGCTACTTAGAGCGAAAGCTTGCTGATATGTCACATTTCAAGCTCCAATGCATAAAGTTTTACGAAAATTACATACCTTGTTCTTTCAGTGTAACTTTATTTAATAACATGTGCTTATTTTACAAAAAGTCAGTTCTTTCCGAGTGTCTGTTCCTAAGGAATAAACCGTGCTTTAGACTGTGATATCAGTTGCATAATTTGTTCATTTACATCATGGTGTGTTACAAAATGTTTCATTGTTCCTAAAGCAGTCACAGCGTCTTTAAAGGGTATGAGATTGTTGTGGCAAGTATTGGCAGCTTCGAATTTTAAAGTGGGCTGCATCTTAGCGGTGAACATATGTGTTCATGTTCTGGCATTTTCACGTAGCAAACCTAATTTCGATCAAAATTGTTTTAGTACGTATAAATGACGTTCCGTATCTCTTGGGGTTTAAAATACGATTGTAAGAGTGTGTAAACCCATATCCAGAATAAAGTGACATGAAAAATATAGAAATTTTTCTGGAAGTTGAGAAAAAACTTGTGAGAAAATGTATAAATGGAAAACTTAAAAAAAGAAGTTTTACTGTATGTTTCTTATTGGTATTCAAGGCATCAGATTGACAGTAAAATTTGAAAAGGAATCTAAACTGTATTTTCTTCATTTTGCAGGTAACCTTTTCTTCATTCTTGGGTTCAACAAGCAGAAAAAATGATGTACAACCTGGGTGTGAGACTGCTGCATGTCAGTGCAACATACAAGCATTTGACTCTGTGACCAACGCTGTGTAGGAGCATGAAGAGGACCCACAGCTATGGTTGGGACTCTCAGAATGCTGCATCACAGTGCACAAGTCTGTGAGTATCTCACCAGAATGATATGGTCGGCTTTTGTTCGTTTCTTGGCTTTTGTAGATTTGTCATGTTATGTTTTTTTGGTCGCCTTTTGTTTGTTGGTCGGGTTATGTTTTTTCATTGCCTTTTGTTGTTTGGTCGGCTGATGTTTTTGGTCGCCTTTTGTTGGTGTGTTGGCTTAGGTGTTTTGGTCACCTTTTTTTTTTGTTCATTGGCTTTCGTTTGTTGGTCGCCTTTTGTTGGTTAGTCGGCTTCTGTTTTTTGGTCACCTTTTGTTGGTCGGCTTATTTTATTTGGTCACCTTTTGTTGGTGGGTTGGTTTTTCATTTTTGGTCACCTTTTGTAAGCTGGTCGGCTTATATTTTTTAGTCACCTTTTGTTGGTTGGGCGGATTTGTTGGTTCGACGGCTTATGTGTTTTGGTTGCTTTTTGTTGTTTGGTCGGATTATGTTTTTTTGGTCGCCTTTTGTTACTTCGTTGGGTTATGTTTTTTGGAAGCCTATTCTTGGTCGGCTTATTTTTTTTGGTCGCCTTTTGTTGGTTCGTCGGCTTGCGTTTTTTGGTCACCTTTTGTTGGTCGGTTTTTGATTCTTGG
Organism: Periplaneta americana; assembly: GCF_040183065.1. NCBI lineage: Eukaryota > Metazoa > Arthropoda > Insecta > Blattodea > Blattidae > Periplaneta > Periplaneta americana. The sequence continues at coordinate 41,163,695 of NC_091118.1, read as the reverse complement.
TCACCTATTTTTTGTTGGTCGGGTTATATCTTTTTGTCACTTTTTGTTGGTTTGTCGGCTTATGTGTTGTGGTCTCTTTTGGTTGGTTGGTCAGCTTATATTCTTTGGTCGCCTTTTGTTGGTTGGTCATCTTATATTCTTTGGTCGCCGTATGTTGGTTGGTGGGTTTTTGTTTTTTGGTCACCTTTTGTTAGTTGGTCGGCTTATATTTTTTGATCACCTTTTGTCGATTTGACGGGGTAAGAGTGCCAGGTATGCTCAGTTGGCTAAATTATTATTCTTTGAATTTTGTTTTTTGTATTATTATTATTAGCTATGGGAACTCTACCCAAATAGATGAATTGATTAACTCTGTTGAATGCATATCTCCCTGAATTAACCATAACATATTGTTAGAAAATTTGCTCTCCTTGACACTGCAATAAATTTAATTTTCTTAGCGTTAATTTTTAGGCCCGATTTTTAAGTTTATCTAAAGCATTGACAGCTTTATTAACGTAATAATAATAATAATAATAATAATAATAATAATAATAATAATAAAAATAATAATAATAAATAAACTAACTAGGGAAATAAAATGGAAGGTAAGAGGAAGGAAAAAAATATTAACTGAAGCGAGAAAGTAAAGTGGAAAAAAAAAAGAAAATGGCCGTCTAATTCAGAAACAAATGTCAAAGTCATTCTGAACTACAAGAAGCAATTGAAGAAGCCGCTGCGTGAGAAGAGGTTTTCAGATGGGGGGGGGGGGGAACATCTTAACAGGGTTTCGACAAGAGGTGGTACACATAGACGAATCGCATGGAGCGGATGGTATTCAACACCTGCTTCATCATTGGCAGAGATGTGTGGAAGCCCTGGGGGATTATTTTGTAGGGTGTTAGCTGTGAGTAATGTTGTTTTTCTTTTGTACATAATAAAATAATGATTTATACTTACGAACTTCCAGTCTCTCCTACTCTTTGCCTTCTGTACCCGGACCCAATTTGGTACTAGCATTGCGAAGCACATTCCAGTGACCTTCAATCACATTTAGCGAATTTTCTATTCCTGCATGGTTATTGGCTGATATAATATAGTTACCATGACTTATGAAATTACACTCATATGTACACTTAGTGGCAAAAAGAATGGGCCAACTCTTGGTCGATAGAAATGCTAAGTTCTATCACGCGGTTCACTCGTGTAAACGTAACCCACTGCAAGGCATTGCTGTAGTGTCTCTTCATTGAAAGTCGTCCGTCTATAATGCAGTAAACCTTACGAGCAGTGTGTGGCCCAGTGGTAAGAAGTCTGACATCCGTGCCAGAGGTTGTGAGTTCGCCTCCTGGTATGGTAAAATTATTATTATTATTTTTTTTTTTAACTTTTACTTAATTTATTAGTTTAAATGTGAAATGGCATTTGTTAACAAACTTCGTTATGCCTGCCTTGTAAAAATATTATTGCCCATCACCTGTGGGCTATTAATAGGTGAGACCTGGTCTGTATAAACAAAAATACTTGTTTTACATCCTAAAAAAACGGACGCATATCAAACACAAATAAATAATTAAATTAACAAAAACAAACAATTTGTTAATATATTAACAAAACAAGGCTGTGGTGGGGACTAGCATCTCGTCCACAAACCACCTGCATCAACATCTGCCCTCATTCTGCGCGGCATGGAATCCACAAGATTATGGAACAGGTATAAATTCTTGGCCATCTTCTCCCTTGCATCTAGAACTCTGTCCCACAATTCCTCAGGTGTCCGAACGGGAGGTTGTTCTGCCCAATTAGAGCGTAGGATCCTTTTGACTGCAGCCCACAAATTTTGAATCGGATTCATATCTGGTGAATTTGGAGGCCAGTCGACTGGGTCGACATCACGCCTCCTCGTAAACCATCTTTGAATCCGGTTGGCGGTGTGTATCGGATGATTATCCTGCTGGAAGAAAAGTGTTCCTTCTGGATATCGTTTTCGGGCGGAAGGGATCATTACATTTGCCAAAATGTGTTCGTAGACTTCTGCTGTAAACAGACCGTGGATGCGTTCCAGAAGTCCTGCCCCATCGTATGACATCCACCCCCAACACGCGACCCTCACGCGAAGCGTATTGGTGGTCATTCATACAATAAACTAGGGCAGTACTATCATTGCTATTGGAGACAATTACCTCGTCAGAGAAAATGACATTTCTCCAATCGAAGTCCTGTCAGAGAGTAGCATACGCAGAATAACCTATGCAAACTGGGGCAATGAGTTATTGTTTCTGTGCCATCTTCAAGCGTAATGACGAGACAGAACGTTATATTAACAGATAGCAGTATTGCTTGAAAGAGAGAGGGAGGTTTTTTTTTATTATTATTAGAGTTTGGGCATATTCTAAGATATATAATTATAGCTTTGCGAGACACATATGATGGCAAATTTGTAATAAAAAAAAAAGAAGATTGGGGGAGATTCGAACCTTGAGCTACTACTACTAACTTGTTCAATATACCAATGCCGTAACAACTTATGCTACTGGAACTGTTTATATCAGTTCGACATAATACATGGTTTTCCTGTTCATATTTGTATTTATCAATTTTATTATTATTTCATTCTTCAAGGGCCCTGATGTATCTAGAATCAACCCGCCATTCGATTTTATTACATATTTTAGCCTCTTAAACAAAATACAGCGAATTTAAATGGTTTAATTATGTGTTATCTAGTGAACTACGGCGTTGACGAGACGAGCATGCGCAATGTATGCCTCTGGAACTTAGAAATTGTCGGCCGGCCCATTCTTTTTGCCGCTAAGTGTACATCTTTTTTCTAAATTTTGTGTCTATTGCTTTTAATGTTTCACATTTTGATACTTCTTTCTTTAGACTGTTAGTGTTGGGAGTTCCTGTTTCAGTCATAATTATGTTATCTTGGTCCTTCTTCTAACTTAGACTATGTCTGGGTAACTAGGTATGATTGGATGCACATTCCTTTTCAGATTAAGAATACAGCCAAAATAAACTGAATGAAAAAAAAGCATCTACGACAAATTGAGAAGAGAGATACAACATTAGTAACAAAGTAACAAGGAAACTAGTTACTGGTACTTTCTACTTCTAAAGTTTAAAAAATGTATTAAGGGATATGAATTATAAAACATTTCTTGTAAATAAAGATGATTATTTTGTATTATGATAGTTGTTGCATTATTTAGAAAGCCAATAGAGTAAGGAGGGAGACCAACTTCTTACAGGAATAATTAAAATATATGCTGTGCAGTGGGGACATGGCTGAAGGAGGGTTTTGGAAATAAATTGAAACTTTTCTTTTATTTCCACGAATTTAATTCCATTACTTAATTTGTAATATAGGCTGAGAAGTGGGCGTACTCCTCTTTATTTCGCAAAGATTTGTGTTGGTGTGTTGATAACCTTGGTAACCATCGGAGTGGGAGTAGTAACCAGTATCGCACAATGGAAGAGTTACAAGCAGTTGTGGAAGATACCTGGATTATCTCCACAAAACATTACCAGAGCATGGCGCAGAATTCAGCTGTGCTACAACAATAACTCTCTTCACACCAATCTTCTGGGCCCTTAAACCATCAGGTAAGTATCCATATTAAGCATTCAATCAAAACTATCAGTGTAGAAAATAATAGGAGGTTACATCTGCTTTTTGGCCAGTCTGCATAATCAACGCTTATCTTTTAGCAAGTTATTTGTTTTGGCATAATCAGGATGACCAGAAAAAAGATTGTTGCCAGTAATGTTTCTGTTTTGTGACCATGTGTCCATTGGTAGCATTTCAAAATTTAAGATGAGTAAAGAACTTTCTTTCGAAGCTTTAATTAATTTTGTAATTATGAATAGTTTATTGTGCAGCTGTGTTGTAGAGTTAGACAGGGGCGGCTTTCGAAGGGGGGCTGTGGAGCTGCAGCACCCCCAAACATCTGTGGCTCTTGTCTCGTTTTATGTTGTGAAATACATTTATTATACAGTCTCTATTTAGCGGTTCGAATTTTTTTTTTAATTTCGCTCTCATTGACATGCACGCAATCGTTAGTGAAGTCACTTCCTCCCCTGGTGCTGCCAGAGCGAAACGAGATTCAAGGACGGATTGGTGAAGCCACTTCCTCCCCTGGAGTTGCCAGTCTCGTCTCGGATGCTTTGCGCGTTAGTTTTACCCCTCCCCCTGCTCCCCTTTGCCGAGAATCTAGAGTTACCAGGCGCTGCAAAATTTGCAGCAGTTTGTCAGTAGCGCGCAGTTTTAAATACAGTTTCTTTAATGTCGTGAGTATAACAAGTGCAACAATGTTTAATTCTGTACAATATTTACAGTCTATTCAGTTCAGTACCCTAACAATTCAGGAGAAATGTGAAATCAAGTGCCGATCAGTTGAATCTCATAATGGAAAGAGCCGCTAAACAAAATAGCCTATAAAGCTCGCATATTTCTTACTAATTTATCCAGTATCCCTGCTTTCTTCTCTCAATCTCCACACACTCTGTATTAGATTAATGTGTTTCAAAGACAATTCCATCAGCTGGGGCAACAAGATGGAGTTTTAAAATAAGAACAGTAAATGTTGTTCATGAGAAGAAGGAGCCATTGCTAGAATGTTTTCAAACCATAATGAGATCTGAAACATCTAACAACATCACAATAAATGAGACAAGCGCACTGATGCGTACTCTGATGATCCTGAATTCAATTTCTGGCTTTTTTTCATTTATTGATGTATCATGTATATATATTATACAACCAACTACAACATCGCCAGTTAGATATTGCTAAGGTTCAAATCTGCATAAAAAATTAAATTATGGTTTATTTCACGACACTCGCAACTGCAGGGGTTATATCAGCGTCGCCGGTGTGCCAGAATTTTGTCCTGCAGGATTCTTTTAAATGCCAGTAAATCTACTGACATGAGCCTGTCTCATTTAAACAGATTTAAATGCCATCAACCTGGGCCGGGATCGAACCCGCAACCGACTATGCTACCGAGGCTGACTCTGCATATCAAGCTTTGTTAATGCCATACAGACAATACGGAACAGTGCACAGTTGGGCAGCGAGATCTGTGAAAATGAAAACCCTAAAAAGTGTCGTAACGTCGAAGGGATCAGACAAGGGTTGCAGCAGCCAAGGAAGTGTGTGACCTCATTTTCACACAGGCTAACACCCGATCCCAGTTCATAGATCATCTGATATTATCTCTTTTCTGGTTCAAGAAAAATTTGAATACTACAAAAGCTCATTTCCTGAAAATGACCTAAATGTATGTGTGTAGCTTTTTCCATTGTTCGATAAAGACAAACTAAAAACGGAACTCACTGTGTTGTATCAGAGACAAGAATTCAGAAATATCAGTGACGCAGTCAAGCTCTTGCAGTTTCTTCTATCTGAGAACTTGCAGGCCTCATTTTCGGAAGTTGTGAAACTACTACGCATAGCTATCACCACAACAATGGCAACTTCCGAACCAGAACGTTGCTTTTCGTGTTTAAAAGAGAGTGAAATCCTATCTCAGAAATACGATGAGAGAAGAGAGACTGACCGCATTAGCTATGTTTTCCATTGTAAAGACTATGTTAAACGACATCGGATTTTAATAAGAAGATGATTCTAAAGTTTGCAACCTACAAGACAAGGCGCATGGAAATAATCTTTAAATAAGGTAAGTTGCATGGTTTATTTTTGTATGCAGCCCCCCTGAATACAATACCCACGAGCCGCCACTGGAGTTAGATATACTAGTTAACTAGGTATTTACAAACTTAGTTTACATTTAACACGTGAAAGTGATTATCATAAATATATTCCAAATTATTATTTGTTAAAACAAAGCCATAAAATGAAAACGTTTGAGAAGGGAATAAAAATAACACAGGTCATCTCTGGTGAGTTCATTTTCTTTGTTATAAACAGCAAAAAATAAAAGTGTTTCTTTTATTTAGGTATCTCTCATTAGAGAAAATTATAGATTCACATTAATAAGAATAAATTTCTATAATATTTGTCCATTATTTACAACACAATATTTCAAGAGAGTTTCGCAATGAGTTCCAACAACAAACCAAATACAATGAATTCCCAATCTTCGTTTGGCTAGCTGTACATTTGAAGCGTTTCTCTAATGCACACTATAAGCATTATGCAAAATACAACACTGATGTAGACTATGTCAACTTCACATCTGCTCTATTGGGTATAATGGACACCCTCACTATTTCCCACTGTAGGAAAACACTAAGGCAGAGTTTGGAAAGCCCACATGAAATATATAAATAGATGATCAACTCATACTTCCCAATTTTATGAAAGGAGTGCTGAAATTGTTCGTCTTTGTTGTTCATAAATCTTTGATATCTTTTTAAGAAACTGCCCATTACTTGCTGCAATGGTCATTGAGAAATGGTGGTAATTCCCTGCTGGATATTAATTTTCAGTTCTTTCAGTGTGTATGGGTTTGCATTGTATACATCTTTAATTTACAATAGAGTCCAGAGATAAAAGTCGCATGGCGTTAGGTCGGGAAACTGAGGGGACCACAAATTCCTACTATAATCGTTGCGTTTTTTTTTAAGCGAAACGTGAAGCACTGCAGCAAGACTGTTCTTTTATTACATTTGCTTTACCTTCCCTGCAGCAACTCCAAACACCGCTTTACGAGTTTGTTGCACGATCCATCATGGCAGAATGCGTGTTTTGGTCTTTTGCAACATTTATTATTGTTAAAATCGTCTAGTAATAATTATTTCATACATTATCATGCAAGTCAAAAATATTTAACATGTTCAATGTTTTTAAAATTAAATTTATATCTGCAGTAATAGAAGCCAATATTGATTGTCCACCATTTTGCAGTCAGCTGGCCGAATTGCAGTTTTCTTTTTTCGACCCTCATTTTGCTGCAACAAAGACATGAAGCACTTTAAAAAAATGCACGGAATCTTTTCGCTGTTAGAATAATCCTACAGTAAACAATAGGACGCTTCTGAAATGAGGCTCAATTGGCCGCAGTGTCAATATGTTGTTCCGCTTTTTTTTTTGCTGAGAAAACACTTTATAAATAATTAAATTATTTTAAACTTTCGTGTAAGGTGAATCACTGTCTCAGACAAAAATGTTATTCCTCTCTGTTGTTTAACCACATACACTAAGGATACAGAAGCCATACTACCTTGCTACTACTCTTTGTATTCGTCTTCTGCTTTGTTGGGAAATTCGTAGCAAATAACAAGCATAAAAGTATCTTTTATTTTACGTAACATTATACATGTGAGTCATGTTACAGTTTTATCATATCTATCTTTTAAGGAGCAATATTGAACAAAATAAAAAAAAAAAAAAATCAGCCTCATAATAGTACATTATGCAACGAGCCTATAATAATAGTAATTAAGACGCAGGTATGTTTGTTTATGAAACGAGCGCGAGTTTCATAATTTCCATACGAGCGTCTTAATTACCATTATAGGCAAGTTTCATACGACTTTTTATGCTCGACCATATTTCTAACTTTAAATTATTCAGAAGTATATATTTTATTTGTATCTGACAGAAGATCGGAGAGACCTTGTTCATAGCTCTTGAATTGTGAGATGTGCGCAGACGCGAAAGTATTGATTTTTTCCGAGGAACAATAATGTCATTGACCTTGATGTAATGCAGAGTATGTATAACCTGGAAATTGATTTAGAATTGAAAAACGAGATGACAAATTGAATTTATTTGAATATTATTTACAACTAATGCTAATTATTATAGTAACAGAACATAACCTTCTGCGACAGTATTGGATTTCCAGCCTCCGTAACGTTTCCCTCGTCTTTCGATTGCATATCCGAGAATAATCGAAAACCTGAACTTTAATGAATAGGTGTACTTTAATGACATGCATTAAAGGACTGCTACCAGGTGTATAATTACTACATTTAGGCATGGTCGAGCATATATGTATTAAAAGAAAAGACAATTTTGTTGCTTGCAAAAACTTTGATGTGATATTCGCATACTTTTATTATTGCTCTTGAATGAATAAAGCTAGAATAATTTTTTTAATTTTCCTTTTACTCAGAATAGTGAGTTTCATTTTTCTCTAAAGAAAAGCTGTGAATGTTGATCAGTCTAGCAGTAATTAGTGTATGAATGAGAAGGGCTTTGTGGTACACTTTTTAGGGCTACTGACCAAATTGATCAGTTTTCCAACTTAAATGTATTACCTCTCGAGGAGTATTTCATAATTTCTCAGATCTTAAGGGATGTTCGAATTGACGTGTTGGAACCTACAATGCAGTAAAAGTAAAAAATGTTAGCTTAATAATCCTTCTTACTGCTGAAATTTAACGCAAATTTGAAAAATATATTCATCATTTAAAAACGCATTTTAATTTCTTTTAGAAATATGAACTATCGTAATTTTCTCACTCAGTTTCCTTACACACAAAAGAACTATTTGGACATACAGCAATTTTCTAGTATTGGCAGTAAAATGTAAGTTGCTAAAGATTTGTCAGTTTTAATGTGATTTCAACCAAACTTTTACATATGATACACTAAGCATCTGTGTGTATCACAGTATCCTTACTTCATTGCTCTATATGCAGCCAGATTTATAGCACTGTATCAGGATAGGCAACACAGAAGGCCAATATGATACACCGGTTTTGTTCACTTTTACCTATTATTACAAATAAAAAGTACATTTAACTCCAAATCCTTCATATATATATTTAAAGTAGCGCGACTTAATTTTTTTATAATAGCCCTACTTGACCCCACATTAAATTAATAAAATTGATCTCAAATCCATTTGCAATTTTCTTATATTTAAGAATTCAAGCTACAGAAATACATTAGTCATGATTGGTTTACAAATTTTCAGTCTACAGTTTTTATCTTAGTTAAAATTAGTTTAATTTTGTAGGCCTATGCAACAGATTTTTAAATATAGGAAATGATGGATAAAATAAAACGCACAGTATCTTGCAATATTATTTATTACTGGTTCGATATTAATTACATTAAAGGACATTCTTTATAATTTTATTATCAGCAGTGTCTGCTTATGAAAATTAGACTAATGAATGTAAAATACAACTCTTTCAAAGATTCAGCTTGCGAGCTTTTGCAGTGAAGATTTTGATTGTTCCTGTGGTCTTCTGGTCGGAATGCTGGCTTCCAGATCTGGAGGTTCCAGGTTCAGCAAACCTAAACAAAAGTTTCACAGTCACATTGTTGACCAAGTAATATCATCTATGAGTCTAACCGGAAAACACTAAGAGCTTCTAGAGAATTAACAATCAATTAAAAAATAATTTCAAGGGAAAAATTGTTCTGGGGCCGGGTATCGATCCCGGGACCTCTGGTTGAACGTACCAGCGCTCTCCCAACTGAGCTATCCGGGAACTCCACCCGACACCGTCTCAACTTTTCCCTTTATATTCACACAACTCGCGTGGGCTGACGAAACGCCAGAGACCCACATCGAGTGCACACAAACTCTGTGTGACTTGGAGTTGTGGTTTTCTGTTAACGTACACAGTGACGTATATATTATGCAAATCTAGTCTTTCAGGTAAAGCTTCCTGTAAAGCAGATTTGAATAATTTCAAGGGAAGTTGAGATGGTGTCGGGTGGAGTTCCCGGGTAGCTCAGTTGGGAGAGTGCTGGTACGTTCAACCAGAGGTCCTGGGATCCATACCCGGCCCCGGAACGATTTTTTCCTTGAAATTATTCAAATCTGCTTTACAGGAAGCTTTACCTGAAAGACTAGATTTGCATAATTAAAAAATATATCTTTTTATTATGTAACTATAGCAAATAAACAATGCTCTCTTTTGTTCAACTGAAATATTTAAATTTGATAGTCAATCTTGCCCATGTCGCTTCTTAAGTAATTTTTAAGAATTTTCAGTTTTTATATGCTTGCTGCCATGGAATTATTCTATATATTATGTTAAAGGCTTGAGTGAGCCCCAGGGCCATAATGCAGCCATAAAGTTCACATTGGGAACAGAACTCATGTCATTCTGGCTTGCAGCACAGTGTTTTAAACAGAAAAATGCTAAGGCGTGTCCCCAACACTTTGTAATTTATAGTCCCTTTAAGTTAAAATTAAACTTTCATTTTCTTGGTAACTACTTTAAAGTATGTACAGTATGTAAAATTTCACTATGAATTGCCTTCAAATAAGAGTAGTCTATCTTTTATAGTATAAACGTCACGTTATATGAATGGTTCCCGCTATATAATATTTGTAATTGGTTCGCCTCCATCTTCACTTATTTACTTCTTAGAAATCCCATCCCCATTGAATAAATTGCAGTGCTTCCGTAACTCAGTGGTTTCAAAGAAACTATTCATATTTTTCAGTCCCCTACTATGGACAGTTACAAAACCCGTATTTCATTTCATTACGTCCAATTTTAGAGAAATATAGCTACTGTAAGTTTTTCGAAATTCCTGAAAATGTCTGTTTATTGAAAATTACCAAAGTGATACTCTATAATAAAAGAATCCCTCATTTACTATATATCATTACATAATTAAACATACTGTCCGTTACTCAGGAGAAGATGAGGGGCAAGAATGTGACCTTCTTGACTATCGCTGCTGATTATTATAAACATCGCTCAGATAAGCATCCCAGTAGCCAGGTTATTACTCGTGCAGGAAACATGAGTAACAATGCGTATGGACATTAAAGCTAAGTTGAACAGAAGGAGACCTAATGTTTCCGCTTACTACATTACAAATATTGACATGTTGTCGTACGTTATCTGTTCACATCCCTTCCCCCTCAGTCCGCTCTCGTCTTCTCCTGAGTCACTGACAGTACATACATGTGTTCTGCCTAAGGGCAGGTCTTTCACTGCAAACCCAGCATTCTTCAATCATTCCTATTTTCTGCCTTCCTCTTAGTCTCCGCATATGATCAATATATCTGAATGTCGTCTATCATCTGATATCTTCTTCTGCCCCGAAGTTTTCTCCCGTTCACCATTCCTTCCAGTGCATCCCTCAGTAGGCAGTTTCTCCTCAGCCAATGACATAACCAATTCAACATACAATTAAGAAATCATAAATAAAGTAACTCTCAAGTTGTTTTTCCCATACGTAATATTTATAGGAAACATGAACCCAATTATAGAGAATACTCATTGTTTCTTGCACAAAGAGGTATTAAGTGTGAGAAGTGTTGGAGTTTTAGAAAAAGGTGTTAAGTACGGCTACAGAAATGATAAATTACACTAGAGTCCGTATTAACCGAATTCCGAGACGAAAAAATAACATTTTTATGCTACATTTGATTTACAGTCTTAATTATGAGCTTCTGAATTTTAAATTCTGGACTATTTTTTAAACAAGATTTTGCATTCCAATTTTTCTCATTTCTATGTACAGTATACATACAATAGAACAAATACATGTAATTATAATTATGATATATTAGCCCAGATCGACTATTGATCAGATTTTTTGTATTTGACAGATAATGGAGAAAAAATGGGAGTATAAGGGTACAGTACATCAGTTATTCATAGATTTCAAAAAGGCATATGACTCGGTTAAGAGGGAAGTATTATATGATATTTTTATTGAATTTGGTATTCCCAAGAAACTAGTTCGATTAATTAAAATGTGTCTCAGTGAAACATACAGCAGAGTCCGTATAGGTCAGTTTCTATCTGATGCTTTTCCAATTCACTGCGGGCTAAAGCAGGGAGATGCACTATCACCTTTACTTTTTAACTTCGCTCTAGAATATGACATTAGGAAAGTTCAGGATAACAGGCAGGGTTTGGAATTGAACGGGTTACATCAGCTTCTTGTCTATGCAGATGACGTGAATATGTTAGGAGAAAATACACAAACGATTAGGGAAAACACGGAAATTTTACTTGAAGCAAGTAAAGCGATCGGTTTGGAAGTAAATCCCGAAAAGACAAAGTATATGATTATGTCTCATGACCAGAATATTGTATGAAATGGAAATATAAAAATTGGAGATTTATCCTTCGAAGAGGTGGAAAAATTCAAATATCTTGGAGCAACAGTAACAAATATAAATGACACTCGGGAGGAAATTAAACGCAGAATAAATATGGGAAATGCGTGTTATTATTCGGTTGAGAAGCTCTTATCATCCAGTCTGCTGTCCAAAAATCTGAAAGTTAGAATTTATAAAACAGTTATATTACCGGTTGTTCTGTATGGTTGTGAAACTTGGACTCTCACTCTGAGAGAGGAACATAGGTTAAGGGTGTTTGAAAATAAGGTGCTTAGGAAAATATTTGGGGCTAAGCGGGATGAAGTTACAGGAGAATGGAGAAAGTTACACAACACAGAACTGCACACATTGTATTCTTCACCTGACATAATTAGGAACTTAAAATCCAGACGTTTGAGATGGGCAGGGCATGTAGCACGTATGGGCGAATCCAGAAATGCATATAGAGTGTTAGTTGGGAGACCGGAGGGAAAAAGACCTTTAGGGAGGCCGAGACGTAGATGGGAGGATAATATTAAAATGGATTTGGGGGAGGTGGGGTATGATGATAGAGACTGGATTAATCTTGCACAGGATAGGGACCGCTGGCGGGCTTATGTGAGGGCGGCAATGAACCTTCGGGTTCCTTAAAAGCCATTTGTAAGTAAGTAAGTAAGATATATTAGCCCTACTATTGGTAAAAAAAAGAACAAGTGTGTCGCAATATCGTAGGCATTCAGTAAAGTGTACTGTCAGTCAAATAAGATTGCGATTTGGGAACCACTGCTCTAGGTTGTAACGCAAGTGTGAAACTTCATTATCCACACAGCCACAATAACAAATTTTTTCAAAAATCTTGGTGCGATGAGCGAGTGGGAAAATTTCAGTATACGGATTCCAAAAGAGCAAATTTGTCTGCTTACGAAAAGGCACTTTCAGTGCCAATTTATTTTGTGAGGTTGGAATTTTAAAGTAAGAGGGAAAGGAAGGAATCCGTGTTCTGAAAAAAAAAAAAAAGCTCCGGGTAACACTGTCACTCACTAGATAGCATGCGCATTGACATCTCGTAAAATAACTCACCTGGCAAAAGAACAGTCACCCACCAGTAGTATGAGTACTCGACACCTGTTAAAATAATGTACATGGTCACCAGAGCCTCGTTTGCTTTAATCAGGACCCGCCACGTGACGGTGAGGTTGGTTTGGGAATGAGAGGTTATATTAGTTCTCGTAGAACGTCACATCAATTCCCCTTAGGTCCCTGCGGGCCCTGAAAAGGACCCATTAGACCAGGAGCACCAGTAGAAAATCCTGAAACTAGTCGCTGACATTAGGTTTGTATACCTTGGCTATGTCTTGGAGGAAGCTGTGAAATGTATGATTCGGGCCCCTCCATTGCCGGTACATAAAGGCAGACAAGTAGGAGTCGAACATAGCACCCTTTTCCACATTGGTAGTAGGCATACTCCGCTTGGCATGCGCCCATACACCCTTGATTCGGTTCGTATGGGCGCGTGTCTGGGGATTCTTGAATCTAATGGAGTGATCCAAAGTGAGTTGCTTGAATTCTTCATCATTCAATGTATTGTATGACTTCCAACAATCTGAATAGATCGTGGTTCCTGGCACAATTCGGTCCTTAATGATCTGGAGGAGAACATCTTTGGACCGATCATGCACCGGCAAGAGTAAGCATTCACGGGTTTCTCGATCGACGGCAGCAAGCACCCACCGTCCCTCGACAAGTTTACCCTTGTGATACTTCATCTTACCGAATTTGAACTCGTCGATCTCAACTGTATGTCCGGTTCCTCCTAATTTGCCTTTAAACGTTTCCACAATCACTCCACAAGCTTCTCTACAGTACAGGTACCACTGCAGCACCGTGTTTTTGTCCACCTGAGCACATTCCTTGGCATTCTGCTGGGGAACTTTCGTAAACCAGCAGTATGTCAATAGAAGTAGCTTGGACATCGTAAGTCTGGAAGTACTGAACCAAGTTCCAGTCCTTACAGATCGACTCACACGGTGCGCATTGTCACTGCCCTTTCCAGTACAGTGCCATTGTACACCATCACTAAGTTCACTACGATCTCTTAATTTCATGGATTTCCCACAGGTTGGACACTTGTAATGGCTAGCAAGTAGTCCATGCTCCTGGCAGTACTTAACCGTATCCTTTGATGAGTTCTCCCTGCTCAACTTCAAAAAGAAATACAGGTCCTCAACTCCGCTCATGATTACGGTACTCGAAGTCTACACTGCTTTGTTTACCACGCTCAACGCTGGTCACGGAAAGAATGATGAACGCCTCTCAATCTGACGCGCATATTCCTATTTCCGTTTCCCCTACTTCAGTTCCTAGCGGATATCCTCCCCCCTGTATTTATGTTCGCGTTGCGCTGATCACTCATGGGTTACTAAAAGACTAGTCTTTTCAATGTCGCCAACAGTTACCAGATATCACCAAAGCAAGTAAAGTAACTGTGCACCAAAATGACAATGATGTGTGTTGAAGCAATAATAATGAATATAATATTATTAATAAACATAATTATAAATATATTTAATGGCAATCTTTAAGAAAGAGATGTTTAATAATGGCGAACGTGCGCAAGGTACTATGTGAAACAAATTAACCGTATATGCATGTAGCGATGAGAGAAAGGCTGGTATTTGAAAAGCAAAGCCACTTCTGGTCATTTTCGGGATCAGTTGTAGCCAACAAATAGATAATTTCTTTCTAACTCGTTTGTTGTACCCCATCATATATACCAAGAGGAGTAGAATAGATTTTCTTTTAATTGTTCTGCTCAACTGCAGTTTCTCCAATTGTTCTATTTTACTCCTCTTGATATATACTGTATTGTGATCTAGGATTGTGATCAGGTGCCTAGATCATATACTTCTATGATTTAGGTCAGGTGAAAGCCTAGATCATATATAGATTGGTAACAATGCAAATTTCTACTGGCGACACTGCTGTCATTGTATGGCGGGAAATGAGAAACTTGGTGGTGTATGTTAACTTATGTTGAACGTGTAAATGTCATGTGCTAATAGCTACAGAAATTCGACAGTTATGTTGTGAATAGTAGATTAACATGTAAGTACAAACTATAAAAACGTACCAAAATGTAGATCAGAGAATCTTTCTAAAATAATTACCTTTTTTTTTTTTTACAACATAACTCTCTTATAGCACAGTGAAAGACCATTGATTTCGGGATGCGTTTCCTATAATACAGCCAAATGGAATTTGCTAAGAGACGTCGTTGCATATAGACCACTTTTACTCTAAACCTAACCTTAGTGTATACAACTTATACTAAAACACTAACCTAACCTGTCACAGATTAAGGAAAAGGTTAGGTTAGGTTAGGTTAGGTTAGGTTAGGTTAGGTCAGGTCAGTTTAGGGTTTTAGTATGTCTTGCAAAAACAAATTTTAGGTTTAGTGTAAAAGTGGTCTATATGCAACGACGTCTTCTAGCAAATTACCCCAAATTCTTATCTAAGTCTTTTACGATGTTCGACATGATACTAGAATGTTTGATATTCATACTGTGCACGAATTGTAGAAGTGTGCATTATTAAGTTAAATAAGAAAAGAACGAGAGAGGAATTTACTGTAGCTGTGCCTGTTACCAAGCGCAGTTTTCTGCAGTGCTCTTGAAGCATCAAATAGATTGTCCTTTCATTATTTTCTTATAATGAAGCCATTACTTAGCCACAGATTGTTCAATGTTTTTTCATCGATCCAAAAATTGTACCACATCGAACACCGTGCAGTATTAAATCATAATTAGGTAATTTCATAGAAACGGTATACTAAATTCCTGCTGTTGTGGTTAAGTGTATAAACGGATTGTTTTGTGTGGGATGGCACATCGTAACTGATGTCATAATATAGCCTAAAGTAGAAATATAAATAAATATATATTTTCATATCATAGGGTAAGGCTAGGCGAAACTAGAGCACGGAAAGTTCAGGTGATACCTTTCACTTAGCTGAGAGTCGATCCAACTTTAATTATAGGCCTATATTCAACCTAATAAAGTAATAGCATATTTCGGTAACCATACCGTATCCCAATCTAATTCGAAATGTAATTTTGGGTGAATATTACTTACGTCCCAGACACTATAGGGAATTAAAAAAAACACTGAAAATGCCCTTGATGTATTGTATGGAGTAGTAGAAACTGGATGTGATCACTGGTGGAGCTGGAAGCCCACCAACCTGCCCAAAATACGTAATTTTGTTTGTTGGGGGTGGTCACATCCCCTCCTTATACGCTGTCGCTCCCAAACACCCACTAGCGCTTAATAAACAAAACAGCATTAAAACCAATAAAATACTTAAAGACAATAAGTAGTACCTACTTCCAGTGAGGTTAAGTTGGCGGAAAAAACGGCATAGCCTAATAATAACACGTAAGGTCTCTCCTATCCAATTATCGAAATTTGTATACTTTGCATATTTCTAGGCCTATATATGCCTTAATTATTAATAATATTTTAAAAATAATTTAAAGTCGCTTTTTTGTGTTCTTTAGCATGAATCGTAACATGAAGTCTTTAAGATGTGCTTCGTGGTTTGCCTTTTTGTACCCAGTACACCGATTCTATGAAATTACCCATAGTTGTTAGTTCATACAGTAATTATTTATTTTAGCAATACCGTTGGTATCCACTATTTCTCCATTCTTCCTGTGTGACTTCAATCCAGTTTTGTTTCAGACTATGCCGGAAGTTAGGTTCGTTTGGCTTAGATTAGGTTGAGTTAGTTACTTTTATATAGCAATATATTAAACGGCGCCATGTCACAAACACAATGCACTTTGTGAATGATCCACTTACAAAACCCATTATTCCCAGCCTCTCCTGTTAGTTTCTCTTGGGGCACGTCAGCAACTATTGTATTGCTGAAGTAAATAATTACCGTTGTTACTATTAGAGCGTAAGTAGCCTAATTATAGATTCCATGGATAATGATGGTCATAGCTAGATTTCGTCAGAGTAATGTAAAATTAATTTGTAATGTTCTTGCAAACAGGAGCTGCCTTGGGAAGCATCTGCAATAAGCACCAGACCAAAAGAAGAGCTGGCTTTAGAAGATGAAGATGTGTCTATGTCTGGGTACCGGTAAGTAATAATTTCTACAATTACTGTACTGTTTATGTTTTCAGTTAGCAGGAAATATTTGATAAATGTGAATACTAAAATGGCGCCAAAATAAGACTTTTCTACCACTTATATTACTGGACCTAATTTTTCATTTTTGTGTCATTTTGTTCCTTTAGAATACCGTACATTTGCACTATCTGTGAAGGAATGTCATGTAATATTCAGTAACAATGTTCATACGTAACTACCAAAAAACCATGGATGCGTAGAAATTTCATCTATGTTGATGTTTAAAGTATGGTGGCAATAATGTGTCGGGTCGGTTAGAAGACCCTGAATTGATATCGAATTTCCTGTGAGGGTGGGGGGGGGGGGGGCGAACGCACACAGAGAAGTGCTTGTTGCACCAAAAACATTTAAAAAATTTGCGGTATTAAGATTTCATTAAGTTTTAAGAATGCATAATACAATATTTTCATCAAATTCTTAACATTTCAAGCAGTAATCATTACTGGTATAGGCCTACATCACTGAATGCGAAGAAATGGTTTATTTCTGATTGAATACTATGAGTTTATTGTTTATTATAAAATAATTTTCCTTACACCATCAGTATCTTCCTTATAAAATTATTATTATCTTTGTACCAACAGTATTTTTTATCGCTAAATTATTATTTTTTTCTTTTAATTGTTAGTCAGTACTTGACTGTTTGTCATTCACTCATATGAAGCCAGTTGTGTAGACCTATTTGCTGAGAGAATGTACCATAGGACACTGGTCTATGCTATACCTATGATAAGATGAGGTGATGATGGAGATTTGCAGGGAAATTGAGAGGGGAAATGGAGCTCACAGAGCAAACCCTTGTGTTATCTGAACCACAGGCTTCCCAACACAAGTTACAAATCGGGGATATGCTGGGGATCGAACCCGGATCCACAGGATTATAAGTCCAGTGCTCTAGCCACTACTTTTTTCTGCAACCTGAGAGCGTCCTGCTCTTTTATTTTTACTTTATAAAATAATAATTGTCTTAGTTGCTTCATACTCAGTTTTGTATTTTATAAGTATAGATTGATAGTAATTAGCAGTGGCATTACTGATAAATAATAATAATAATAATAATACAGTACTTTCTTGAACGCTTAAGCCTACATACAACACTCCATCTTCTTATTTGGCCCTTTACTTATGTGCTTAAACCCACATTAGTTACAATACCCTACCCTTTTCCTACACCCTTCTTCCTCAGTCGGCCGTAATTCTGTAAATTTTTGCTAGTCAGTTTATTTTGTTTGGTACATTGTGACTGTGATTCTGATTATAATAGGTGTTGAAAACGGAAAGCTCTTGTTCTGATTAAATGTCATTTAGTGTAAATTCATATTTAAATCGTCTTGAAAACGTGATTATACACTGTAAGGGTTCACAAACCAGGAAAACATTTATAAAAGACTTTTTTTTTTCTTCGGAAAAATTAAGTACATACTGGTACTGTAAATGTCTTTGGTGTATTACATAATGGAGTATGTACTATTAACCATGAATGTTGTAATTCATTAAGAAAATGATAATAGATATTGTAGGCCTATGTAAGACAAAATTAGTCTACCTGCCTAATATGCAGTCGTTGTAAATACGCAATTTACACTCAGTTTCTTGAAGAGCATCTTGTCGGGGTTTATCCTAATAATAATAATAATAATAATAGTAATAATAATAACAATCTTTTTGCTATGTGCCCCGGTACTATTTTATTTATGACTACACCACAGTCTACTATATACAGTCACGAAGCTTAATACTTACTAAATATGCAAACATAAACAGTTGAAATATGCATCCATAGATAGTTGCTCACCACCAGGATCGCTACTACCGCCTCATCACAGACTCTTTCCCTAGCAGACGATAAAATGTATTGTACTTTCGATATCGTGTTCTTTTGAAAAAATTAACACCTTCTTTCCACTATTGAAATATGAAATACATAAGGTTTATATATTATTTTCATAAAATATATATTATATTCCATAAACTCACCTTCCTGGATCTTTCGGAAGAAGGATAGCTCTAACCTATTTTTCTTACAATTTATAGTACTACAAACGTCTCCTTGTCCTATATTATTATTCAAATTATTGTATTTTAGCCATTTACAGTTATTACAACCGATAACTAACATTTCACAGTTTACATAGCTTTTCACAAAAATGCGAAATACGCCACAGTCAGTGCTTTTTCGATCTAGACCAGGCCATAATGTTTGTTCGGGTTTTCTATTTCAGTGTATGGAGCTCAGTGAAATATTAAATTATAACTTTAGTGCTTATCATTGCTAAGCTTTATTTAGTGTAATGTGTCCATAAGTTCTGTTTACTTCTTGTTGCATAATATGTTGCAGAAATAATTACAAAACTGTGTTATTTTAATGTGAAGAGAATACATGTTAATATAATCTGTTTGCGTCAACATTTCAAGTTTAGAATGGAAGCTATTTTGAGGTTCAATAAAAGCGAATTTATATTGTGATTTTAATTTAGCACATCTACCTTCCTTAATTGTAGACAGAAAATTTACCATACCACTCCTATGAAATTAGTGTACGTATCATTGTGTTACTTCGTCTCTTAGGTAGTAGATAAATACAATAATTCAGTACTCAATTGTAGTATTAACATACAGACAAATAGAATGTGATGGGTGTCATACATGACATTATGTTTAATTATAATGTATAATTGCGAATATAGGAATATAAGTAAAATATAGTAAACATAACATATAATATCCATATGACATAACATATGTAGTGACAGGGCATTGGAGACCACTAAAATTAGACAGAAAGGGGCAACTGGTACAGTAAACATAACCTATAATTTCAACATATCTAAATATTCGTGCGGTGCAACTGAAAATTATTGAATCGTGCATAAATGAATGTACAAGAATTTCGCAATATTTAATCGAAATAAAGGCAGGTATTACACATACGAACAACCTAATTTTCACACCAAAAATAATATTACACCTTAACTCGCAAGGAATTATGTCTGAAGTGTCCCCCAATCATTGTTTTAAATTTTATTAATGCAATTACACTACATTTTAGAGAAATATATGTTACTCTTTATACATTCGAATTAATTTATATGATTGAAATGCCGCTCTCCGTGATCGGGTTAAGCGAGTCACATGGCCTGCCTTACAGCCTGTATTAGATCACGATGGCAGTGACACAGTCTATTGTTCCTAGTACTCACAGCGCTCCAAGCGGCTAGCAACTATTGCAAGAAATGCAACTCGTTGGCAAAAAATCACCCCAAGCTTCGTGACTGTATATATAAGACTGTGACTACACTCCTGGCAGCTTCTAAATTTTTTAATGTTTCTCTTTTGTTTGTTGTTGTTTTCTAATGCCAGGCGTTTGACAATAAAGTCATTTGACCTCTTGCACTCCAATATTTTTCAAAGATATTATCATGACCAGCCACTGAAGCACAGATTTTGAGGTGTTCTGAATCCATTTCTTGGTTTGAGTTGCACAATGGGTCTCTTTTGTTTGTACACTGAATGTCATAGCAACAGTCGTGCATCTGAATTCCATAGTCATTAAACATTAAACTTCTAGGCCTTCTCTATCATCATGAGAGAAAAACAATTGGAATCGCAGGCTGTATACTGCCACACTGCATATTATATTGTATTTATTGTATTATTTTATTGTAATATTATTTATATTGTATTATTTTTTAAAATTATTTCACAAAATTGAATCGTAACTGAATATTCTACTCACTGGTTGAATTTATGGCAATCAAGGATTAAAAAAAAAGTTAAAATATCCTACCCCATCTAGATGGTAGAAAATGACTCCATTCCCGATAATTTCAACTGATACAACAAATTTTTAGGCAGTATACCTACTTCAAAGTCTAGAAAAAAAAAAAAAAGAAAATATATATATATATATATTTTTTTTTTTTTTTCTCATTATACAAACTATAGCCTACTTCAGGGCTTGCAAAATCAACATATCTAACCTGAACACATGTGAGGTATTCCAAGAGCGTCTTGTCGGGGTTTATCCTAATAATAATAATAATAATAATAATAATAATAATAATAACAATCTTTTTGCTGTGTGCCCCGGTACTATTTTATTTATGACTACACTCCTGGCAGCTGCTAAATTTTTTAATGTTTCTCTTTTGTTTGTACACTGAATGTCATAGCAACAGTCGTGCATCTGAATTCCATAGTCATTAAACATTAAACTTCTAGGCCTCCTCTATCATCATGAGAGAAACACAATTGGAATCGCAGGCTGTATACTGCCACTCTGCATGTTATCACAGTCTACTATAATATACAGTCACGAAGCTTGAGTTTTGAGGGGGCTAGAAACAATAGACTGTGTGGTACTATTTTGCATTGCCTGTAATGAGGCGATATTAGCGATCCTAGTGGTGAGCAACTATCTAATGTTTGCATATTTACTACGTATTGAGCTTCGCGTTTGTATATACTAGACTGTGATATTATATTGTATTTATTTTTTATTGTATTATTTTATTGTAATATTATTTATATTGTATTATTTTTTAAAATTATTTCACAAAATGGAATCGTAACCGAATATTTTACTCACTGGTTGAATTTATGGCAATCAAGGATTTAAAAAAAGGTTAGAATATCCTACCCCATCTAGATGGTAGAAAATGACTCCATTTCCGATAATTTCAACTGATACAACAAATTTTTAGGCAGTATACCTACTTCAAAGTCTAGAAAAAAAAAAAAAAATATATATATATATATATTTTTTTTTTTTCTCATACAAACTGTAGCCTACTTCAGGGCTTGCAAAATCAACATATCGAACCTGAACACATGTGAGGTATTTCAAAATTGAATAGCAGTCCTATCTGGTGTAGTCTGACGAAAGGGTTGTTGGGTCATTTTTCTTCTTTGATGCTGTGTACCTTGATATGCTGGGATAGTTCGTTTATTCCCAAGTAGATAGCTGCAGCTCACATATTCTCTCAACAGGATGGAGTTCCTCCACATTGAAGCCTTAAGCTTCGGATGTTTCTCAGTAATTAATTTCGAGGCCACTGGATAGTAAGGAATGTGGTCACCATTGGATTTTTTTTATTAAGCTAAGTTATGAGTAGCCTATCTGATCTCCCAACTCAATGAGCCCATATCTATGATGTGTTTATTATGGTAACAAGAGACTTCTTGGAAAGAACATGCAAGAAATTGATTTCAGGTTTAATGTTGTTAGTGCTGCTGTGGTCGGCATGTATAAATTTGCTGACAAATGTTAATTACATTTTTTGTGTTGCTCTTGCTTTGCAGTTTAATTTATCCAACTTTTCTGCTTTTTTAAATGGTATGTTAAAATATGAGAGGTTTGAATGAAATGCTGTATTTTATTTAACGACAGACAGCTTAACTTCAGAGGTTATTCAGCATAAACGTTCAATGTGGGCAAGAAATAGATGGCATGTTTTCCCTAGGTCCCTCTATCACGGACATGTTTCTTTTACATGCTGTAAATATACGAAGCAGGCACCCCAACGTGATTTTCCTCCCAAAATAAGCCATGTATTTAAGGGGCATTAGGACTGACTTTTAGAAGAAAAAAAAAAGAAAAAAAAAAAGATTAAAAAATCAATTTTCGGTTTTCCGTACGAAAATAGTCCTTGGGCACTTAGGAAGTTGATAGTAACTTAGGAGGTTTTTAGCTTTTGCGTCTTCTTTGAGGTCTAGTAGTGATTTTTATATAGGGTTGCTCCATATGTCAGTATGTATCTTTTCACAAATTTGTCTTTTTCTCGAAACTATATTGTTGATAATAAAAATACAAAAAGTAAAGTTTGATATTTCCGTCTTTGACTTGTTTACAGTATTAAATGTCAACAAATTTATTTTTGCTAATACATCTTATTACACGTGAACGTTTTCGCCCCTTGTTATGGAAATCATCAGACAAATGTGGGGCGAAAATGTTCACGTGTAATAAGATGTATTAGCAAAAATAACTTTGTTGACAATTAATAAATAAGTCAAAGACGGAAATATCAAACTTTGCTTTTTGTATTTTTATTATTATATGAATTATTGAAACACACACAAAAATGAATTCAAATTTATATTGTTGATGTTCAAAATGCCCCAAGTGCATGCAATTTTAACGAAAATATTCGTACTTATCCACGCATATATTATCTGAGGTCTAATGTTGAGAAATATTAACTATCTTGAAAATTAGGAGCTAAGAAAATTATTACGTAAATCAAAAATATAAATAAATAAATAAATACATGTCTTATTTTCAAAAATTTATCGTGCCTAAACTAGCCTAGATATCATTGAGTTCTCAACGTTAAAATATTTTCTGTGAACGAGGGACCGTATGAATGTAATGCTCATGGAACTTTTGATTACATTGGTAATTTGCATAATTAAAATACAACTAACTTCGAAACTAGTAGTCCGATTGAACTCAAAATTTGTACACAACTTATTCTTAATGCATCTAACAAATGGTTAAAAAATGAAATAAATCGGATTAAAATTGTAAAAATTTCCAAACTCAGTCTTAGTGACCCTGAAGGATTTTATCGACCTTTAAAACCCATCACTCTTTCGTCTAGGAGACACAGCTGTATACACCTTAATAGTTGAATACCTGCAAGCAAAAAATATTGTAACAAACCCAGCATTCTCGAATCTTTTCTATTTTCTGCCTGCGTCTTTGTCTTCTCATATCTTAATGTTGTCTATCATCTGATATCTTCTTCTGCCCCAAACTCTTCTCCCGTTCACCATTCCTTCCAGTGCATCCTTCAGAAGACAGTTTCTTCTCAGCCAGTGACCCAGCAATTTCTTTTTCTCTTCTGATCAGTTTCAGCATCATTCTTTCTTCACCCACTCTTTCCAACACAGCTTCATTTCTTATTATGTCTCTCCATTTCACATGCTCCATCCTTCTCCATATCCACATTTCAAATACTTCTAGTCGCTTCTGTTTACTTATGAAGTAATGGCCCCAGCGAATAGGGATTATAAAGAATGGACACTGCGCGAATTTTCCTGTGTTTTGTTTCTCTGTGCGCCAGCGTTTAGTTCTACTTTCAAGCGCTAGAGGTTAGTGTAATCGAGTGTACGCTAAGATAATAATTGAGAATAGAGTTGAGACACATGATTCAAACATCGCTACCTTATTGCATAATCCAGTAATGCTTGGCTTCAAATAAATTCAAGTTAACAGCTTTTCCTTATTTCTCAGTGACGAACTAGTTGTAATAATAATTTTTTATATTTCAGATATAATAAATTATATTATAAAATAATATAATACATTATAAAATTATGTATCAAATTCGTTTAATATTTGTATATAATGTAATACAGGTATATGGTTTTACTTCTCATAAGAGTTTTGTTTTTCCATTTTCAGTGCTATCAAATCATTACATATTTTAATTGTTGTTGGGGTCAACGTCTCAACTCTCATTATAAAGGAACTATAGAGTTTAGACATTACAGTTAATGACGGATTTATTATTTTATGGATCCAATTTATTTTATTTGAGTACATAATGTACCTAGATGTATTAATTATGTGTTATATTTCCGCTGTGTCGACTGCTAGCTGGTGTGATGTCAGCGCCAACTCTAGGGAGAAAGCAGAATCTCACGCTCTAGCTGGCTTGAAGGTCATTGAAATCAGTCTGGCTACATCAAAGGTACCGACGCGAAGTGTCCATTTTTTATAATCCCTATTCGCCGATGGCCCTTTTGTAAGTTTCAATGTCATGGTAACGGAGATAAACATAGCAAATGAAAGGTACATTTTTTCACGAGACACTAGTTATCAGATGCAGGAAATGTGTTACTACTTGCATTCGTTTTTAATACCCTTTTTTTAGTCAGTTATTTAATGGTGCTACATCAATTAGTAGATTATTTTTAGCGTCGATGGAATTGTTGATAGCGAAATGAGGTCCGAGGGTTCACCATGTGATTACCTGAAATTTGCTTTACATTTGAAGAAAATCTCGGAAGAAACCCAATCAGTTATTCAGACTAAGTGGGTACTGAATTCACACCGAAGCGCAGTTCCTATTCAACAGGCAAACGTGCAACCCCCCGAACTACAGTGGTGACAACCAGGGGGGTTTAACTTAAATGATAGATGTTGATGCTCATAGATGTTTCTTAGTTTGCTGCAGTGGTCGGGACAGCGCTAACCATGTTTCGATCAAAGAGTTTGTAAAGTTATTAATACAAAACTCTTTGGTTTCGAAAGTTCCGTTGTTATAAGGTTTGTTAGTATGCCAGTTTTAAACAGATACTATTAATATCCATTATTTACAGGATGTGTAAGTTTTATAACATTCGGATTATTATTACTATTACTGTATAACCGATTTACATTTTCATTCGAAGACAAAGTAGCCATATTATTGTACTGTGTATGGCCTGTTAGCCTCATTTATTTGTCTATGGTAGCAACATACTTTTCGAACTACAGAGTTTCGACACTATGATAATTGTTACTATAGAAAACATAATATATAAATAAGGCTCATGAGATCGATGAAGTGTTCATATAATTATACATTTTAACACATTTGACAAGACAATTGAAGGGTTCAGAGCCATAGTGATCCAAGCGCCATTTATTAAAAACGGAGAAAGCAAGGGTTAAAGTTAAGTGAATACCATAATTTAATGAAGATTGACATTATAATTTATTTTATGCTCGACCATGCCGAAATGTACTAATTATACATCTGGTAGCAGTCCTTTAATGCATGTCATTAAAGTACACCTACTCATTAAAGTATAGGTCTTCAGCCAATGATAACTCAGCTTACATCTGTTCAGCTAATGACAAGTCAGGTTTGTACCGTTATAAAACCGCAAGTATCGATTATTCTCGGATATGCAATCGAAAGAGAATTAGCGAAAAGTCACGGAGGCTGGAAATCCAATACTGTCGCAGAAGGTTATGTTCTGTTGCTATAATAATTAGCGTTAATTGTAAATAATATTCAAATAAATTCAATTTGTCATCTCGTTTTTCAATGTCGAATTCAATAATCAAGGTTATAATATTATCAAGTTTAACGGGGCTATGTCAAGTTCAATGACATTATTGTTCCTCGGAAAAAAATCAATACTTTCGCGTGTGCGCACATCTCACAATTCACGACCTAGAACAAGGTCACTTCCGATCTTGTCAGATACAAATCGGAATGTATATATCTGAATACCGGTAATTTCAAGTTAGAAATATGGTCGAGCATAAAAAGTCGTATGAAACTCGCCTATAATGGTAATTAAGAAGCTGATATGAAAATTATGAAACTCGCTTGCGCTCGTTTCACAAATATCCATACTCGATTCTTAATTACTATCATTATAGGCTCGTTGCATAATGTACTATTTAATGTGCACACTTTATATTATTTGCTAGATGTTTCATTGACTTATGGTAAGCACTTAATTTTAACCCTTGTTTTGTCCGTTTTTATTGTATGGCGCTTGGCCCACTATGGCTCTGACCCCTTCAATTACATAAACACGATGTAACACAGAAAGACTGCAATCATAATATAGAATTTAGGATCAAGAAACTGTATGTGAAAATGCCCTAATAAGGCAAAAGCGTTTGTATAAGATATTATTTCAATACTTAACATATATAACGCGTGTTAACGTAAATTGAAAACTATATCATATGATTGAAAAGAAACACTCTTTATATTATATTCTCTGTATAAGAGTTTTTATTAATAAGACCGTTTGTATTTACTTGTACTCGTTTATTTCAATTTTTTACAGTAGTTACATTAACATTGATACATTTTGGTGTACCGTATAGCAATTACATTAACTGGCTGTTTTTTAACAACGAGTCAGTGCAGTAGGTTTTCAGGCGGATGGATATTTTGTGTTGAAGGGTAGGTAGATAACTCTCCATGCACTCAGAACCACTGCATAGCAACTTGGAAATGTCCGTGCATCATTGCGATGTTCCACGGGGTCAGCCCCATCTCGTTGTTGGCGTAGGGGTTAGCGCCCTTTCTGATGAGCGCCGTCACCGCAGACTGGGCTCCTTTCTGCGCCGCGTAGTGCAGGGGCGTGTCCTTGAACGCCGTCCTGGCGTTGACGTCGGCGCCTCTGGCAAGCAGCAGGTGGATGAACCTCGCGTCGTTGTGGGGCGCCGCCAAGTGCAGGGGGCGCTCTCCAAACAGGTTCCCGGCATTCACATCCGCGCACGCCTCCACTAACGCCAGTGCCACCTCGAAGTGGTTGTGCGCCGCCGCCAGCAACAGTGGCGTTTCTCCCTCTTCGTCACGTACTTCTGTCCTCGTGTTTAAATCTAGGAGCAGCTGAACTGTTGTCAGGCTGCCGTTTTTCGATGCTTCCAGCAGCAAACGCTCTCTTTCTGTCTCGGTCATCGCTGAGAATTCCTAAGAACATAATATATAGTAACATAAATTATATTGCATGGGGTGTCTCTGCTCGAACTTATTGCTGTGTATGTTATTAATGGAGAAAAATTCGCTCCGGCGCCGAGGATCGAACCCGAGACCATCAGTTCTACGCACTGGTTTCTCTAACCACTGAGCTACGCCGAGGCTCTATCCACAGCATTGGATCGAATCTTTCGCCTTTGGTTCTTTCTCTTAGTGGTCTTATTCCATGTTCGACATATATGTGTGTTGTTATTGTTTAGTAAACTGTCCAAAGATAGGTCTGAACCTCACAAGTGATACCAACAAGGCACCACTTATAAGGTAACTAGGCAAGGAGATAATGGGGTAGGGTAGCCAGTTCCTTTCCCCTCCATTGCATACATCGGCAACTAGCTTCATATTACACTAGTCAGATTTCAGACGATATATATAGTATTGGCTTCATTTTCTCCATTAATAACAGATAATAATTGAAGAGTCCACTGCAAGAATGATGGATGTCACTTTCTTGTCGAAAATGAACCAAGACTGTCAATGCATAGCTTAAGACATATAGAATGTACATAGAGAGTTACTGTATATGGCATTAACACTGATAGTCATTGTCCAGTAATGATCGGAAAATCACAGTTAAGCTTTGAGCGCTAAGCATTTCAAACTTTCAATCGCTTCTCCTGCAAAATGTATTCCAAATGACATCCATCATTCTTGCAGTGGACTCTTCAATTCTATAGTACCTGAAAAATTAACTTTTACATAGATTATTGCTGTGTGTTGCTCATAACAACATCCCAATATTTTCACTGATTATAGAGGGGCAACGAGCTGTAGAGGGGCTTGAATGGGTGCTCTGGTCGCGGAGAAAGATTCGACTTGTGTAGTATCCGGGACTCGTAAAGCATGTGGAACGTAGAATAGAATGTTTTATTTTCGCTGGCAGAGTTAAGGCCATAAGGCCTTCTCTTCCACTCAACCAGCCTTAATCAGTACAATATTCTTCAGTTAAGTTTTAACGACTAGTACATGCTTATTTAATTTGAGATAAAACCTATAAGAAAAAGTAATAATTTATGAGTTAGTATAGTTCAATTCAGTCTTTATCCAATATGTAAAGAATTATAATTAGATTGATATAGCTAGTTGGTTAAAATGATGAGAAATAATATAATAGAAGTTTACTAGAACTATTACATTGAGAATATTAATGTAATGAGATTTTGCCATTAGAGGTTTTCGTATTCTATTTAGAGAAATTAATGGTAATAATATATTTTTTAAATTTTATTGGGTTATTTTACGACGGTGTATCAGCATCTCACGAAATGGAACTATAAAAGTTCGAGATTTATCCTTCGAAGAGGTGGAAAAATTCAAATATCTTGGAGCAACAGTAACAAATATAAATGACACTCGGGAGGAAATTAAACACAGAGTAAATATGGGAAATGCCTGTTATTATTCAGTTGAGAAGCTTTTGTCATCTAATCTGCTGTCAAAAAATCTTAAAGTTAGAATTTATAAAACAGTTATATTACCGGTTGTTCTGTATGGTTGTGAAACTTGGCCTCTCACTTTGAGAGATGAACAGAGTTTGAGGGTTTTTGAGAATAAGGTTCTTAGGAAAATATTTGGGGCTAAGAGGGATGAAGTTACAAGGAGAGTGGAGAAAGTTACACAACGCAGAACTGCACGCATTGTATCCTTCACCTGACATAATTAGGAACATTAAATCCAAGCGTTTGAGGTGGGCAGGGCATGTAGCACGTATGGGCGAATCCAGAAATGCATATAGAGTGTTAGTTGGGAGGCCAGAGGGGAAAAGACCTTTGGGGAGGCCGAGACGTAGATGGGAAGATAATATAAAAATGGATTTGAGGGAGGTGGGATATGATGGTAGAGACTGGATTAATCTAGCTCAGGATAGGGATCAATGGCGGGCTTATGTGAGGGCGGCAGTGAACCTCCGGGTTCCATAAAAGCCAGTAAGTAAGTAAGTATCAACATCTCAGGTTATTTAGCGTCTGAATGATATGAAGGTGATAATGCCCGTGAAATGAGTCCGGGGTCAAGCACCGATAGTTACCCAGCATTTGCTCATATTGGGTTGAGGGAAAACGCCGGAAAAAACCTCAACCAGGTAACTTGCCCCAGCCGGGATTCGAACCCGGGCCACCTGGTTTCGCGGCCAGACCCGCTGATCGTTACTCCACAGGTATGGACGGTAATAATAAGAATGGACAGATGTTAGTTCTATTATAAGTAACAAATATTAATCAGTAATTAATCTGTTAAGCAAGAATTTATGTAATTTTGACCTAAATGAAGTTATTGTCCAACAACCCCTTACATCACTCGGAAGCGAGTTCCAATTTATAGCAACTGTATAGGTTGAAAAATATAAAGATGTCTTGTGGTAAGGTATAATGAGTAAATTGTTATGATGAGACCTGGTACTTAGCTGATGATATGCGGATAAATTTTGAAAACGAGAAGCTAAGTAGATTGGGATAGCGGTGCGCAGAATTTGAAATAAGAGAATAAGAGAATGCAGGGCTCGTCGATCACTTAGCCTTAGCCAAAACAGACTTTGGAAAGACGGGAAACATGATCA
Source organism: Periplaneta americana (assembly GCF_040183065.1). Classification (NCBI taxonomy): domain Eukaryota; kingdom Metazoa; phylum Arthropoda; class Insecta; order Blattodea; family Blattidae; genus Periplaneta; species Periplaneta americana. The sequence continues at coordinate 41,133,468 of NC_091118.1, read as the reverse complement.
TTAGAGCAGTGCAAAGGGAGCAGTTTTTCGACACAACGGCAACAGGGCAAGGATTGTAAATTCACCTTGTGTACCTGCAAAGGTCTGACTCTGCGGTACACAGGATAGCTGCAAGCAGTAGGTACAGCGTGGTAAAGCAAACGTCAATACTGAAGGAACATGAGAACAGTTCGGTTCTAGTATTGCGATCCCTAAGGGGGAGAAAATTCGTTCGGCGAAGTTTAAGAGACTTATTTCCGAATATGGTGATATTTTTTTGTTGCAGCGAAGATAAACTATTTTGCAAATTGTGTAAAATATCAGTTTCAGTAAATAGAGCATGTAATATTCTAAGACATGTAAATAGGGATGTACACAAACGTGCCCTCATGAAGTTGAAAAAAAAAAAAGGCGAAAAATTTGAGCAGGGTCATAGTTCTTCATCCGTGTTCCATGAAGAAATGTGTGATGCGTTTTGTTAAGCATTCAAGAAGATATGTCCTGGTGTATCTCTTCCTCCTTCTCCTATACTTACTCGATGGGGTTCCTGATTGAAGGCCAGCATTTATTACTGTAAATATTTCGACCAGGTCCAGAATGTTATTCAATCATTTGATGTGAAAGATGCATTTGCAATACCACTAGCCCTACGTCTGTTGGTTGATTCAAGCATAAAACAACAATTGGAATACATTGAATCGAATTACGGGTTTATTCGTGATTGCATAACAGCTTTAGGAAAGTCTGGTACAAAACTGATTGATCAGTTTTTCCTATTGCGAAATATCTGGAAGAAAGTGACTCAAGTAGACGATAAAATTGCTAAAATAATATCTGCGAAAATAACAAATATGTTGAAAAAAATGGTGGATATTATAAACTTTGCAAGATTAGTGACAGTATTTCTGGAGATAAGGATTCCTTTGAAGAACTAACAGAAGTTTAAAATATGTTGCACAGGATTTTACGTATGCCTCAGTTGTTTCAACAGACGTAGAAAGAAGCTCCTCCACATGCAAGGCCATGCTATCAGATAGACGATAATCGTTTTCTGTTAATAACTCACAAATGTCATTTGTTGTGCACTGTAACAATATTTGGAAGAAAAGTGATAACTATAACGTGTGCATTAATAACTCACACTCATTGTAAGGAAAAGAAAAAGACAAAAAACAATAGTTCAAGTGCTTTTGCGAATAGAATATCATGAACCCGTTACAAAGAAACAGTAATTTTGTTCGCGTTCTGTATGAAATCATACATGTAAAGTATATATTATTTGTTTGGGATGAAATGGTTAATTAGTTTTGCAGTTTTGATATCTTATTAAAGTATCTGTAGAAAATTAATTGCAGAAACGTTAGGGAACTGTGTCATTTCTATTGTGTCGTCTGTACGTCAACACATCGTGTACATGACCGTCGCTTGTACACAGGGAACACGCCGAGTAACGTCGGAACCCTTGCTATGATGCCATTCTGTCATGTGCTCCGTCTGCACCGCTCTAATGATCATACTTACGAATATTGCAAATCTAACGGATGCACGCATTGTGCACACTTGTAGCCTGCTGCTCAAATTTGCATTTAGGTTACGTACAGGGCAGAACGCGATATTGCAACAGCATTCCTCTCTCTCTCTCTCTCTCGCTCTCTCTCTCACTTCGATGGCAGTCAGCTTGAGGGCGGCAGATAAGCACGAAAGGAAAGTTAGAAATATACAGTATTATCTATGTATGTGGCAAGTCCATAGACGCCGACTACATTGGTGTTCCGGGGCTCAAGCATCTAACACATATATTTAATGTGTGCTCACCACCCATTGAACTTTTGTGCTGAAATTAATTTCGATTTTTAACTTTCGTGCCACGATGGAGTGAAAAAATAATTTTCATGAATCATGTACATAATGTGGACGTTACAAAAGAATACAATCTATCCAATTTACACGATGCAATTTTAAAGATTTGCGTTAGCTACCGATCGAGCTCGTGTTCTCGTTAACTACCCTACACCGCCAATGCACCAAAGTTAAATTTGCTTATTTAATGACTCATTATCTCCGGAACTACCGAAGACACATTGACATTTTTATAGAATAAAGACACAAGGTTTCCAAGAAATCTGGCGCAGATTTGTCAAGAAATAAGCTACAAGTTGAAAAAAATATTTGGATTTTTTAAATGTCGATTTCATTATTTTTATGCAAATGCACGTTTTCCTCAGGAACTATAAAATGATAGAAGGATGACACAATACAATAATGAAATGAGAGATGCATGTCTGTTAGTTCGATCAATAAAATAGTAATATGCGTTACAAGAGCGGTATGTTGAAGTTTTCATGTTCGAGGAAAAGTTTGAAAAAGCGAAACGTAGTTGAGCTTTTTAATTTCCGAGAATTGAAAGAAAACATACCGCTTGTGTATCGTACATTATTTTGTGCGAAGATCGTTTATTACATACCTGAAAGAGGAATTTCTAATTAGTTGCAATGAAATCTCCATCTTGGTTTCTGTTCAATGACGGCAAATATGCAAAACAAAAATATCCATCTTCAACATTGTTGCTTTAAAATGTTTTCTGTGTTTACTATACTCCAGCAGGCCGTGATATACGTCTGTCTTTTTTTTTCCTCAGTCTATGATGAGTCTGGAATCTTGTTGATTTTTTCACGGCTTCCTTAATGTTACTTGCATCACGAATGCAGTAACTTTAGTGGAATTGTAGAGTTTACTTAATTTTTGCAAATATTAAAAACAATAATTAAGTGCAATTTAGGTGAAATTGCAGTGGTAAGTTTCCAATTTATAATTATTACTATATTGAACGTCTCTAAAAAATATGTTAAAAGCCTAAAGCAGTAAAATCAATTACATGTCACTTAAGCGGTAAGAAGAGGGAATTGTTATGTGCGTTAGGTTGGGAATACTGAATGTGGAATTTTAGACTTTCCGCGGATTGGTTTTGTGCGGAAACCAAGCAAATTCGCACGATCTTGCACAAAATATTTTATATAAGCAATAAAATGAAATCAACATTATTAACAGTTCCTGAGATAATGGATAATTAAATAAACTAATGAAACATCAGTGGTATAATGTAGGTAATCTGCCCTTCACCGCGGTGTACAGCATTAATTAATATTTCAGTCGAAGTCGTTATCGACTTGTATTATTCTCTTATTACTTTCTTACAGATTGCTCTAGAAACTAATCCAAAACTTGCAACTGTGTCTGTTGCGGGCCAAAGAGCAATAAAGGCGTCTGTTACAGAAGGGGTTTCTTCTTGGCATAAAGCTATTAAATGATTTAAAGTGCACAAAAGGAGCTCCTTGCATACGTCATGTATTATATAGCAGGGTTACGTACTGCAATTCGGGAATTTAATAATGATAATAATAATAATAATAATAATAATAATAATAATAATAATAATGGTACCTCGTCCACACCTGTGGAGTAACGGTTAGCGCGTTTCGCCGCGAAACCAGTTGGCCCGGGTTCGATTCCCGGTCGGGGCAGTTACCTGGTTGAGGTTTTTTCCTGGGTTTTCCCTCAACTCAATATGAACAAATGCTGGGTAACTTTCGGTGCTGGACTCCGGACTCATTTCACCGGCATTATCACCTTCGTCACATTCAGACGCTAAATAACCTAAAATGTTGATAAAGCGTCTTAAAATATACCTTTTAATTGGCTTTCCCTGCAAAGTCCCTCATTGAATGCACGACTGATAGATCCATCGATCAGTCTTCGGGCCCCTCCTCCGTAACAGGCAAATAAATTAATACTTACATTTTGCATTGGATACTTTGACAGATTCTGTTTCTTTGTGTTGCATATGGGCGAATATTCGGTTGTAGAAGTGGGAAGTCCAGTCGTGTAGTTCGGTGGTTCAGTGATCGGCGTTAACACTGGAAGTGGCTCGGGGTCAGGAGGTGATTTTCGTGTTTGTTTTAACGCAGAAAATAATATACGAAGAAGGAAGAGTTCGAGAGGAACAGGTGCTGTCCCCAATGCGACTTGTGCCGGTGGCGCCATCTGAAATAACAAAAGAACAGAGTATTAAAACGTATAAATTTATAAGTTACTATTTTGAGAGTTGGGATATGACAGATTAGCGGCCGTGCTTGAAACTACAACACATTTGTAGCATGATGGGGAAGTATCATAGTCTACTATATACAGTCACGAAGCTTGAGTTTTGAGGGTGCTAGAAACAATAGACTGTGACGGTACTATTTTGCATTGCCTGTAATGAGGCGATATTAGCGATCCTAGTGGTGAGCAACTATCTAATGTTTGCATATTTACTACGTATTGAGCTTCGCGACTGTATATACTAGACTGTGGAAGTATGTTGACGTAAATACCTACAGTATCGGAGGAGGGGGGAAGTAGGTCTCTGCATACAAGTCTGAGAAATCTTTAATTATCATTTGTCAAAAATTTCCATAAGCCTACGTATTTTTTCAAAAAATAACATCGTACGATTTTTCATGTTATAGTAAGAAATTGCTTAACTCAAGATGGTTGAAAACTACGGCCCTTATGTACTTTATTTTTCCTTTCACTGCTTTTCTCACCCTCCGCTGATCCTTGAAGTGATGAGGAACATGAGCTATTAGTTTTACTGCCACTACAACAATCCAATTATGTATGATATATCGTCGTTGTTCCGGCAATAACTCATATGTGACATATTTATCGATTTTCAGATTTTTGCTCTATTAAATAACTTAAAATAGTGATGCAGCAAATAATAAAATCTATATGTAATTATATTTCTTTCTTTCGAAAATGTAAAAATTCACGACCTCCTATGCACTACTGCAATAGAAGAATAAATGTGTTTTTTCTTCCTACTGAAAAATTTCATATTTTACACATAGGAGTTATTGCAGGAACAACGACGATATGACATACAGGGTATATCGAAAATGGTGAGCAAAACTTCAGGTCTGGATTCCTCATAGGTAGAGAAGAAAAAATGTTATATCAATATGAGTCCGGAAATCCTTGGTTGCCGTGCTATTAGCGGTGACAAGAATGATCATTAAGCACTCCAGAACTTTTGTTTGCTGGAATTAAATGCGCAAGGTGTTGATGACGCTCCCCCACATTTCAGTCTTCGTGTACGTAGACATCTTGATCTATGTTACCCTGGCCGATGGATAGAGCGAGGTGGACCAATTGCTTGGCCCCCACGCTCACCAGATCTCAACCCACTGGACTTCTACCTGTTGGGGGCACTTGAAGGTGCTTGTGTTTTCCACCCCTGTGAATGATGTAGAAGCTCAGCGAGTTCCGGAACGCTATCAGACAATACGAGCTATGCCAGGCGTTTGGGAGAAAGTCCGGATGTCAATGAGACGACGAGCTGCGGCCTGTATTCAGGCAGAAGGACATTTTGAACAGTTCCTGTAAGCAAATGTACAGTACACTGCATCATTAATAAACTAATTCCAACAAACATACTTTAATGTACTTGTAACCTCTATAACGCGGCAATCAAGCATTTCCGGACCCAAGGAACAACCACTCATATAAATTTAGGGAAAGAAGACAGAGGACGGACACTGGAAAGTTTTCTTTTCTCAATCGTACTATCAGGGACTGGAATGCTTTACCTGCAGACTTACTAAAGGCTTTACCAACAACCAAAAATGTATTTAAAAATAAGCTTAAGGACTTTACTAATAGACGGTAATTATACACAGTATTTAAAGGGTGTAATTAATATTTTGTTATTGAAGTGTTGTATCAGTGAAGAATTATGTTGTCTCAGTGAAGTGTGTTGTGTCAGTGAAGTGTGTTCTGTAAGTGAAGTGTGTTCCTGTCAGTGAAGCTTTATAATTTATGTGAAATGTTTTTGAAGTGTTAGTGAAATCAGGATAGAATCACTGAAATGTGTCGTAGTTCCAGTGCAGTGAGTGAGTTGACAGCGAAATGAGTGTAGTGTTGAAAGATACTTGTGCAGATATGAACATATCATAGGCTACTCGTGGGTTTTAGTTCGAACTTAGGTTTAAGATACAAATTAGATTTACTTTAAATGTTATTTTAAGTGATCGTGCTTCATTTAATTTAGGATGTTCCCTGTTATTATTATTATTATTATTATTAGTATTATTATTATTATTATTGTTAGTATTAATTATTAGTATTACTATTAATTGTATTTTTATTAATTGTGTTTATTATTGTCATTATTGAGTGTATTAGTTACCACTGCCACCGGGTATATACCCATTGCAGTGTGAATAAATACATATATACATGTTGATATAATTTTTTTTTCTCCTCTACATATGAGGAATTCATACCTGAAGGGTTGACCACCATTTTCGATAAACTCTGTATATTTGTCAAACAAACCTTTACATATAACTAGAGCCCGGAATTTTAGGTGCTAAAAGTTAATAATGACACTGAGTGTAGATGAATAGATGTCGTGCCCGTAAGGAGGGTTTTAAGCCTAGTTCACAAGAGTGCGATATGTAATGATAGACAATAGAGTTACAAGGACTGGGCAATGGATCTTGTAAACCTTGCGCTAATTTGTAAATCGTGGATAAGAGGATTAAAGACCTTTAACGGTACCAAATGAATGACAAGAATGACATCTCAAAGAAGTGGGAGCATGGCAATAAATCTTGTAAATCGTACGCTAGTTTTTAAGTGGATTAAAGACCTTTAACGGTACCAAAAGGGGAAACACTGAATGACAAGAATGACATCTCAAAGAAGGGGGGGAATGGCTTCTACAGGGTGTTTCCGAGGTGGTGTTTCCGAGGTGGTGTTACAAACTTTCAGGGATGATGGCGAAGGGCACTTGTATCAATTTGAGATCAGGAACCCTGGTCCGGAAATGACCGAGTCGAAAATTACAAGCAAAAATAGTTGTGTGGAAATGAAATAATTTTATTCCTCTGCACACCTTATTTGTGTGTATTTATCTTTACATCTTACACATACTGTATTCATCTGACGTTGTTTACGTTGTCTACTTACAGTATTCCATTCAGTGCGCTGTCTGAGGGATGGGGGCAGGAAACTACACTAAAGCAATGCAGATAGCGTAATGTGTAACGGACATGGTCGGTCCTGATATGCACGTCTATAGACAGCAGTGTATGTGTACAAGTTGCAATGTCCAGTCGATCAGTCCTAGTGAAATGGAGGAGTACACGAGAGCGGAATAAGCAGACTTGATTTTCGAATACGGATGAGTCAATGGGAACAGTAGACAAGCTCACAGATTGTATCGGGACAAGTACCCACGTAGGAGACATCCGGCCCATACCAACTTTCCACGACTGTTCCAAAGGTTAAGGGAAGGAGGGCACGTGGTGCCAAATTATAATTCCATTTCCACACAACTATTTTTGCTTATAACTTTCGACTCAATCATTTCCGGACCATGGTTCCTTATCTCAAATTGATACATGTACCCTTCCCCATCATCCCTGAAAGTTTGTAACACCACCTCGGAAACAACCTGTATATGTATATACTATAGCGAGGAACAATATTATATATGATATAATGGTGGACCTCAACAACCCAATTTATCATTCTTTTTCCGTTCATTACAGTTTTATTTATTAAGAATTTATCCATTATCAATTAGTTACATTGCAATCACTGATCACTTCACAAGCACACCGCTGAAATTAATGATATTACTTGCGGTTCTGAAAAGGAATTTAAATTAATGATGAATACTGGCGAAATGGACATTTTTATGAAAATGTGTTGGATAAATAAATCCAAAACAAAATGTTAAAAACATTAAAAAAAAATATTTTGAATATTTCTTTTGGAAAAAGATTCGTAATGCAAATGCGCATTTTGTAGGGTTTAAAGCATGATATCCATGTATTTACCTGTTAGCAGAACTTCTCGTAAACGGGAACTGGCTTCGTGGATTGATCTCTGGATGCAGAAAAGTCACTGGATCACATTGACGAGAAAGACGTGGAATGTTACTAAGGCGGGTGAACGCAATTCCCGGCGGGGGGAGGGGGAGGGAATGATCTCTCAATTAAAATTCGCTCGACGCTGCACTCATTCGAATACAAAGCAGGATGTGACGCAGTGAAATTAATCTTAGAGTTCTCTATTTGTGCGAATCTGCGCATATGGTTTTATATTGGATAGAACCTTCTATTTATCCATGCTGTTTACTTATCGATTTTACATTACAGCAGAGATTGATTAATTCGAATTATTGGGTAATTCGAATAAGTGTTTATTCCCTTTGAAATTCCTATTTAGGATAAGAACAATTGTATTCCTAAGAGAAACTGCTTCCTTAAAGAGGATAAACAACGTACTATATAAATTACACTTGTAACAATTTTACAGTTAGTTGTTAATTAACATTTGTGATATGAATTAAAATAGTCGAATTAAATCTAATTTCTGTAGATATGGTGATGAATGATATGAACAGAATTAACCAGAATGTTTTCACATTATGGCTTTCAATTTATTGTCTTCTAAAATGAAAATTACACTTGTAACAATTTTAGTTGGTAGTTAATTAAAATTTGTGGTATGGATGAAAATAATCTAGTTAAATCTAATTTCAATTACACTTGTAACAGTTTTACAGGTAGTAATTAATTGAAATTTGTGATATGAATGAAAATAGTCGAGTTAAATCCAATTTCCATGGATATAGTGATGAATGATAAGAACAGAATTACTCAATGTTTTCACATATGGCTTTTAATTTATCGTCTTCTAACATGAAAATTACACTTGTAACAATTTTACAATTAGTAATCATTTTAAATTTGTGGTATGGATGAAAATAATCTAGTTAAATCTAATTTCGATTACACTTGTAACAGTTTTACAGGCAGTAATTAATTGAAATTTGTGATATGTATGAGAATAGTAAAGTTAAATTTAATTTCCATTACACTCGTAACAATTTACAGTTATTAGTTAATTAAAATTTGTAGTATGGGTGAAAATAATATAGTAAAATATAATTTCAGTTACACTTGTAACAGTTTTACATGTAGTAATTAATTGAAATTTGTGATATGTATGGAAATAGTAAAGTTAAATTTAATTTCCATTACACTTGTAACAATTTACAGTTATTAGTTAATTAAAATTTGTAGTATGGATGAAAATAATATAGTTAAATCTAATTTCAATTACACTTGTAACAATTTACAGTTATTAGTTAATTAAAATTTGTAGTATGGATGAAAATAATATAGTTAAATCTAATTTCAATTACACTTGTAACAGTTTTACAGATAGTAATTAATTGAAATTTGTGATATGTATGAAAATAGTAAAGTTATAGGAAAAAGACCTTTGGGGAGACCGAGACGTAGGTGGGAAGATAATATTAAAACGGATTTGAGGGAGGTGGGATATGATGGTAGAGACTGGATTAATCTTGCTCGGGATAGGGACCAATGGCGGGCTTATGTGAGGGCGACAATGAACCTCCGGGTTCCTTAAAAGCAACAATTTTACAATTAGTAATCATTTTAAATTTGTGGTATGGATGAAAATAATCTAGTTAAATCTAATTTCGATTACACTTGTAACAGTTTTACAGGCAGTAATTAATTGAAATTTGTGATATGTATGAGAATAGTAAAGTTAAATTTAATTTCCATTAAACTTGCAACAATTTACAGTTATTAATTAATTAAAATTTATGATACGGATGAAAATAATCAAGTAAAATCCCATTTTCATTACACTTGTAACAATTTTGCAGTAAGCAATTAATTAAAATTTGTGATATGAATGAAAATAGTCGAGTTAAATGAATTATATGAACAAATTCAATTAGAATATTCTAAAATATGGCTTTCATTTGATTGGCTTCTAAGATGAAAATTACAAATGCAACAATTTTACAATTAGTAATTATTTAAAATTTGTAATATGTAGTCAAGTTAAATCTAATTACTTTTACACATGTAACAATTTTACAGTTAATGATTAATTGAAATTTGAAAATAGTGAAGTTAAATCTAATTTCCATAAGTGTGGTGATGAATGATATGAACAGAATCCAATTAAAGTGTTTTACGTATGGTTTTTATTTTGTCGTTTTCTAAGACAAAAATTACACTTGTTACAATTTTACTAGTAATTAAAATTTGTGATATGAATGAACATAGTCAAGTTAAATCTAATTTCCGGAAGTATGGTAATAAATGATATGAACAGAATCCAATTACAATTTTCTACGTATGGCTTTCATTTTGTCGTCTTCTAAGACGAAAATTAGGCCTACACTTGTAACAATTTTGTTAGTAATTTAATTAAAATTTGTGACACGAATGAAAATAGTCGAGTTAAATCTAATTTCCATGAGTATGGTGATGAATGATATAAACAGAATCAATGATTTTATTAGAATGTTTTCACACATGGTTCTAATATTGTCGTCTTCTAAGAGAAATGTGTACCGAAAAAATTCAAAGTTTGGATACAAATGGACATCCACACATTGGAAGAGATTCTCGTTCGAGGCCTATGCTAGTCTACAATCGAACATTCGCCCATATGCAACACAGAGTCTGTCAAAGTATCTCAAGGCCACTGATCATGGGCAGAATCATACTTTATTGGCAAGATTTAAGTTAACATTGTTTCTAATGCAGCCCAAAGAAATCGGACATTTTATTCACTGTCACGACACTATTGACCTGAAGACAAGAGTAGGCCTAACTGATCTGCCTTCCCAGCTGAACAAAAAATCATTCCTCAAATATAGAAAGACTGCGTTTGAGGGGTTCTCGCGGAATCTTTGTTCCTCACATCACTAAATCTCGGCGCGTAGTTAAATTTATGGCTTCTTTAATCCCAAGGTTCTCTGGTTCAGAAGCGCAGAATGAAATATATTATTGCATGCAATAGTAGTATAATGAATGTGATGAAATACAATTATTTTGACAAGCATTGTATATTAGTAAAGCATTTTCCTTTTCTTTTTTTGAAAGTGTCCTCCAGGAATCAACCCATTAGTACTAATCTTACCCCTGCATCATTACAGGCAGGTATCTGTACCGCAACGGTATAGCATAATGAACACCACTGCAGGGATATATTTATTATACTTCGCACGAAAACATGACGACCTTCCCTCATACCCTTCACCAGTTAACTGCAGGCACGCGCAAGAGATAAACCCTTAGCCGAGTTGCCAATTCTTGAAGTCATTGTGATTTGCGAACGTTTTTCAAACTGTGTTCCGTGAAACCGCGATTTTCAGAAAGACTATATTATCTTTGTAAATATACCTTAATTTATAATTACTAAAACAAAATTGGTATAAAAATGAACAAACTTATTTTAAAAACACTTTATATTTATATTTTCACTAACATGTTTTGCCTAAATAAACAAAAAAATGTAGACTTCTATAATAAGTGTTAAATTCTCATGTTATTGAAGTTCCAGAATTTTGTACTTAATTAAGAATGTTGCGCTGGTAAAATTTTCTGAAACTGTGATCATTGAATAGTTATAGAATGTATAGTAAAGTTAGATTTTATCTACTTCGCCTTGGGTGATAATTTCTACGAACGCATAAAATCTGTTTACTCTAGTGTGCTATACAATATTTTTTTCATTACTGGTATGTAAATTTAATTTTAAATTGTAGGGCTTTTCTTTGTAATGTGTTGGCGAAGAAGTTCATATACATTCATTTTACTATTGCTAATATGTTGGTTGTCATGTAGAGAGTGATTTAAAAACATTTAATTCACTGCTGTAAGTTAGAAAACTTTTAAGCACTGCTGTGAATAATGTCATTATTTAGGTTGCTAAGGACGGTGATGCTGTTGGCGATATCTCTTTCGCGTACTGTTCACATACTGTAAATCACGTATAAAATCGTCTATCTTACCGAATTCTGTTTTAATTTGTTTATTTTCTCTTTAGTTGGTGAACCGTAATTCTTAATTTCTATGCCCATATATCCAACTCCGCCGGTTGCGTCCGATGTTAAGTGATTAAGATTTATACTTATTAAACTGCCCGAACTTTCGATTACTTTATGGATAGAATTTCTAACGTTAGACACAATTTTAACACTTTGTTTTCTTAGCTACGCTCCTCTGCAAATAAGATACTCTGTTTTCTTCGACGGTGTTATTTGTTGTTCTTGACGTGATGGTCCTGGATCTTCAGGTGTATCAGGAGGCCTGGCTGCGGATCATCTGCTCCAACACTCATTAATCATGGCCGGAATAAATTAGACATATTGAAGCGCACAACGGTATAAAACAACACGTCGACAAAGACACTGAGAACGGGTGAAACCCAACAGGTAGAGGCAATGACTACTAGATTTGGCAATGCTGGGATCTATTGTATTTCTGCCACGCGGCTAGGGGTTGAGTAGAGGATGGGGGTTTATGAGGGATTACCAATTCCAAGAAGAGAGGCCGTCATGTTTCCGAGCCAAGTATACCTGCTGTGCAAACAAACGTAGGAACCGGGCAGGTAGAGAAGCTTAGATAATTACGTGTGCAATAAAGTGGAAATAATCCCGGATAGTTCATTGAACGTGCATAAGTGGAAAATATATTTTATGAAGTGCACTCCATTCCTCATGGCGATCAGTGGCGGCTCGTGAAATTCAGTTACAGACTGGTTGAGGCACGAAAACTGAAAACGTGAATGTTTCATTAAACGTAACTATATCGCAAATAAATTAAACTCTTCGGGCAAGCGCGAAACCTTTTAACGTTTCAAGAGCTTTAGCTGACTATGACAAATATCCATAACTTTTCACAGTTCTAATAGCTATTTAATATTGTGGATCAGATAATTCTAAGGTTTTCTTTAATGTCGCTTGCATAATGTGAGCATTTATTGTTCCTTCACAAGTTTACAGCCTAAGTTTTACTACGACATTGCTGTCTCTAAGGTCGCCATAGCAACAGATATGTAAACAGCTGGGAGGAACGAAACGCGAGACAATCGATGTATGATGCAACCAGTGTCGCCAACACTTAAATTGTATCCCCGTCAAACTATCACCTGGAAATCCGTCAGAATCCGTCAAAATTAATAAAATAAGAAAGCCCCACTCAATATATCTATATACAAATAAAAGCAATATTAACGCAACTTCCTTAACAATCTTGATTAAAATAATAATAATTCATCCACATCATCTACCTTTAGTTCTGCAGAGATGCGCTGGGTTGGTCTACGTTCCCCCAACAATTACAAATGACAGCAGCTAGAAAAAGTCAAAGGACGATGTAAATCGTAATTTCCGCCAGAAAATCCGTCACCCGTCAAAGCCATTCTTTTCCCGTCCGCTACATTGAAATTCCGTCAATTTTGATGGCATTTCCGTCCAGTTGGCAACACTGTGTGCAACTCTTTACCCAATCGGCTCCCTGATACGTAACACCTACCGCCGCCGCTAGATGGCAGGTACGTATATATGCACCTGTAGCAATGATATATATTGCGTTTTATCATTAATTACATTTTATATCCAAATATAAGCATTCTGCGCACTTTGTATGCGCAGGGAACATAAGTAGAACCGCTACGCATGTCTTGCTTGAGGTTATCCATGTAAATCATAATTATTTAAGCCCAAGGGACTGTGTAGGTTACCCGCATGTGAAAGGCGTCGGTTTTTCTTGAAAAGCGTCGCGACGGGCGTCGTTTGTTATCGCTTCTCGGCCTTTTGGCTAAGATCAAAGTGTAGTATCTGTTCTTATCAGCTTAATATCTGATACGTCCTGCATCGCAGGACCAGAATATTAAACTGATTTTTGGAAAATGACGGAGTGCTAGGGGCTTGCTCCACCTCTGTCACGGGTTGGCCCGGTATTGCAGTACCGCCGGGATCGGCTCACCTAATCGCTTTCACAATTAGTTTTTAGAGCAAGGATAACTGTTTTCTTTAAGAAACAGTTTTGATTGTGATTGTGGTAAGAGTGAAGTTATAACAGTACGCTCACAACGTTGGTTCCAACTGTTTCAATTTATCATCTACCTCAGGAACATGTTTCAAAGCCTTTGAATCGTCTTTAAATCAGCTGTTCTGTGTATTGTGTCATTGAAAGTCATTTTTCGTAGGTTATTGTTGAAGAGTACAGTAAATAACTATTCGATTTTAGTAGAAATAACTCATATTAGCCGATAATATCTTTCGCGGTAAATTAATAATTAACAGTATGTTTGGGCACCATGAACATGTTCCCCCTCAATGGGCGGCTAATAATAATATCAGATTTGTTAGGGAATTTGATTCGTACAATTAAATTGCGCGGTCCTACTTACGCTACTGTTGCACGAAGGCAATGTGGAACATCGATATTGTATCTACTTTCGATTGGAGGTCGATGATAGCACTATACGTGGTCTTTGCAGACAGCAAAGAACAGGAAAGCTATATAGAAATTGAACTGTTTATCTCTTGGAACCAAAGAGTTAGAATTTCCATCTCGTTGCTTGGAACCATGTGGAATATTGAAGTGATCAGTGGAGCAGTGCAACAGTTGGAACAGGTTATTTCACGAAACAATTTAAATTGTGAAACAGTTAAAAAAAAACTGTTCCAGCTTTTTTTTACTCATCTCTATTAACATAAAATTTACTTAGTCTTACGTTAAAAAGTGTTAAAATTGTTAAAAAAAAAAGGTACTGTCAATGACACAGTTCATCTGCCCTGGAAGGAATGCGGGGTTGGGTTAGTAGTTTCGCACTATAGTACAGGCAGAATCAATAGGCGGGTTTTTCGTTTGGTACGGAAACAACTCACTCCACAGTTTCTCTAGCGGTTTATGACCTGAACAAAGAAACCTTTCTGTCGCTCCGTTCGAATGATAGTTATTGACAAGTGCTTGTCTGTGATACTACTGTGCTACAATTTGTTCGTAAATACAATATGCCTCATAATAAACAGTATTTTTAAACAACTACTAATCATCCGAGTACTGTAATCGCTATCATGTCTCAATCGGGCCCTGTATCACAAGCCTTACTAAAGGTGGTGTTTATCAACTTCACTGTTTCTTGAAAGAACTGTGAGAACATTAAAAATGTCCTGTTATAAATGCATACAGTCACTGTCAAAGGCCAGTGGCGCTTCTTTACGATCGGCCCAGAGAATTTGTGCAAAAGGAAGACGAATAGCAGTAAAGCAATGATTCTATGGAGCCTAAATTTACATATATTGGTTTGAAGAATACACGGACAGATGTAGATAATATGGAATTTTACATTTAAATTAATATATATATTTTTTTTTAGATATTATAACATTTTATTTTATGCTATATTAAGTTGTTTATTTAAGACATTAACAATGGAAAATTGTTCCGTTATTTAGATTGTTGAAAACCATTATTAAGTTAATTTAATTTTTTTTAGAAATTGTTCACGGAATAAGGTAAATTTCTTAATTGATATGCTAATTATATCTCTGTCAAATGGAGCATTACATTGTAGTCTACTACATATTCTCGACTGCTAAATTTTTAGGAGCTCCAGTGTTAGTTATAATTAGGTAAAATACATTACGTTTGGGAATAAAATATTATTAGAATCATAAAATGAAATATTATTTAATAATTTGTCAATAATACATTAACTTGAGTAGATATAACTGTGACTGGCGACTATTTTATCGACTTTTTTCATTGATTATATGTTATTTCAACACTTCTTGTATTGAATTGTTGATGGACTTCAATAATACAGACGCATAAATAAGACTGAATAAAACTCACCACATAGAATCAGAATAGTGCTGAGTGCCCAAATTATAAAACGATTTTTTGTGTCATACTTATGTTATTTATTTTATTAAGCTAAGCCATTTGTAAGTGTGCTTTCATTACGAAACTCGTTCATGTTATAATAATATACATATTCTACAATCCGTAAACACATTAATATTTTGTTGCCTGCTTTAATGTTTAATTTTATCGTGATTTATAAAGTTGGTAAGTATACTGCATAGACATTATTTAGTATTTACTATTTCAACACAATATTCTGAAAATACATAAATACAAAGTATTTGTGTAATGCTAAATATTTGATTTATATTAGGTTTACATTACACTTTATTACATCAGTGAAATGACTGAACTTGCAAAATATTATAATGATTATATTAAGTAGCCCCTATTTGTAATTACTATAAATCACGATATTATTATTTTATTTATTTCCTAAATTTTCCTGCAGTGAAAAAGTATCAATGGAGGAGAAAGTTATTTGGGACAGGACCATACACCAAGCAGGTTCTGAGGGGTGTAGGAATCGGGGTAGAGAAGTAGGGGTTTGCCAGATCCGCCGATTTCTTCTGCCCCTAGTATAGTAGTGGATGGAGAGAAAGTTAGAAACACAATGTAGCATGCATTATGAAAACACTGATTTACCAGTTCCGCGCCACGTTACTATGGAGTACTCTGCACATAAAAGTTATATTGCTACGTCTTAACTTTGAATATATATTTACACCAGCAATTCTATTAAGCAAACGTTCACCTTCGTCTTCGAAGTACAAATGAAGAGAGAGATGTTTTTTTGGAGAAAATAGAAAGGGGATTAAGCAGAGGGTATTCACACCAAAAGTACCGTTAGCCAGCCGCTTGCTCCAAAGTTAGCCTCACACCCCTCTAAACAACACCCCTAACTTCCCCAAGATTCAGGGCAGATGAGCTGACAGTATATACCAGTGATCGCCAAAAGCTGTGTCGCGACACATACCCCTGCCTCCACTCATGCGTAACCATGGCATCATACCCCCACCCGCTGTTTACAGCCTTCGATATAAGTAAAGACAGGTATCAGCAGCGGACGTACACATGTAATGTTACAAGTGTGTAGGATATTATGCTTCGATGTCTTTTCCAAAACAGATAACAATTAATGTGTAAAAACTTAATTTTAAGGAGCATAGGAGGAAAAGTATTTCTTTTGTGCAGATGACAAAAATATGAGATACTTAATTTGTTGTAAAATTTTAAATGAAGTATAAAAGAACAGTGTATGACGTCATTATTCTTCTTGTCATAAAGACTACCACACGCTTACCTGTAATTTGAATATTTCATTAATGAACGAACAATAAAAAGTATCGGCTTCTATGTCTTAATCGGTGTAAAATACTTCGACTTTTTTTTCCGACGTATGTAGTGTAATTTGAATATTTCATTAATAAACAAACAAAAAGTATCGGCTTCTTTGTCTTAATCGGTGTAAAATACTTCGACGTTTTTTTAAAGTATGTAGTGTAATTTACAACTTCGTGACCAGCCTGGTACGTTTTTCTTATTTCAAATATCTGCTGATGTAAAGTACACGTTCTTTTTATGGTAATTAAGAAAATATATTTTATTTTATTAATAATACAAAAATAATGAATAGGAGGATAAAAAGTTAACACGGAAAAAAGTGTGTGTAGTTAATAAGTAGAAGAATATTATATTGTTTTTGTTTTTTTGTCATAGTCCGCCTCTGCACTGTTATTCACTGCATTACGTGAGGAGATACCCACTCCACTCCTCTACCTGCGATAGTGGTGTGCGGGTTGCATTTCTGTTACGTCACAATTTCGTGGTGTTTGGAAACCACTGGTATATACCTTCGACAGACGGCCCGTTTCGACGCTATGTCACGTCATCCTCAGTGTCTCTTGAACCACTTATCTCTATTAGTTACGTAGTTCATTATTGTGATGTGATTTATAATTTGGGATGGTTGTACCACAGTCTAGTATATATAGGCTATATATATCTCCCTTCAATAATTTTTTCTATATAATTGATTAACTCTCTCAATTTGATCGTATTGGAATCAGCGAAGTTGGGTGCAGAGCGAGTTAAGAGGCCGGTATCGTAACACATTTCGGCAATTTTTGCTTAGAAGTGCTGCGAGTCTGTCGTTTTCTTTGTACTGTAACTCTGTTGTAAGTGGTCGATTCCCTTCATATTTGGTATCGGCCTGGGTGGTATTGTGCTGGCTTTCTATGCCGGGGGTTGCGAGTTCGATCCTGGCCCATTCGATGGCATTCAAGTCTGCTTAAATGCGACAGACTCTTGTCAGTAGATTTACTGGCATGTAAAAGAACTCCGGGACAAAATTCCGGCACACTGGCGGCGCTGATATAACCTCGCCAGTTGCGAACGTCGTTAAATAAAACATATTTGGTATCAACATGTCAAGTAGTTGTTCAGGTATGTAAAACTGTAAGTGTCTGTTACATTTAATGTTGTTATAGCAATATAGCACGTCAAACAATAAATGCTATAGTAGCTTATAAAAAAATGAACGCCAGCAGTCTGCATAAATTAGGAAAATTTCTTTTTAGAGTTAAAATTAGATGGGAAGAGAAAGTCAAAGCTCTAACGGAGATGGAATTATAAATGTTGAGTAGTCACACGATAAGAAACTACGAAAAGTAGTCAATGAAGTTAACAGAATAATTTTTAAGAGATTGAGTATAGAAGTGAAAAAGCTAAAGTAAGAGTTTTAAATACAAGAGCTATACTTATTATTAGTTTGTTATTATTATTATTATTATTATTATTATTATTATTATTATTATTATTATTATTGCTGTAAACAGAGGATACTTATAGGTTCATTATGTATTAGTTTTTGTTATATTTGTATTGAGAGTGATGGCGGATTAAGAACTGGAACACATCTAATCCGCCATGACGTGAACAAAGATTGATGAAATAAATAAATAAATAAATATATTATAGCACATCAAATGAGTATGAATTGACACGGGACAAAATACAGGGACATCATTTTATTTTTACTTCAATTTTTATTGTACCTGCGTTTCTAAATGTACTTGACTCCCACCCCTTTCGCTAATGTCCTTGCTAACGTCAGTCACACAAACTTACGGCCGCTGTTGCTAGCAGTGAAGCAAACAGTACAAAGTACAGTGTGTTTCAGAAATATGTTGCGTTTTCTATAGGAGAAAGAGCTTATATTATTGAAGTTTATTTTCACACAGGTATGGTGTGTAGCATAACTGAATTTATCTGTGTGGACTGAGCACAAGTGAAGATTAGAGTTACCGAAAGTACGGTACCCTATAATATGGTACGGTACTTAACGGCATTATTTAAACAAGAGTTTTGTTTTACTGTTTGTAGGTATGAAGGACGATGATGGAAACTGGAATTACAATATAACCGAATGTGAACAACAGTTTTTCTTTTTTTTTTTTTTAATATAATTTCCTGATTATATCATTACGGAATATTTTCGTAGAAATGTCATTAATCTGGTAGATAAATTTAGAGCAACAGAGTGTACAGAAAGGAAGAAAAGTGTAAGATTGCCAACAAAGATGACAGAAGATGCTGTAGAAGATGTTAGAGAAAGAATGCAGCGAGATCCTAATAAGTCGGTCAAGAAGTTAGCTGTAGAAATTGGGGTTTCTTACGGAAGTGCTCACAAAATTCTCAGGAATAAATTAGGTTAGTAATATGCTGAATAAAGGAGACATTACATAATGTATATAACCGCCTGAAGACTTGAGTTTGTGAAAAAAAAAATTGTTTACTATTCTACTGTTTTCTTGATAAAATACTGTAAAGTAATGACCAAACTGAAAATCGTAATACTATATTTCCCTGTAACATAAATGGATACACTACTTTTCTCTCCTCCTATAGCTAGTAAAATAATTTGTTTACATATTGCACTAGCAACTCCAAACTCCTGTAATGGAAGGGGGGTAACAGTGTTTCCGAGTATAGACAGGTTAATGTTAAAAATGTTAGTAAAAATAAAGTGATGTCCCTGTATAACTTACTGTTGTGCGCACTTCTTATAGCACACAAGCTAAGTTAAGTTTTAGCTTAACCTATGACGGATAGCTTATGGAAAAGTTGGCCACTGTGTTCTGATGATACTCAAGCTTTTCAGGATTTTCTGACACCACAATTATAATATAATGGAAAAGAAGGTTGACTTTACTGAATGAGCTGGTTCTCTCAGGATATATAGGAAAGCTACTTGGTTCTTGATCTGAATTTCAAGATGAAATTGATTTCACACAAAATTAAACATGATTTATTTTAAACAAACAGGTTAGAATTACTTACATAAAATAACTGCTGAGGGAACTGACGTCATCTTAATACTGTGCTTCCTTTTATTGCCACGATCCTCGCTTACTTCTCGGTTATCCACGACTGTCTTTAATCCGTCAGCAAAAACGCTTTTTATGTTCTGTTCCCGACTGTGGCGTCGCCTATGCTATCAAGCAGATGAGAAGAACTTTAGGACCTTTTTGTTTATACGCACTTTAAGACGTAATCTTAATTAACAAAATTACAACTGAGTCTATTCTTTGCAATACAGAAATAAGTCGCTTTGTTGAGATTACGCGTAAGAAAAGAGTCCGAACAATGCTTATTTTAATTTAACCAATTAAAATGCATGATTAATTTAACTAGGCGAATGTGATTAGTCCAGCTGTGATTCATGACGCAATAATACCACAGTCTAGTATATACAGTCACGAAGCTTGAGTTCATGAGGGTGCTAGGAACAATAGACTATGCAGGTACTATTTCGTATTGTCTGTTATGAGGCGATAGTAGCGATCCTAGTGGTTAGCAACTATCTATGGATGCATATTTACTACGCATTGAGCTTCGTGACTGTATATACTAGACTGTGATAATACAGGGACATCATTTTATTTTTACTTGCATTTTTATTGTACCTCCATTTCTGAATGTACTTCACTCTCACCCCTTCACTAATGTCCTTGCTCCCGTCAGACACACAAACTTACGGCCGCTGTTGCATTCGAAGTCTTCAAGCAGTGAAGTAAACACTGCAGTATATAGTGTGTTTCATAAATATGATTGCGTTTTCTATAGAAGAAAGAACCTATATTAATAATATCGTACTAAAAAATTATATTCAAGAAACGATCAATTCAATTTCAGAGAATATGCTTCAAAATGTTTTTAATAATATGCGTACTGAATTGAAGCCTGCATTGTAATGAACGGCTACCATTTTCAGCAACTTGTTTAAAAATTCAGATTAGCTTTTTTTGAATTGAGGTGGCTAGAAGCAAAGGAATGCTAGTGACATTTGTAATAATATGAGTTAAGTGCATCCAGTGTAAGCAAAAGTATCTAAAATTTTAGTGGAAAAGGGATATTTTAATCGCATCACACATTAACATTTAAATAAAAATTTCACCGGTTTTACGAAAGCTTAAATATTTAAACCCCATTTTCTCAAAAGTAACTTAAGTGCACTTACAGCCCTTTACTTATGACCCCTCAATTTAAATGCATTCTCTATATTGTATGTTAACACCAATAATTAATATGCTAAGTAAAGTAGACATTACATAACGAACATAGCCGCCTGAAAAGTTGAGTTTTTGAAGAAAAAAAAATGTTACTGCTCTACTGTATTTTGATAAATTCCGTAAAAGTGATGATCAAACTGAAAATCGTAATATCATATTTCCCTACAACATAAATGGATACACTACTTTTCTCTCCTCCTATACCTAGTAAAATGATTTGTTTACATATTGCACTAGTAACATCAAACTCCTGTAATGGAAGGGGGCAACAGTGTTTCCGAGTATAGCCAGGTTAATGTTAGAAATGTTGGTAAAAATAAAGTGATGTCCCTGTACTTTTACCTCAGGCAGTGATATCAAATCCACGCGCGGTAGCCATGTACCGTGTCAGCAAGTTCACTGACTTCGGTACATGCCCTGTGGAGAATTGTTTGCTGTGCAAATTCTTCTCGAGCCTTAGACGCTCTGTATTTCCTGTTTGACATAGATGCAATACAGTCACCTTGTAAAACGTTTCCTGGATTGTCTCGAAATCAGTGCCCAAATATAAAATATGCTACAGAGCTTGGTTAAGCTCTGGGGCATAACATAACCATTGAATGCAAACTTGGCTAAGGTAGAGAAAATAAAAACCCTTTGTTCCGTCTCAAAGTTATTTTTTTTTTTTCCACTTCGTCTAGTATTTATCTCTATTTTAAATGAAATGTTAAGGTGCGTAGATTTGCGAAAGTAATAAATTATGCGCACTACTCTTTCCAGGTGCAGTAGTGCAGTTTTTATCAATTGCATTTATTTGAATATCTGAGAACCGAATCTGCTTCTGAAGTACAGGACCTGGCTACATTAATATAATCACTTACAACATTTCAAATACCCTGTAGTGAATACCTCAGAAAGTGACTTCAGTGTCTAAAGTTTAGAATAGTTGTTTCCCCTTTCTTTACATTAAAAGTCACTGGTTCTATATTGTAGGGTAATACAGAGGTGTGAAAATTATTAGAATAGTCTTAATTTTAAAGTTTTTTTAATAGTTCCTTCACAAATATTAATTGAATTGATGAATATTGGTATATATTACTATACTGATGTAGGATATATTTACTACTAACAATGCCGGAAAGCATTGTTGTACATTGGTATTTTTCTTATTTTACAATTGTTATGGGAATTCAGAAATTATTATATTATGTTGGCGGAATTGGAAACATAAAAAATTGTATGCACAAAACAGATGTATACATTCATTTGAACCTTCACAACAATGTAAACGCAAAGAACAATTTGTTTAAAGCATTTCTTAATTAATTTTTTATGTTTCCAATTCCGCCAACATAACATAATAATTTCTGAATTCCCATAACAATTAAAATAAGAAAAATACCAATGTACAACAATGCTTTCCGGCATTGTTAATAGTAAATATATCCTACATCATTATAGTAATATTATATACCAATATTCATCAATTCAATGAATATTTGTGAAGGAACTATTAAAAAACCTTTAAAATTAAGATTATTCTAATAATTTTCACACCTCTGTATATTTGACGTTATTGTGTGTTTGGGACATTTCAAGTGAAATATCGTTTTAGTGTGACAGACATTTATGAAGACGAATGGAAAATTGACAGACTACGAGAAACAATTCTAAGGAGCATTCACATGTTTTGAAAAGTATTTCAGCTTTTGTACAGAAACTTTGAAAAGGCTTTGAAAGTAACTTAAATGGTAATTCAAGCTGCCTCACAGCTCACAGGTGGGGCTGGGCTAGTCATAACTTATCGGGATTTGTATGCCCTAATTGTTGTCACAATTCTTAGGCCGGGTGCACACAGAATCAGACGCGACGCGACACGGCGCGGCGCGACGCTACGTTTTGCTTTACAACGCCTCGCGACAGCTTAAAACTGTCTGCTCGCGACAACTGATTTGCTGGCTGTGGGATTGGGAAACGGGCCTAGGCTAGAAAATGGCGTCGATAAAAGAGGACTGTCTATATGAAAAATTCTATTGTATTTGCTTATTATTTCCAAAGAACGCAAGCTCCTAAAAATCTATACGATTGAAAGAGTCTTAAAATTAAAATGTACTGCACAAACGTCTTTTTTTATGTTTATGACTACTTCACGACTCACAATAAAGAAAAATAATATATTAAATCAATAATGATGATAGTATAGAGCAGAGAATTAGACTTACTACAAATTACACTGGTCAACAGTCATTTTGCGCCAGACATAAAACTAACAAATTCTTACTAATTTCGACCTCCTGAATTAATAAATAACAAGCAAAATGTTCCATCACTTCGGGTTTTCGAGATGCACAATATAATTAATTTTCTATGCATTTTATTTAAAAAATCACCGTATTTCGTGCGTAACTATTTTGTTTTACAAATGTGAAGACCCATTATGTGAAAAAAATATTAGTATAAGTAGGGCACCATGTTAGAAGCACTTGTAGAAAGGGAAATTATTTTATTGTCCTTCTACGAGTCTATTTTGAGGGAGTGAAACAGGTTCGCGGTATAAATTCACTTGAGTTTACCTGATTTTACTTGAGATGTGCATTTCTTTCACGGTGAGCTTTAATTACATTACTGTAGTTTATATTTTGCAATATATCACCATGTCAAAACCACCGAACAACAAGTTACGAAGCGCCATAACAAGGCTAGCAGTTCACCAAAAAACTGTGCAGAAGATCAGAGTACCACGAACCTTCCCCCGAATGCGTGTGCAAACTGTGCTACGAAGTGTGTCCAAAATATCATTTTAGTAAATGTGTGAATAGAACGAAGTCACTAATGGAATATAGTAAAGAAAAGTAACTCATACCAAACTAAATTGCACGTTTGTGCGCACTTCTTTCTTATTAAAACCACTTCTAGAAGCGGAAATTGTTTTATTGCCCTTTTCGGTTCCATTTGGAGGGGAAGAAACAGGTTCGCCGTATGAAAACGTTTCAGTTTACCAGGATATTTTTGTGGTGTTACTATTCTGTGTAAGACGTGTATTTCTTTAAAGTGTGCTTTAATGATAATATTCAAAGTACGAATGGTTTATATGTGCGGATTTGAAGGTTGTAGCATTGCTTTTTGGAATGCAATTAGGCTACACAAAATTTTGCTGCTTTCTGTACGAATTGGACAGTCGCGCTCGAGATATTTTATTTTTATTTTATTGGGTTATTTTACGACGCTTTTTCAACATCTGGGTTATTTAGCGTCTGAATGAAATGAAGGCGATAATGCCGATGAAATGAGTCCGGGGTCCAGCACCGAAAGTTACTCAGCATTTGCTCGTATTGAGTTGAGGGAAACCCCCGGAAAAAGCCTCAACCAGGTAACTTGCCCCGACCGGGATTCGAACCCGGGCCACCTGGTTTCACGGCCAGACGCGCTGACCGTTACTCCACAGGTGTGGACTCGCGCTCGAGATAAGCATTATAAAATAAAACGACAATCACTAGAGCCAAGGAAGAAAAATATTATACATCAACCCCTTATACCTCAAAGCGAAGTAATTTTACCCCTTTTGCACAATAAGTTAGAGTTAATGAAGAATTTTGTTAAAGGGATAAATTATAAAACTGAAACATTTAAAAATATCCAGGAAAAATTTCCTGCTAATAATAATCCGTGGCGCTACACCCCGTGAAGAGCCCAGACCGACCAGCCGGATGCTGGCCTCACGTCCACATGCCAAAACAGAGGTGAACGATCATCCAACTAGAATGGAGGTATCGTGTGGTTAGCACGATGAACCCCCCAGTCGTTATATCTGGCTTTCGCAACCGATTTTCGCTACCTATCGTAGCTTCCCAAGTGCATCACGATGCTAGGTGGGCACCGGTCCCATACACTGGCCGAAATTTCATGAGAAAATTTCTTCCCCCATGAGGACTCGGACCAGCGCGCATTCCTTAACATTTCCTGCTATTAGTGATTCAAAAATAAAGGAGGGAGTTCTCAATGGACCACAAATTAGAGAAATAATGAAGGACAATCACTTCGAATCTTTGCAGGAAGGAAAAGAGACAGCCGTCTGGATAGCATTCAAGGAGGTTGAATTAATTTTCTGAAGAACTAGTGAAAAATTTACTGTTGGCGTATTAAACTAGGGGTTGTAAAATTTTCCTGAAAATTCACTTCCTTCACTCACATCTTGACTTTTTTTCCCCCCGAGAATTGTGCGATTTCAGTGATGAGCATGATGAGCGCTTCCATCAAGAAATTTCAACTATGGAAAAAAGATACCAAGGACAATGGAGTACCAATATGCTAGCAGACTATTGTTGGACTTTAGCTCGTGATGTACCTGATGCCCAGTGTAAAAGAAAATGCAGAAAAAGAAAGCTGTAATCTTCTGAACAGTGAATATTTAGCCTTATTGTCATTATATAAAACAATATTTTGAATAAATATAAATTCCAACATTTCTCAAAAACCGTAACCAACAACTGTTTTTATTGTCTTATTCGTATTCAGGAGGCTCAAATTATATAGAAAACATATATCACATGCCTAGCGCAAAAAAAAAATGTTAACATTTGTTACGCAGTGTTATTATTATAAATTATTATTCACCTGGTGTTTTCATCTCATTTGCAATGTTTCACATATTTTTAGAAACCACATTATTGTCGTGATATTGTTTCAAAAATTGTACAGAACGTATCTTTCCTGTACTAAATCAACTAATTTATCCGCATCGAGCTCCATTATGAATAATGTGCACTACACAACAATAGTATTTTTTATAGATAAGGAAAGCGTGCAATCATAGCCACTACTAACGCATGCGCAGTACACTGCAGCTATCAGACTGTCTCCTCGCGACGAACTTCTAGCAGTCATTCGAAGTTGTCTCTTCGTGTCTCCTTGTGTCTCCTCGCGACCGTCGCGCCGCGTCTGATTCTGTGTGCATCGCATCATAAGAAATCAATGGGAGACAAGTACCACGAGACAAAATGTCGCGTCGCGCCGCGCCGCGTCTGATTCTGTGTGCACCCGGCCTTATGTTTTGAAGGGAACATGTCCCATGTCACATAACTCTACGCGTGAGGGACGCTAACGAAACAGGTGTTCCCCCTCAATGACTGTTGTTCCCTATGTAAGTTTTGACTCGCCCTGACCCCTTGCTCACTTGCGTATTCTGTGTTTCTTCGCTCACTTGCGAACTCTCAATTCCGAACTCTGTACTTTATTGCTCACTTGTGATTTCTTGTTTCCGTGCTAACTTGCGAACTGTGTATTTTCTGACGCGCAATCTGCGCTAGTCGACGCTAACATTCTGTAACTTTGTATCTTTAACATTTTGTAACTTTGTATCTGTTCTCATTTAGCGACTTAAATTCTGTGACTAAGCTTCGGCTATCATTTCGACCTGATATAATTAGAACCGTTAATAAACGTGAGCTAGCACAGTAATCCTTCTATTTATTTTTTCAACTCAACTCAACTCAACTCATCTTCCAACATCTGGGGTCATCGCCGGTACATCAAGAATTACGTACAACCTACGTCTTCGAAGGAAGTCCGTCGATCCTGGGATTGCAGCCTGGGACACGACAACCCGAACTGTTGACTGCAATTTTATTTTTGAAAATACAATTACATTATCTCCAATACATTTTCAGAACACTTTTTGAACAATGCCTATTTACGTTTTCATATTACAAAATAACAATATAGGCAAGTTTATTTAACGATGAAAGAGTAATGGAACGGAGAAAAATTCTCTCCGGCGCCGGGATTTGAACCCGGGTTTTCAGCTCTACGTGCTGACGCTTTATCCACTAAGCCACACCGGATTCCACCCCGGCGTTGGAAGAATCGTCTCAGTTTTAAGTTCCAACTCTTGGGTTCCCTCTAGTGGCCGCCCTCTGCACTACGTCATAGTCACTCATTACGAGTGCACCTCAGCACATGTGTGGACTTCGGTCCTAGGTTCATAGATATCTATGACGTAGTGCAGAGGGCGGCCACTAGAGGGAACCCAAGAGTTGGAACTTAAAACTGAGACGATTCTTCCGACGCCGGGGTGGAATCCGGTGTGGCTTAGTGGATAAAGCGTCAGCACGTAGAGCTGAAAACCCGGGTTCAAATCCCGGCGCCGGAGAGAATTTTTCTCCATTCCATTACTCTTTCATCGTATGATGACGCAGAATATCTGCATGGAAATATCATATGTACTTCGGTACATTAAAATAATATATGTTTATTTAAGCCTATGTGAAGTCTTTAAATTTTATAGGTCTCTCTTTGTTTTAATAACATCCTTAACTCTGCGTTGCATACTCTTAATGACTTTGGTAGTAATAACCTATTTAGGCAATATCCTTTTTACCAGTCACCACGACTTCTCGATTGGGTTAAAATCCGGAAAATTTCCAGGCCAAGTCAAAAGAAGAATATTTTCTGACAGAAGGGTTTTCAGTCTTTTAACAATGTGACAAGGTGCCCCATTCTTTGTAATCTGAAAGTGTAAATATTTTTCAAAATTTGCTCTGAAAATATAGTGGAGATAGTACAGTTGTATTGTTACAATTCCAGTAAATGTAGAATTAAATAAGGTATTTAAAAGATTGTAAGTGATTCTATTAATGTGGCCAGGTGCTGTACAATTCAGCAAATGAAAGATGACATCCTCGACTCTCCCAAGACAAGGACGTGCTCAACCCAACGTTCACCCCGGAGGAAGCCTGGAATCGGCTCCGTAGATGTGACGACACCGCACCCAGATCTGACAACCTGCGGTACGGAGCCTGACGCCGATTCAACCTCGGGGGCTGTATCATCTCCGCCCTATTCAACGGAGTCCATCGTCTCGACCACAGACGCGGCCGATTGGAAGCGGCCGACAACCATTCTGCTCCACAAGAAGGGGCCGGAGGAGGATATTTCGAATTGGCGCCCCATCGCATCTCAAACACGGAGGGCAAGCTCCATGCGTCGTGCATCGCAGCAAGGCTCACGGAGTAGTGCTGTCGGCACGACCGGTTCTCCTCAGAGCAGAAGAGCTTCATGCCCTATGAGGTCAGTATTGAGCACAACTTTGCTTCAAACAGCCATCCAGAACGCGAGGCGCAACCGAGCAGAAATTGCAGTCGCTTGGCTCGACCTGCAAAACGCGTTCTGCTCAGTCCCTCACTCCACCATCTGGGACTGACTGTCTCCGCTGGATCGGCCTGGGGCACGATTCGATCCGAGTCGTGCAGAAACTCTACGATGGCAGCACAGCCCACATCAGAAGCTCCGAGGGCCTAACCGACGACGTGGAAGTTGCTTCAGGAGTGAAGCAGGGCTGCCCACTGAGCCCAATAGTATTCAACATCGTGATGGAGTCCATTATCCGGGCGGTCACCCAGCTCAACATGGGCTACGTTCTGCACGGCGAAGAATTCTCGGTTCTCGCCTACGCCGACGACTTCGCCATCTTATCGTCGGCCGCTGGACTGCAGAACATGCTGGACGTGACCGCCACGATGGCTTAGTGGGCGGGTCTGAACTTCAACGTCCGGAAGTGCGCTTCACTCCACGTCGACGGCAAGAGGCACTCTGCGCAACGCACCGTCTTCACAATTCAGGGAGAGCCAATGGTAAACCTGGACGAGAACGGAGTCTACGAGTCCCAACGGGATTCCAGAAGCAGCCATCCGCTGGGAACACCATCCGCTCACTTCTCAGCGACCTCGACAAGATCGACAGGGCGTTGCTAGCACCTTGGCAGAAACTCGACGCCGTCAACACCTACGTGCTGTCGAGGCTGGCCTTCCACTTGAAAGCCGGGGCAGTGCCGAAGAAGCCACTTACGCAGCTAGACACCAAGCTGAAACAATTGGGCAAGAAGTGGCTGCACCTGCCCCAGAGGGCCAGCGCCGAGGTCCTATATCTCCGTCATCAGTGGGGCGGCATGAATCTGCTCCCCACAAACGTCATAGCGGATGTGTCCCAGGCAGTACATGGGCTGCGTCTCCTGACGAGTCCCGACGTCACCACAGCGCGCTTGGCGAGGGCGTCCCTGGAGGAGGTCGTCAGGAAAAAGCTGCTGCGCAACCCAACCACAGAGGAGATAGCAGCATTCCTGACGGGCGCCACGGGGGGGGGACTTCCAGCGAGACAGCGGGGACATCTCGTCCGCCTGGACGAGACTTCGCTCAGCGACGAGGCGCCTCCGCCTGAAACTCGACGTGTGCTGGAAGTCGCAGGACCAAGACCTCGTTCTCCAACTCCACGACGTCAACCTCCATCGGCAGCAGGCGGAGGTTATCCTCAAGGACGGTGTTCGACACTTCTATCTCTCCCGACTCCTAGCCAAACCCGACCAGGGAAAGGTAAGTGACGTCACCACCTTAGCCTCTGCATCCAACCACTTCATGAGGGGTGGAAACTACACCAGGTTTGCGGAATGGAGATTCATTCATCGAGCTCGCCTGGGTGTGGTTCCACTGAATGGATGCCGAAGATTTGGTGGTGGCGACAAACGCTGTCGTCGATGCGGGGCCGCCCAATGAAACCCTTCCCCACGTCCTGAATCACTGTCCTCCTCACCTTGTCACCATGACCCGCAGGCACAACGCCGTCCTAGACCGCCTCACCCGGGCCATGAATAAGTCAGGCTCGAATGAGATTTACTCCAATCAGCCCCTGCCCAACTACGAGGGTTCGGATTGGATTGATTGGATTGAAAGAGGAGAATTTGGAGATAAACATTCAAAAGGTACGCAAACGCGTCCTTGCAAGGGTTTCAGGGCTGTAAGAACTAAATATGTGAGCTCCAAGCCTGTTGGCCACTTGTCTCACTCCGGGTCACGCTGCTTCACTGAAGGAGCTCTAGAAAATGTTGAAGGGGAAAACTGAAAATGGACGTAACCTCTTAGCTACCATATACGCGAGGGGACGGAAATGTGATCAAAGTGATCACGGGACGGGACGAGGAAGAAATGGCTGGTGTAAATCAGCACATTCAAATGAACTGTGTCATATCGCAGTGCAGGAGGAGTCGAGAAGACTCGTTTGTTTGCCGTTAGGATGGCAGGTGTTATGTTGCACATTGAAAAGGGTTTTGCCATTTCGCAGTGCAGAGAAGACTCTGTCATCTGTTGATCGATGACAAGGTAGGTGAAGGCCGTCAGAAGAAACGCCGTGAATTCTGAATCTGCAAATTGATAGGTTCCCTGTCCTTTCGCATTGCGACTAAATGAGTGACCTCGCACATTTAATAGGCAATTTATAGGCTCTGAACTAGGGCAATACGTCCTTTGTTAGAAAAGGGGGAATATACGAGTATGAATATATGGGGAAGGGCATATAGGTCCGTGGCCCATTTCTTTTAGGGCTCATCCCGACATTTGTCTTACGCCTGAGGAAAACCACGGAATACCTTAGGCAGGATGAGTTGTCTCATATAAGAGACTAGCCAATTTGGCTATTAGGTAGGAGGTGATTGATTGTCTTGAGCCTTGTTGAATCGTCTCAAATTAGAGACCAGCCAGAGAGTATAGGCAGGGTAGGATGTAATCATTAATTAAATTTAGAAAAATTACCGGGGTCATTGGGATATGAGTGCAGGTCCGTGGCCCATTTCTTTTAGGGCTCATCCCGACATTTGTCTTAGCGCCTTAGGAAAACCACGGAAAAACCTTAGGCAGGATGAGTTGTCTCAATTTCAGAGACTAGCCAGCTGGCTCTTAGGTAGAATGACTCTATGAATCGATGGATAGGAGAGACCGGACGGTATTTATCCTGGACGTCACCATTCCTTTCGAAAACCGTTAAACGGCTTTCGAAATTGCTAGAAATACAAAAATCCACAAATACCAGAACCTGGCGGCTCACTTCGAACAACAGGGTTTTCGCACTTCGGTCGATGCGTTCGTCATCGGCTCCCTGGGCGGGTACGATCCGGCTAACGAGATTGCTCTCCGTCACCTGGGCATCTCTCATACGTACGCTGTGCTTATGAAGAGGCTCATGGTGTCGGACACTATTCGATGGAGCCGGGACATATATGTCGAACACGTGTCAGGCCACCGGCAGTACGAATGATATATGTGTGAAGTGAATGTGATAGTGAAGTGTCAAAGTAGTGAAGGACATGTAATTGTTCTGTTTATATTTTTTTTTCTAAAAACATTGCAAACTGAAAAACAAAGAACAATTGAATTATTGTCCTGTTTATATTATATTATTATTGTGTCTAGTATTCTATTTACAAATATTGTTTAAATGAAACTAAATCTGTTCTTATCAGCTTAATATCTGATACGTCCTGCATCACAGGACCAGAATATTAAACTGATTTTTGGAAAATGACGGAGTGCTAGGGGCTTGCTCCACCTCTGTCACGGGTTGGCCCGGTATTGCAGTACCGTCAGAATCAGCCCATCTAATCGTTTTCACAAGTACTTTTGTAGTTTTTAATTATTGTGGTGTGGTTTATTATTTGGGGCGTCGTAGATGTCATTGGCTTGATGACTCCGTGTCATCGTTTGGTGTATAGTGTGTTACGATGCTCTAGTTTTGCGATTGACGTTTAAGAATGGAGGAAATAATTGAGACTCGGAATCCAAGAGGGGCCCAATATTTAATCACTTTCAAAATTTATTTCTCATGCAAAATAATTAATAGAAGCTTGTTGCCATGGTTATATGGAAAGATATAATGGAGATGTACTTACGAAACAAAAAATAGTCAGAGGCATTTTGTAGCAACAGCAAACATTTTTTTCAATTTTCCAAAAGTTTGATGTAATGGACTTCAGCCCCTCTTGGATTCCGGGTCTCAATTTATATACCGATATATTGATATTGCAAACCTAATTTCGATAATCGAAATATGTATATATATATACAGGCTGTTTCAAAAATACGGGGCATAATTTCAGGTATGTATTTCCCACATGTAGACAATCAAAATAGTTCATTACAACATGTATCCGGAAATGCTTCATTTCCGAGTTATGGCCTTCACAACATTGAAATTCACCGGAACGTTTTTCTTTCCTCAGGTCGTTGTCATTACAGAAGATGTTCAAAATGTCCACCTTCTGCTTGAATACAGACCTCACATCGATGTCTCATTGACATCCTCCAGAATCTCCTCCTGTACTTCTGGAGTTGTAGATCTTGGTCGTCCCCTTCCCAAACCAGGAGAGTTAAATTTTCCATACTCGCACAGACGGTAATAGAGACGTACAAATGTCTTCCGATCTGGACATTGTCGCTGTGGGTACCTCTCCTGGTACAAACGATGAGCCAGCGCAGCATTGCCGTCCGCCTTACCGTACATGAAGTGTATCTCTGCCAGCTCTTGATTTGAATACATGTCGCACAGTCTAACGCCTACACAACACTGAATGTAACCTTCGCCTCGGAATGAACTGTCAGAGTGCCTCTTAATGTCTCCTTTGACGGCAACGACCTGCGGAAAGAAAAACGTTCCGGTGAATTTCAATGTTGTGAAGGCCATAACTCGGAAATAAAGCATTTCCGGACACATGTTATAATGAACTATTTTGATTGCCTACATGTGGGAAATACATACCTGAAATTATGCCCCGTATTTTTGAAACACCCTGTATATATTGCAGAAAATATACCAAACGATTATCGATATATTACTATTTCGTAAGTATATTAATTAATACTAATGCAATTACATTTCCATGTGTACATTAAACATTTATTACAATAAACTTACTCAAATTTTAATATTCCTTATTATTATTGAAATTAATATAACAGTCAAAAGCATAAATGTAAATTTGTACGATAAAGAATACATTTTCAAAACCATATTATGCAGTTTCTAACCTAAATAAAAATTATGGTGGAGATAAGGTGAGCTTAAATGATAGAATGGGAAAAAGTGAAATGAACTCTACATGGATCAGTATTTGATACTGGAACAGTATTCAACTATACTAATTTTATATAGAATTCAATCCAGGACACAAATATAATGCTCTTTTCTACCTAACAACGTGATCATTTTTAAATGTAAGTAAACAGGACTTAAAATGTTACAAGTTTTAACAAACTTCACAAATTGATTTGATACAATCTTTCTATAGTAAACTCCCATTGCAAGTTATTGTTACACTCCAATACTCCAAACAACAATGGTGGTGATGATAAAGATAGAATTTTTATGCACTAAAAGTTATAATAAGAAAACAGAATGCCAATACTAGAATTTATAGCCGTAAATAATTGATTGTCATACCGGTATTAAATCTTTGTTTCTCTTTCCATTTCGGAACATAGTAATAAAAGTTTTGATAGCCGTTTTGAGGTCAGACGGTTCCTTTTCAGAGTGGCAGTTGCTCCTGCCTTGGAGAACATTAGGCTAATATTAAAACAATAGTAGATAACCTTCTGATGTTGATACAGCGTCGTAAAATAACCCACTAAATAAATAATTAAACCTTTTGTCTCAGTTTCACGTTCGCACACGTTGCTTTTGAATTTTGTACTGCATATTAAACAGCTTGAATTCGAATTCCAGCCCAGCTAATCAGAGCAGGATATTGATTGGATTTGATATTTCAATTTTGCACAATTATGCAATTGTCCATCTTCGTTAGCGCTATCTCTCAGGAAATCATCGGAGTTCTCTAGTGTGTATTTTGTTGTTGTTGATAATGATAATAATTCCAAAAAAATAATAAACTATGTCTTCTTGAGAAAAACCGATGTATTATACGATATATTGAATCAAAATTTCGATACCGATATATCTATATGAAAATATAGGTATTTCGTAAAAATCGATATATCGTTTCCATCTCTTCTGGCGTTATTGGCATTGGCTACGTCAGATATACAATTCATAGTACATACTTTCAGGACTGTTTAAAACTAACAAATTTAACTGTTTCGACTAGGGCTGGAGGAAATAATTTTATTTGAATACCAATGTATTGATATTGCAAATCTAATTTCGATAATCTTCCGATTATCGCTGTGTTGCCAAGTCTACTTTTTAAGGAGATTTTATGTTTTACATTTCTATTTTCGGCTAATGGAAAATATACGAAGTCTCTTTCTTTAAAAAAATCCATGAAAATCTCCTTCATTTCACACCCCCTTTTTTGACAAGTAAAAATTTTGGCGATTTATGTAAATGATAATTTCAATAATTCTTACGTCAAGAGTGATGAACTAAGAATTCGTCGATTCATCTTCCTATGAGAATGCTGTAGGCTTTTATCACTTCAGTAACGGGTAGGTTACTGCAGTTGATAGATTAATACAAAACTGTATTCAACGGCTAATAGGAAACAGAAGATTTTTTCGCGTGATTATAAAAGTATGAGAATTGTTAAAATTAATATAAATATATTTTCATTGTCAAGTATTAATAATTTAGAAATTTGAAAAGTGCAAAAGGGCCCTTTCGTTATTCCTTCACGGTAATGTACAGGCCTACACAACCTCCATCCTGCAGATGCCCTCATTGTCTCATTGATTCTGCCGTTTTTCAGTAGGCCTATGTGCTGTGACATGAAAGTAGAAGGGTGAAGAGGGTGAAATATGCTGTGTCCACAAAGTCAGATCCTCAAGAAACTGCATTTCACGAGGAGTGAGCGTACAGCATTTCTTATATGTAACGGTGGACCTCACATTTTCACATTGTTACAATTACAATCATTACAAATAACACTTCTTTGCAGTACACTTTAGTAGAACTACCTTAATCCCACTAGCTATCTCCTCTCTTGCTGCTCGGTCTATCGGCTATTTAATACTTAATCTTATCTTGTTTTGCTATTCATTATTTATTCACTAGTTCACATAATTATACCTTACTGTTTATACCAGTTGACATCTATAGCCGATTCGTTATTCAGTTCCCTATTTGCTATAACAACTTATTTCCGCCATCAAATAATTTCTGCTATTCACAGCTTCATAGATATAGCTTGATTCAAGGATTTTGGCTCCTGTAAAAAGTAAATAGACTAAGAGCGAGTTACTCATCACTACTGGCGGGCTGGGTCACACAGGTCAGGCCGCGCAATCATAACACCTAAAGGTAAGCGTTTACTACATCGTATCGCACTCCTCGTACGAATCGCACGCAACGGATATTTTAAGTGCAGTGCGTTCACTGTAACGGCTCCATCTCATCGCCTCATCGGATTCCCCTATCAGCTGTTTAAAACATGACGTCGTACGATATTGACATTGCTGAAAACAGAGGAGTTGAGGTTAGGTCTATTAATTACGTCTGTTAGCGAATAAGAATTTGTAATTGCTTCATGCGTCTTAATTGAAAAGGATGAAACGAAAGAAATGTTGGTTACATAATATATATGTAAGAAATTACTTGATTACTGTAATGGGAACTCCTCAAATTATATAATTCTTCGCAATTTTCTACACGCGAAATAAGTTTTCCATCTGCCATTTCGGCGCGACACTGAACATGGCACAACATAATAGTAACAATTGACCAATTAAAATTGATTTATTAAAGAAGGCCATGATCGCACGCATCGGAAAAGTTGCTCATCCGAGAAACGTGGACGTGTTTACCGAGAGGCGATGCGTGCGATACGGTGTAGTGAACGCGGATACATAACAATTACAGCAATGATAGTCTTTTTCCGACCCGTGCGATTCGTCCGATGAGTGCGATACGATGTAGTGAACGCTTACCTTTACACTTCCTTCCTATCGTGTCGCGGTACACTCCGTCTTAAAACACGATATTCTTCCACACGTCCCGTTACTAACCATTACGTCTGTTGACTAAACAATGTCATGATGGCTTATATTTTCTTGACATGAGTGTCCCTCAACTTCGAGCATAGATATTATTTTCATTCTTCCTCTTTCCTCTTCCCCTCCTATGCACATTTGTGATTAACTTTTTTTCTTATTACGCAACACACAGCTCGCTCACTAGCCAAACAACTAAGGACAGAGGCCAATAACGTTGAATCGAGCTGTACTCTGATGCCTTGATATTAATCTAATTCCGTACCACTAAACAGTTCCTACTATTTTCTTGATAGATTAAAAATAATGGTACGTAATTGAAAAAGGTTGAGAACAGCAAATTTTACCAATTTTTAGAAATAAGTATTTCAACAATAATATCATTATTTTTTGTAATGCATGTCTTATAAAACGTGTATGGCACAACAACACAGTCACTGTTTCTAATGATATCTGAAACATTTCTCAAGTAACAGGGCGTCACAAGAGTGGAAGACATCTTTTGGACACCATTCGCAGAACATAGCGTTACTTCATATTTGAACTTCGTTGCGTTCTTTATGTCCCCAATACACAATACCATACTGTATAGTGAATAAGATATAATTGTGAAATAGCAAAAGAAAACTGCATCCAGCGTAAACACAGCTTGATACCAGCCCGTGCTGACGTTTGTGAAGTCCCCTAGTGTGATCGTAAACTTTCCAGTAGCATTTCGAGTGATTCCGGGATCTGTGTGTGAGACTTTGAAGTGTCCTTTAACGTCCAAAACGTGTCCTTTCCAGTTACATTTCTCTACTGTGGAAAAGGGGCATTTGTGGACTCCGTAAGGGCACTGTGATTCGTGCTCTCGAATAGAGGCTAGCAGAAACGCTTCTGGGCATCCTTTGTGTTTGTTAGTACAGGGATATTTCAGCTTCTTGGTGACGTTCTCCAGTCCAAGATTTCTGATAACCGTCAAGGTTCCTTCGCAGTTGGGACATTTCTCCAGGCCTGGCTTGCATTTGTTGCAGATGTTGTGACCTTTGTTGCAAAGCGTGATGGGTGCGACCATGTAGTGTAAACAGACGGGGCACAGGAGTTCCAATAGTAGCTCTTCTGCCACCGGATCCATGGCTACAGAAACAAACAAAAAGAAAACTGATAAGCGTTATCTTAAGTTAGAATCGGAGACTTTACAGAGTGGAAGTGATATACTGTAGGGATTGAAAGAGGCAGGTTATAAAACCGTGGCGGAGTTACAGGGGGGGGGGGGCACTGCCCCCCCAAAACTTGTCTAAACTCTTTTTTTTTTTTTTTCTAATAACGTAAGAAAATATTGAATTCAAACGATTTTTCTTACTTTTGTTTATGATTACAGTAAGTTTCTGTGCTTAAATTGACGAATTATTTGTCTTTAGACCATGTGTCTGGACTATAATATTTATTTTAAATTTCTGAATGTACAAGAATTTCTATACCTCATTTGAGGAATGGAAGCACTGTAATGTTTCTTTTGTAACAGCCTATACTCATGGGTTAGAAGTCTGCAGATGTTCAGGTCGCCACTTGATGAATAACATACTGCAGAACAATGCAGAAAAAAGAAAAGTGATCCCGGTAAAATGTGTAAACTTAAAGATCAGAGATTAAGTAAAATAATTAGAATTTACATTTCATATGATATCTTCAGGAAGGTAAGTTTCAGATAAAAAGTTTCTGTTAGCACTGTCACATAGTTTTATTGATGTATGGGCCTACATTGTTTGTGTACGAGGGAGAAAGAGAGGGAGATTGTTTTAACTTATGCTCTATTATAATTCGTGTACACCTACAGTTCAAACCCTATACAATTCGGTCTGAAAAATCGCAGATATTGATGTAACACTGTAAGAAATATACCTCCCCACCCCCGAAAATACCTTTATTAAATGATCATATTCCGATATACTGTACCACGGTCAGCTATAACGGGGCGAGAAGGTAAATAATGTAACCTTTTTTTTAATACTTTTTTCAGATATTTAAGTTCTAATAAGTCTTGTTTGGTACCTTGTAATTTTTGTCCAGTTGTGAGTTCATTTCCTTATACAATTTTAGAAATTTAGAGCCTGTACTTTCTGATAATATTTTGTGGTCGTTCACACACATATACCGGTACCCTTAAAGTTAGAATTTATAAAACAGTTATATTACCGGTTGTTCTGTATGGTTGTGAAACTTGAACTCTCACTTTGAGAGAGGAACAGAGATTAAGGGTATTTGAGAACAAGGTTATTAGAAAAATATTTGGGGCTAAGAAGGATGAAGTTACAGGAGAATGGAGAAAGTTACACAACGCAGATCTGCACGCACTGTGTTCTTCACCTGACATAATTAGTAACATTAAATCCAGACGTTTGAGATGGGCAGGACATGTAGCACGTATGGGCGAATCCAGAAATGAATATAGAGTATTAAGTATTAGTTGGGAGACTGGAGGGAAAAAGACCTTTGGGGAGGCCGAGACGTAGATGGGAGGATAATATTAAAATGGATTTGAGGGAGGTGGGATATGATAGAGACTGGATTAATCTTTCACGGGATAGGGACTAGTGTTGTGCAATGTTCGAACATGAGAGAGGCAACCAAGACGTTACAAAATTTGTCTTATTCCATATGAAAAACTAATCGCAAAATATTATGCCAAAATCCTTAAGCAGTTAAAACATGAAGGGGTGAGAGTAGAGAACAGCAAATATTTTCATAACAAGGCCGCCATCTGCAGAGCGAACATCGGCGAATATTGAACTTCACCATACTCGACGAACTGTAATGCACGACGCTAATAGGGACCGATGGCGGGCTTTTGTGAGGGCGGCAATGAATCTGTGGGTATTTGAGAAGCCATTTGTAAGTAAGTAAATAATAATAATAATAATAATAATAATAATAATAATAATAATAATAATTGTGGCGTTTTGAATAGTAATGATGCATATTAAACGCTTACCTTGTTTTTATGTAAACAGTATTCCTTCAGTCACTGTTGAATAAACACACAGATCAACACACAAATACACAAAATTGTTACTTTCACAACTTACTTTAATATATCACACATTTATAAATACGATATAGATCACAACAAACATGTTAATGATTCAATCTCACGCGATACACTGCTTGCAATTTGTTTTGAATGCTATAACTTTGCATCTAGAGATAATGGAATTTAGATTGTCAGGCCTTATTATCACGAAGGCCACGATATACTGTAACTGTGCAGATTGAAGGAAGGTAATAGAATACATTAAAATAAATAAAAAATACCTGTTATGCGTTTTGTTTTTAAGTGCATGGCTTATTGAAAAGTTTAGATAAAAGTCTGCATAGTTTGGCAACAGCGCATCGCCGGCTCACCTTTAAGG
This sequence comes from Periplaneta americana, assembly GCF_040183065.1. Classification (NCBI taxonomy): domain Eukaryota; kingdom Metazoa; phylum Arthropoda; class Insecta; order Blattodea; family Blattidae; genus Periplaneta; species Periplaneta americana. The sequence continues at coordinate 41,094,022 of NC_091118.1, read as the reverse complement.
TGCGTACACACTTAGCGAACGAACAACGAACGAATGATGAAGCGAAATTTCGTTGTTCGTTCGCTATTTGGAGCAACGTACAAATCATCAGCAAATGGTCGGAAATCATTCACGTTCGCTGATTATCCGCAATAATGACAGACGAAAATTTATAGCAAGTGCAGTCGTTGTTATTATAGGCAGTTTAATAAATATAAAGTTAAAAAACAAAAGGCGATGGTGGCAGACGCCACTCTACGAAAGTCGCAATCAATATAGAGGCACTGACTTGCTTCATGATTTACGTCGAATGCAATCGGGACAGTTTCACAACTTCTGTCGCATTTCAGAAACAGACTTCGAAATATTACTGTGCAAAATAGGGTCAAAAATTTCCAAGAAAGACACAGGCTGGCGAGAAGCAATACCTATTCAGGAAAGGCTAGTATTAACACTTCCGATATCTTGCTACAGAAGATTCCTATACAAGTTTAATGTATTTATTCAAAGTGTCGAAACAGCTGATTACCAGGATTGTTCCAGAAGTATGTACAGCTATAATTGAGGAACTGGAAGATTTTATTAAGGTACGACTGCAAGACAGGCAAAAGTTTCAATATACGGATACCTCACTGACAATAATTATCTTAAAATTCTAAAAAGAGAGATTTGTCTGTGTTTGTCGAATGCGGATCATGCTTACGAAAAGGCACTTTTCAGTGCCAATATTTTATTTTGTGTGCACAAGGTTGGAGCTTTGTTTTTTTTCTGGGCGTGAATTTTGTCCAAAAGGAACGACATATGTTTATACGCGACCCAAGTTGACTCGTACACTTCATCACTCCCCATTCCAGATCTTTTTGTGGACTTCTGTCTTTCCCTCCTCGGAGTGATGTCAATAGGGACTGAGTTTTCTTTTTGACTTCTGTTCCCTACAATAAACAAAAATTATGTACCCGATCAAAAAATAAATAAACAAAAATAATTGTTAAATTTTGCACGTGTTTGACTCGCCTACTTTACAGCTGAACATCTTTTCAATAGCTTCCCAAACATCATGTTATCTTACTTTATTGTGGTAAGTAGGATGCTTGGGAATCCATAAAGTTTCCTGCTCCCTATATGCATTAATAAGATTTATAACAGCGTCTTCCGTCCACTCCAGTTTCGACATCCCGTTGGTGAAATTGAACTAAGCGCTGCGTTCTGCTACGAACTACAAGCTAGTGGCAAATCCCGTCCACAACGAATACCAACTTCCTTTGATGTACCGACAAGCGACGGATCACTTCCGAAGGCAAACCAAACGATCGGTTCGCACCTTTAGAAGACACACACGCAATGTTCCTGAATAGCAGAATTCCGTCCCATAGGATTGTCAGACTTCCGAATGGCAGGAAATAACGATACATGTTAATCTTTTTATTTAATTTGCAAGAAACCGTCCATTTTATTGAAAAACTGCAAAGAGATGAATCGTTCTTTATCACTTTCTCTAATGATAAGAGTAAAATCAGAATCGTACGAGCAGTACTTATCGAGTAAATCAGTGATAAGAAAAGTTATTCATTTAGGATAAAAGAGAGATTTGCTTTCAATAAACATCTGCCAACAGCATAATATTAAATTTCTCCCTTTTCAAAGACAGTATGAATTACATAGACCCTACAATTTCCTTTGCCCGAATTTTGTGAAACTATCGAAACTTATCCTTTCTTGTGTAAAGAACGTCTGAAAACTGAAATATATGTTTTGTACGAGAGGCAAGAATTCCACTATTTGAGGGCTTATGAAAATGTATGAAATCATTTTGGATCCTGTACAGAAGTGTTCACTCTCCTCAAAATAATTATTACTACTACCATGACTACTGCTGACGCTGAGAAAAGAGTGATGACTTTTCTAAGTACAATGACACACGACTGTTTTGCTGCTTTTGCAGTGTTAATCGTAGAAAAACTCATGATTGACAAAATTACTAATTTCATTGATAAATGATCAATAAATTTTCCAGTCGCAAAGAGAGGAGATTGGACTTCATGTTCAAACAAATTTGTGAATGAAGCAGTGGCATACATGTATGATTTTATTCGTGTTCAAACAAATTCGTGAATGAAGCAGTGACATAAATGTATGATTTTATTCGTGTTCAAACAAATTCGTGAATGAAGCAGTGACATAAATGTATGATTTTATTCGTGTTCAAACAAATTCGGGAATGAAGCAGTGACATAAATGTATGATTTTATTCGTGTTCAAACAAATTCGTGAATGAAGCAGTGACATAAATGTATGATTTTATTCGTTGTTCAAACAAATTTGTGAATGAAGCAGTGACATAAATGCCCGATATTATTCGTGTTCAAACTAATTTGTGAATGAAGCAGTGACATAAATGTATGATTTTATTCGTGTTCAAACAAATTCGTGAATGAAGCAGTGACATAAATGTATGATTTTATTCGTGTTCAAACAAATTCGTGAATGAAGCAGTGACATAAATGTATGATTTTATTCGTGTTCAAACAAATTCGTGAATGAAGCAGTGACATAAATGCATGATTTTATTCGTGTTCAAACAAATTCGTGAATGAAGCAGTGACATAAATGTATGATTTTATTCGTGTTCAAACAAATTCGTGAATGAAGCAGTGACATAAATGTATGATTTTATTCGTGTTCAAACAAATTCGGGAATGAAGCAGTGACATAAATGTATGATTTTATTCGTGTTCAAACAAATTCGTGAATGAAGCAGTGACATAAATGTATGATTTTATTCGTTGTTCAAACAAATTTGTGAATGAAGCAGTGACATAAATGCCCGATATTATTCGTGTTCAAACTAATTTGTGAATGAAGCAGTGACATAAATGTATGATTTTATTCGTGTTCAAACAAATTCGTGAATGAAGCAGTGACATAAATGTATGATTTTATTCGTGTTCAAACAAATTCGTGAATGAAGCAGTGACATAAATGTATGATTTTATTCGTGTTCAAACAAATTCGTGAATGAAGCAGTGACATAAATGCATGATTTTATTCGTGTTCAAACAAATTCGTGAATGAATCAGTGACATAAATGTATGATTTTATTCGTGTTCAAACAAATTCGTGAATGAAGCAGTGACATAAATGTATGATTTTATTCGTGTTCAAACAAATTCATGAATGAAGCAGTGACATAAATGTATGATTTTATTCGTGTTCAAACAAATTCGTGAATGAAGCAGTGACATAAATGTATGATTTTATTCGTGTTCAAACAAATTCGTGAATGAAGCAGTGACATAAATGTATGATTTTATTCGTGTTCAAACAAATTCATGAATGAAGCAGTGACATAAATGTATGATTTTATTCGTGTTCAAACAAATTCGTGAATGAAGCAGTGACATAAATGTATGATTTTATTCGTTGTTCAAACAAATTTGTGAATGAAGCAGTGACATAAATGCCTGATATTATTCGTGTTCAAACAAATTTGTGAATGAAGCAGTGACATAAATGTATGATTTTATTCGTGTTCAAACAAATTCGTGAATGAAGCAGTGACATAAATGCATGATTTTATTCGTGTTCAAACAAATTCGTGAATGAATCAGTGACATAAATGTATGATTTTATTCGTGTTCAAACAAATTCATGAATGAAGCAGTGACATAAATGTATGATTTTATTCGTGTTCAAACAAATTCGTGAATGAAGCAGTGACATAAATGTATGATTTTATTCGTGTTCAAACAAATTCGTGAATGAAGCAGTGACATAAATGTATGATTTTATTCGTGTTCAAACAAATTCATGAATGAAGCAGTGACATAAATGTATGATTTTATTCGTGTTCAAACAAATTCGTGAATGAAGCAGTGACATAAATGTATGATTTTATTCGTTGTTCAAACAAATTTGTGAATGAAGCAGTGACATAAATGCCTGATATTATTCGTGTTCAAACAAATTTGTGAATGAAGCAGTGACATAAATGTATGATTTTATTCGTGTTCAAACAAATTTCGTGAATGAAGCAGTGACATAAATGTATGATTTTATTCGTGTTCAAACAAATTCGTGAATGAAGCAGTGACATAAATGTATGATTTTATTCGTTGTTCAAACAAATTTGTGAATGAAGCAGTGACATAAATGCCTGATATTATTCGTGTTCAAACAAATTTGTGAATGTAGCAGTGACATAAATGTATGATTTTATTCGTGTTCAAACAAATTCGTGAATGAAGCAGTGACAAAAATGTATGATTTTATTCGTGTTCAAACAAATTCGTGAATGAAGCAGTGACATAAATGTATGATTTTATTCGTGTTCAAACAAATTCGTGAATGAAGCAGTGACAAATGTATGATTTTATTCGTTGTTCAAACAAATTTGTGAATGAAGCAGTGACATAAATGCCTGATATTAGTCGTGTTCAAACAAATTTGTGAATGAAGCAGTGACATAAATGTATGATTTTATTTGTGTTCAAACAAATTCGTGAATGAAGCAGTGACATAAAAATATGATTTTATTCCTGTTCAAACAAATTTGTGAATGAAGCAGTGACATAAATGCCTGATATTATTCTTGTTCAAACAAATTTGTGAATGAAGCAGTGACATAAATGTATGATTTTATTCGTGTTCAAACAAATTCGTGAATGAAGCAGTGACATAAATGTATGATTTTCTTCGTGTTCAAACAAATTCGTGAATGAAGCAGTGACATAAATGTATGATTTTATTCACTGTTCAAACAAATTTGTGAATGAAGCAGTGACATAAATGCCTGATATTATTCGTGTTCAAACAAATTTGTGAATGAAGCAGTGACATAAATGTATGATTTTATTCGTGTTCAAAAAAATTCGTGAATGAAGCAGTGACATAAATGTATGATTTTATTCGTGTTCAAACAAATTCGTGAATGAAGCAGTGACATAAATGTATGATTTTATTCGTGTTCAAACAAATTCGTGAATGAAGCAGTGACATAAAAGTATGATTTTATTCGTGTTCAAACAAATTCGTGAATGAAGCAGTGACATAAATGTATGATTTTATTCGTGTTCAAACAAATTCGTGAATGAAGCAGTGACATAAATGTATGATTTTATTCGTGTTCAAACAAATTCGGGAATGAAGCAGTGACAAATGTATGATTTTATTCGTGTTCAAACAAATTCGTGAATGAAGCAGTGACATAAATGTATGATTTTATTCGTGTTCAAACAAATTCGTGAATGAAGCAGTGACATAAATGTATGATTTTATTCGTGTTCAAACAAATTCGTGAGTGAAGCAGTGACATAAATGTATGATTTTATTCGTGTTCAAACAAATTCGTGAATGAAGCAGTGACATAAATGTATGATTTTATTCGTGTTCAAACAAATTCGTGAATGAAGCAGTGACATAAATGTATGATTTTATTCGTGTTCAAACAAATTCGTGAATGAATCAGTGACATAAATGTATGATTTTATTCGTGTTCAAACAAATTCGGGAATGAAGCAGTGACATAAATGTATGATTTTATTCGTGTTCAAGCAAATTCGTGAATGAAGCAGTGACATAAATGTATGATTTTGTTCGTGATCAAACAAATTTGTGAATGAAGCAGTGACATAAATGTATGATTTTTTCCGTGTTCAAACAAATTTGTGAATGAAGCAGTGACATAAATGTATGATTTTATTCGTGTTCAAAAAAATTCGTGAATGAAGCAGTGACATAAATGTATGATTTTATTCGTGTTCAAACAAATTCGTGAATGAAGCAGTGACATAAATGTATGATTTTATTCGTGTTCAAACAAATTCGTGAATGAAGCAGTGACATAAAAGTATGATTTTATTCGTGTTCAAACAAATTCGTGAATGAAGCAGTGACATAAATGTATGATTTTATTCGTGTTCAAACAAATTCGTGAATGAAGCAGTGACATAAATGTATGATTTTATTCGTGTTCAAACAAATTCGGGAATGAAGCAGTGACAAATGTATGATTTTATTCGTGTTCAAACAAATTCGTGAATGAAGCAGTGACATAAATGTATGATTTTATTCGTGTTCAAACAAATTCGTGAATGAAGCAGTGACATAAATGTATGATTTTATTCGTGTTCAAACAAATTCGTGAGTGAAGCAGTGACATAAATGTATGATTTTATTCGTGTTCAAACAAATTCGTGAATGAAGCAGTGACATAAATGTATGATTTTATTCGTGTTCAAACAAATTCGTGAATGAAGCAGTGACATAAATGTATGATTTTATTCGTGTTCAAACAAATTCGTGAATGAATCAGTGACATAAATGTATGATTTTATTCGTGTTCAAACAAATTCGGGAATGAAGCAGTGACATAAATGTATGATTTTATTCGTGTTCAAGCAAATTCGTGAATGAAGCAGTGACATAAATGTATGATTTTGTTCGTGATCAAACAAATTTGTGAATGAAGCAGTGACATAAATGTATGATTTTTTCCGTGTTCAAACAAATTTGTGAATGAAGCAGTGACATAAATGTATGATTTTATTCGTGTTCAAACAAATTTGTGAATGAAGCAGTGACATAAATGTATGATTTTTTCCGTGTTCAAACAAATTTGTGAATGAAACGATGACATAAATGTATGATTTTATTCGTGTTCAAACAAATTCGTGAAGGAAGCAGTGACATAAATGTATGATTTTGTTCGTGATCAAACAAATTTGTGAATGAAGCAGTGACATAAATGTATGATTGTATTCGTGTTCAAACAAATAAATTTCACTGTGATGTGTGATAATGCTATATGTATAAAATTGTAGTACAGCTCTACAGAACTAGAATCTCACGAGTCGCCACTGCTTTTCACAATAATATAATATTATGAAACGAGTTTATATTATACTTTATTGCATGAGTCGCGAGTTTCATAATTTTAACGAGTGCAATAACTGCGTAACATTATAAACGTGTTTCATACGTTATTTTTTGTACGACAGCATTATAAATCAATTAATAAAAAAATAACATCAAATTTGTGATAGATAGTTTGATATCATGGTCTATGAAGATAGGGGTTCCATAACAACAGTGATGCATTGGCACAGCAAATCGTTTCATAATGTTAACTTTATGACAAATTATGCCGTCATAATAGAAGTCATGACGTTTCAGTTGGCATGGTAATATTTTACGACATTAGTACAATAATGTGCCATATTTTTGTGCATAATTTTTACCAACGATAAAGACTGTTTATAATGCTGGAGTACAAAAAATAAATTTATGGTATTTTGAATCGTAAAGATTGCTTAACAGAAATGCATCTATGTACGTAAAGTACGCTTAACGGGCTAGCACATTTTGGGCTACACAACCGTTTCATTTAACATCTCACTCACCAACTTCTTTTTTCATCATTCATTAAATAGTGACAGCTCCTTATAGGCCTAATATCGATCTCTCGATTTTCCTGGTACAGCGCTTTGGCTTGCTTGTTCTGCTTCTATCAATATTTCGTTAGGAATTTCAATGCAGTCCATTTACACAAATTTAATCTCAGACAAAACCATTTGTATTAAACGCTTTTGTTTTATTTTCCTACCGTAGTAACCGATTATGCCGTTTTCTCTAACATAGTAACTGATTAAGACGTTTCTCAATTGTTATTTTATCTACAAATTCTCAATAATTTCTGTTCCAACAAAATGCAAAATACAATTATTAATTTATTTTCTCTTAAGATATACGATTCAAAATACCATAAAATGTTGTACAATGCACGACCGTTATGAAATTTAGAAATCTTCTCACTATTCGTGAGCTGCCACAAGGGACAAAGAGTACCTACTTAACCATATAAATGTTTACAAGTTCAGTGAACCATTAATTTTGTTTTGACAATGAAACTCCTACAAGTACATAGCTGCAAATATACATTTTGTGATTGGTGGAAATATACCTACTTTTAGAGAGGCAAGTGTTCCAACAAAATGCAAAATACACTTATTAATTTATTTTCTCTTAAGATATACGAATAATTGATTAAATGGCGATCTTACTCGTGTTAATTGTGTAAGCATGTGCGGCTTACAGCTGTTTCGGTGCTTAAAAATATACAGAAAACCAACCACTACCACCACACACATACACAACACATCTAATCACCCCACACAACACAAACATGCTGCATTCAGGACAATGGTACACAGATTACTCAACATACCCATGAGCCAACAACACTACAATGAAAAGTGAACACAATCAAATACGTAGCACAAGAAAATGGTTACAACCCAAACATAATAGAAAACATCATAAGGAAGACAAAACAAAAACTCAACAAACAGTCCAGGGGCGTATACTGGTTAAAGGGTTTGGGCTATCGCTGACCCTATTATTACACAAAATATATCTAACAATTACTTTAATTTTAATTACTATGGTAAAACTAATAATACAAAATTATTACATTATGTTATATTATAAACTTTTTCTTTTGTAATTTTCTTGGGCTACCGCCGGTAGCCCGCAAAATACGCCCCTGACAAACACAAAAACACAACACAAACACAAGAACACAAGAAATACATCACACTAACATACGAAAACAAAAACACACACAAGATCGCATCCTCATTCAGAAAACAGAAATACAACATAGCATACAGAACAGAAAATACACTACAAAGACATCTCAACACACAAACAACACAAACAAATAAATACAACCATACAGGCGTATACAAACTCACATGCAATAGTTGCGACATTGGACAGACAGGCAGATCATTCCAAACTCGATACAAAGAACACATTAAAGCAATAACCAGAGTACAGAATACATCCACATACGCCGAACACATAACTAATGCTAACCACACATACAATAACATACAGACATGGAAATCCTACACATACAACCCAAAAACCAAAAACTCAACACACTAGAACAATATGAAATATACAGACACACTAAAACACACCCTGATCAAATTCTCAACATAGAGATAGAGATCAATTTCAGAACACACACACTATTTGACACCACATTTCAACACTTTTCAACAATCGAACGCACCCACACAACAGGCAGCGAAGTTAGAGATGACGCCGAGATCTAGTAGGCTCTGAGGATGGTGTGAAGAAGCACCGAAACAGCTGTAAGCCGCACATGCTTACACAATTAACACGCCATTTAATCAATTATTTATATTCAAGTGTTAAAAGTAGTGTACGAAAGATTCAACATGGATTAAGATATACGATTCAAAATACCACAAAACCTCGTACAATACACGATCGTTATAAGAACTCAACATCTCACATGGATAATAACTCGCTGTCGCTCGTTTAGTTAAATTTAAAATTCCATGCTCGCATGTTAAGTTCTACATAACGGTATTGTAACGTAAATAACTATTATTGGTTTGTGTACTGTGTATCACATTGTTTTCACTGATGTACCGCTCGTCTGTTGCTTTCCTTGCATACATCTACTGTTAAGGCTACTAGACTTACCCTTTCCTAATTACTTGATCGTACTTACTGTTATGTGTTATAATTTCCAGTAGTGAATATGGTCACTAATATTCGTACGTTAGTAAATTTTGCAAAAATTAATTTTGAATTATGTAAAATACCTACTGCAAATGATGATAAACAGCAGTATCACTTGGTAGTTCTCTGATCGAATGGGGAAAGAGATTAGATAGACTATTTAAAGTAGCGAGTCTAAGGCTTTATCATCTTTAAGACTATCTAGTGGCAGGTCTTCTTATCTACAGGAAACCAATTGAAAATAGGTAGATTCGCGCTCGTTCAGAATTATTTCACATAGTACACTTTTGTCATACTCTGGTGGTGTGACGTGTCATATATTCGCGCATATACATTTATGCACAGAAAGAAAAAAAGGAATTGACTGGATCACTGGTTGAGGAGAAACTGCCTACTGAAGGATACACTGGAAGAAATGGTGAACGGGAGAAGAGTCCGTGGCAGAAGAAGATATCAGATGATAGACATTAAGATATATGGATCATATGCGGAGAGAAAGAGGAAAGCAGAAAATATGAAAGACTGGAGAATGCTGGGTTTGCAGTGAAAGACCTTCCCTTGGGCAGAGCACTATGAATGAATGAATGAATGACATTTATGTAATATACATTAAAGTCATTGTAGTACTAAAATTTGAGTCGAATTGCGTAAATGTTGGTATAGTCGTGACGCTGTTATTCCCGCGTGACTCCTCCTCTTTGCTTACGTCTTAGTAAGTGAAGGCTCTATAAAGTCTAGGTAGGTTATATCGTTCGCCATTTTTGTTCTTTCGTCGCCGAGCTACCAGACGAGGAATCTATTTGCCACACCGTTAAACATTATCATGTCGTAGCTCCTATGACAATAAATCAAACGCACTGTAATTGAGCAAATAATTGAGCGGCAAATAACGTCCTCGTGTGCTTTCTGCAAACGCCAACGAAAGAGCCAAAATGGCGGGCGATTATATTATTTATCGAGCCTTAGGAAATGTAGTAGTGTCTTCATCAGCGAATCACAAGATGCACATGTTTAAATGTAGCCGACCTGCAACGTGATTGGCTGCCGGAATTAGAGCGATGGGAATGACATTTTCATATAGGTTCTATGGTTACAGTGGTCACTCGTCCTCTCTTATCTGGATTGGTGGAAAATGCAAAGAGGATACTTTCGACGTGTACCTTTACCTTATATTTTTATAGGCCACCATGTTTTCTTGGAATATCCATTAAACGGTTTAATTTTAATTTGTATCTCACATTTTGAGAAACTCTTTTTATGTCTTAACGTTTTTGTTTCAAGTTTTTTAATCGAGGTATCTTAACATTGGGGAGGGCGGGGAATTATAATATGATCCATGGCCTATTGTTTTGACATCATGAAAAATAAAATCGTTACTAGCCGCTTTTAAGTAAATCACACGTTGAGTTTTTTTTCAGCGCTGAAAATAAATTATAAAGCTAAATATATTTTTTTCTAGTAGAAATTCTCCTGTCATGTGCATACTTATCCAATGAATAGATGTAAAAATTGAATGCAAACAGTGTCCTCTTGCTTATTTGAGAGAGAATGCTTGCCAAACATTTCGATACTGCAGAAATAATTATTTTACTATGAATAAGTGTATTGCCACACGTCGCTACTTTCGCAGCACTGCAGTACAAAATACTGCACAACGCTCTGTGACGTGTGAACTATAGTGTCGTGCAATGTTCGAACATGAGAGGGGATATCAAGATACCATGGATAAATATATAATATATATTTATTCATGAAGATACTACGAACTTCGCCCTAATCCTTAGGCATACAGCATTATGTGGAAATGAAGCATGTAAACTAAAATAACAGAGTCTGTTGAAAACTGGTAAGAGGCCTTATGTTCGGTTCATATTTGTTGAGTCTTTGTAGAATCGAAGCTCCCTTTGCGTTTGTTCAATCTTTCCCCTTCCTTACATACGTTCGGCACCTATCTCCTTAGTTCCTCCTCTCTCTGCGCCTTTATGTTTTAGCTGTATGAGGATGTCAGGCACATATCTTGCGAAGTTACGCACAGTTATAATTTTCTTATTATTAATATTACTAAACATTCATAAAAATATACGTATAAATAAATCAAAATATAATTAAAAGAAACATGTTCATTTTTTTAATACCAACTAGTATTGTGCAGTGTTCAAACATGAGAGAGGAAGCCAAGACATTACAAACTTCGTCTTATTTCATATGAAATAGTATCCTGCAGTATTCGAACATGAGAGCGACAACCAAGATTTTACAAACTTCGTCTTATTTCATATGACAAACTAATCGCAAGATGTGCTAAAATCCTTAAGCGATTAAAACATGAAAGGGTGGGAATGGAGGACAGCAATTTTTTTTATAACAAGGCGGAACAAACACAACAAAGCGAACATCGGCGAATATTGAATTTAACCATACTCGACGAACTTGAACAGAACATGGCGCCTGTAATACACGACACTAGTTTAAAGTATGGAGGGATGGAAGAAGACAACAAATATTTTCATAATATTGGCGAACAAACATGATAGGCCTCCTACTGCAAAGCGAACTTCGGTAAATATTTTACTTCGCCATACTCGACAAAATGAACCGAACATAGTGTCTGCCATGCACGACGATAATGTGTAGTATGAAAATGAAATCATTAATTTTATTAACAGGTTGAATAGTATTGTTACAATTGCAGTATGTATAATATTATGAAAATGAAAACGTTTATTTAACAGGTTGGATATTATTTATTTCATTTATTAGCAGAGTGATATAAGTTGTAATATTGTGTATAGGCTGATATGAAAATGATTTTTTAAATTTATTAACAGGTAGAGTACTCTAAGTTTATTATGTGTAATATGAAAATGAAAATGAAATAATCTTATTTATTCTCAGGTTGAATGTTGCAGGCTACAACGAATTATGTAGTATGAAAGTGAAATCTATTTTATTTATTAACAGGCTGGATAAGTTATAATGATACGTAGCATGAAAATGAAATCGTTTAGTTTTATGGGCTTATACATTTTATTTTATATTATGTCGTTGTTGTTTAGTCAACTGTCCGAAGACAGGTTTGAACCTCACAAATGATATCAACAAGGCAACATTTTTGAGGCAACTAGACTAGGAGATAATGGGTGGCCAGTTTCTCTTCCCCCTCCATTGCATACATCGCCGATTAGCTACATATTACACTAATCAAACTTCAGATGTATACAAACAATAATATTGTTCTTCCTGTGACACATCGTGAGTTCTTGTCACGCTCGACAAAATTGAACCGAACATAGCGCTTGAAATGCACGACACTAGTGTGAACAACGGTGCAACCCGGAAAGTAGCGGCTGCCGAACCAGCTATCCACTACTTTTCATGCTGTTTGTAGCATGAAAGCAAATACTTTGAAAAATTAGCGAAGACTTTTGTAGCGCTTGGATTGGGCAGCACGAAAAGTAGCGTGTAGCCTGTTACTTTGGGCACGTAGGCTATGAACACGATATGCAACTTTTGCAACTGAAGTAGTAAAAAGTTTCGCAAGAGAATTAGCGACACGTGGCCATACTTTGTATACAAAATCTTTTACCAATAATTATTTAAATTTAAAGATGTCATGTTTTTCCCCGAGTTTCCTTGAAATCTCGCCCGAAGACGCCCTATAGCATTTCTTCAGAACATTGTCTAATTATTTTCTGTATAACAAAACACGAAAATAATAATATGTATTATAATATTTTCATCGACAAAAGATTGAAACACAATTTCTTAATTATTACAGTTAATAATTAGTCATTTATTGGAAATTGATATTTCTTATGGTGCTGCCATCTTGTGGTAAAGAGTACGTACTACTGGTAAAGATATATCACGTTATTCAAATCAGTATGTTGTGACGTGCCACATGTTATAATATTTGGTGTATGATTTTGATTGTAAACATGAATAGATCAGGAATTGTTATCTCATTCTGTTTTTGCTGACGTAAAAGTGTACATATTTCACCTTAATTTGTCCTGATTGAAAATATTGTGTAGTATTCTATTAAAAATGCCATTGTATCTCGTATGGATAGGTTAGAATGTGACCTAACCTTTGTTCGAAATCTTGGAAATAATAATACAGCTAAACGTTAAAGAGAACGTAATATTCAAGAAACAATGCATTTTCCATCGCTTTCTCTCATACTGTCGGGATTATTTATTGCCTACATCGGACATTCGGTTTGGACGCTAGCACAATTATTTGTACCTCCGAAATGTCACGTCGGTGAAAAATGTTTGACATCATACTTGCATAATAAGCCGAATTTGCAGGTTAGTTGAAAACATCTGTATTTTTATGAGTAACACAGTAATATGACGGCTTGATATTGTCAGGACTATTCTGATACCGGTAGTTCTTTAATTCAGTGCCTTCTATTAGAATGTGAGGTTAAAAGAGTAGACCTACTTAGTTACCGGTAGCCTACTGAGAAAATTAGGCCTTCATAGAATGTTTGAATCGGGAATGTTTTTGCACGTAGAGGCTAACGAAAGTGAGATACCGGTAGTTTAGTGTAAATAAGAATGAGGTCAAGGTTGAAATTTCACTTTGTATTTGAAATTTGAAAGTGGCTCGTTATAGCCCATTCAATTGCAGGTTTAATATTTTTAGACTTTTTTTATGTTCATGGCCTTTGTAGTATCACATGCAGTTGAATTCTTTTCGTCTTCCGTAATATAAGCAGGCAAGATATTGTGTTTATTGATTTTAATATGATACCGGTTGATTAATAAGCTACTGTTACATAGTACTTCTAAGCTTTTATTTATAGGATCTACTTAGTACCCTAAGAATATAAGAAATACATCCTAAAAGTAAGTGCGATAATAGATTCAATTTTTATCCTTTACATAGCCAGAAAAGCTATGCCTTTTCATCTCATCTCAACTGTACACACCTACTCAATTGAATTTTCAATAAACACTGCTGTATATTATAATTTTTACTGTTTATAGACCCCATATTTAAAAAAAAATTGTGTATATTGTTAATACGATGTGCCAATTATAACCCTAGTCATAATCATCAGCGTTTGGTGCTACAACCCTGTGTGGAATTTGGCTTCTTTAGCAACGGCATACCATCTTACTCTGTCGTCCATCATATTTGTCCAGCCTCTCACTCCCATAGTCTGAAGGTCTTTAATTACACAGACCATCCACCTCACATTTGGTCTACCCTTTCTCCTATTATAATTATAGTCTTCCCTTTAACATTATTATTTGTATTCGAGTTTCCGGCATTGTTCAGATGTCCCAGCTATCTTATTCTTTGGGTTTTTATAAATTTTACAATATCATGCCCTTCAATCAGATTATATAGTTCGTTATTGGAGAGTGTCCTCCATCCCTGATGTTCTCTAACAGAATTATAACTCTCGTAGCTCCTACTTTGTGAAATAGGGTTGCACTAAGTTGATAAATCAATCTCAATCTTATTTTGATACAACTGTCAAATTATATAAAACACACAAGTAGAGACCGGCAAAATATCCAGAACATTTGGGAAAATATGGAATTTATTTTGGCAAAATATGAAAATATTAAATAAATATTTAAATAAAATGTATTGGTTTTGAACTATTTGGAGCAGGTTTACTCATCATTATTTACAAAATATGCTTTGTGTATATTTAATATGCTGTGTAATAAAATACAATAAATTGGCATACTTGATAGTTTTTAGCATGATTAAATGCTTATCTGATGCAAGACGTAAGTAACTCAGTTTTTGACACTGAGGAATACAAGAAAAAATTCTTACATTAGTTGGAATCAGCACTAGTTACAATATAACTTAAGTAATTTTTCTATATTTTCTTGCAAAATATTACACTTTCTGTGAGGTAATATTGTTTTGTATGACGAAAATCGCATGCAGTTGCAAAAAGAGGAGAAATTAAACAGCAAAACTGATGGTGAAATCTATTTTAAACAATCATATATAGAGTAGGCATGGCAACACTGAAAGACTTCACGGCTTTCGAAAGAATGAGGAACTGCGAAATAGGAGACATTTGGCTTTTCAAATTCATTGACGGTATGAGTTCATTGACTCTAAAGGGTTATTTCGAGGTTTCACTTTGGGAATTCGGAGATTTCACTTGTCTTTGGGAGCCTCGGATTATTGATGGAATGGGTGGCTTGGGTTTTTCAAGGTTCCCAGGAAAACATCCCTATTGTCTCATAATTGGAAAGCCCGGTTCAATGGCTGTTTCAGAAATATTAACAGACGAAGAAGGGAGAAATCATGCAAAATATGGAAAAATGAACATTTTACCAAAATATTTATTTATTTATTTATTCTGATAGAGTTAAGACTATGAGGTCTTCTCTTCCACACTACCAGAAGTGAAATATACATTGAAGCAATAACAAAAGTAATAATATTAATAGTAATAGTAAGTAAAGTAAATCCGTGGCGCTAGAGCCCATGAAGGGCCAAGATCGACCAGCCGGCTGCTGGCCTCATGTTCACATGCTGAAGCAGAGGTGATTAATATTAATACTGGTAGTTAAATATAAAATCATTATCATGCATATTAACGAGCTTACATGGGTCTGTTCACACCTGTGGAGTAACGGTCAGCACATCTGGCTGCAAAACCAGGTGGCCCGGGTTCGAATCCCGGTCAGGGCAAGTTACCTGGTTGAGGTTTTTTCCGGGGTTTTCCCTCAACCCAATACGAGCAAATGATGGGTAACTTTCGGTGCTGGACCCCGGACTCATTTCACCGGCATTATCACCTTCATATCATTCAGACGCTAAATAACCTAGATGTTGATACAGCGTCGTAAAATAACCCGATAAAATAAAATAAATAAAATACAAAGGCCTTTAATGAAATATTGACTACCGGTAAACATGTCATAACTAAGCAATTTATAATTTATATATATATATACATAGGCCTTTAATGAAATATTGACTACCGGTAAACATGTCATAACTAAGCAATTTATAATTTATATATATATATACATAGGCCTTTAATGAAATATTGACTACCGGTAAACATGTCATAACTAAGCAATTTATAATTTATATATATATATACATAGGCCTTTAATGAAATATTGACTACCGGTAAACATGTCATAACTAAGCAATTTATAATTTATATATATATATACATAGGCCTTTAATGAAATATTGACTACCGGTAAACATGTCATAACTAAGCAATTTATATATATATATATATACATAGGCCTTTAATGAAATATTGACTACCGGTAAACATGTCATAACTAAGCAATTTATAATTTATATCCTAATTATACTTTACAATAGACCTAAATGACAATTTATACAAAGACACAGAATAACTTATAAAATCGGCTAACACCCACGAATCAATTTCGTGTAAAAGTATGTAATTCTTAATTTAAATTGATTAACTGATTGGTAGTCCCTGACATGGCGAGGTAAGGAGTTCCATAGACGACAAACCGACACGGTTTTGCTCTTTTAGGCAGGCCCATGAAAGAGCTTCAAAAGATGGCGTTACCGGTATATGGTCAAATTTACGAGTATATTTAGATGAAGTGGACACACACATTATGAACATGTTGTAATCTTTCAATTAAATTGACAGGTATATATTTATCTAGAGATAATCTCAGTTATCAAAATGAGGCATTACTAATAATTGGACAATATTTCTTTTTTTATGGAAAGAGGCATACAATTTCGCAAATGATTTAAAAAAGTGGAGCAATGAAAATACTTTCTTACAGATGTGAGTTACATAACTATTTCAAATATTATGACATATGAAAAAAAAATTGGTGTTAATTACATTCTACAGATAGTGAATCATGAAAATATTTGATCCCAAATAGCTACTAGCCTGTCCAAGTCAATTACTCTCTTTTAATATCATATTTGTATACAAACCTGACTTCTCTATAATTTGTTACCATTTTTAAAAGTAAAGCTTACACAAGACATATTCCATTCTTCTGGAATATTATCTGCACATTCTATCTTATGAAAAATATTATCATACATATTAATGAGCATGTTAATTTTATTAAAATATTGCCTCCATATTTTAGGAATTCAGTCTTAATATTTCCTGGCCCTGATGCTCTTCCATTTTTTGCATCCTTTAGAGCAGGTACTGATAATTAAAAAAAAAAAAAAAAAAAATGTGGTGATGGAACTTGTATCCTGGAATAATTAGAACGAAATTTCCTCTTGCAATATTTGTAAGAATGTTTTTTCATTAACTTTCGTAAATGAATATCTTTTTTTCCTAAATTTTATCAAATTCCCACATCGTCACATCTCGGTAATATTAAACAGTGAATCACGCACAGAGCAATAAGTGTGTCAAACTCAACAACTACAATGCAAATAAAACCAGTTATCAGTTAGCATGACTAGCAACAGCTGACATTGACTGTGCTGGGAACAGAGTTTAATCAATTTGAGCTGTTTGTGATCAATCCAAGAGGATTTATGCTTTATACATTTGTCGTTTAAGTAATCATTTAATTCAATCTTTTTTCCATGAGATGTGTCAATGTTGTATTTTAATGTTCCAGTTGGTGTTATTCACTTCTGTGAAATCAGCACCTACGACACAAAAAGATGTGTCATTCGTTGATGCCCGAGAAGATTTTGACTATAATGTACCATCTGAAAAGTAAGTTTTCGTTGTATAAAACTAATTTCTTTGTGCTAGTTTAGTTTCGTATCTTCCTTTTATGTACACACACCCGAGCGCGCCACACACACACACACACACACACACACACACACACACACACACACACACACACACACACACACACACACACACATTACATATTTACCTATTCCTCCATTAACCCATCTGCTGTTCATCCCAGTCACATCTCGTATATACTAGGGTTTGATAAAAAGTAATGGCAACAGTTCGATATTTCTGACATGGCTTTATTCACAGGGGTACAACATTTACGTACCTTCTGTATAGTCGCCCGCCTTATTTATTACCTTTTGCCAAATGTTTGGAAGGTGTCGTACACCATCAGTGCGTCCATCTTTGTTGATGTTCTGTATTGACCGCCCTAAAGCACGGATAAGTTCATCTCTGGTATTGTACCGGGTCCCTCGCACCGGTTCTTTCACTTTGGTGAAAAGATCGTAATCGCATGGATCATATCGGGTGAGTACGGTGGATGTTCCAGTAGTCCGCGTTTTCCGTCTGCCTTGGAGGTACAGCGTGGTGCAGTATTACCCCATCAATGTCATACGCCACAATGAACATCTCCTTCACAGCACTTTGTGTAGGGCGCACTTTCTTTGGACGAGGAGAACCGGGATGCTTCCATTCATTTGATTAGTACTGTTGCCGCTGGCTGCACTAACTCATCTAACAGTCCTTGTTCATGTCCACACAGCTGGCAGCTCTCGAACGCACCATCGTCATGTGACCAGCAGTGTTGCGATTACTTTTTATCCAACCTATGTATGACAATTATTTTCCTGTTCACTTTTCTTATGTTTGTGAAATATTTGATTGACAGTAGTGTTGAATGGCAATTACTTAAAATACTTTGGGTTTCCCTCCTCTATTGTTGAATCATCACTCTGTTCTTTTCATGTCTAAGTTAATTGGTTCTGAGTAGTATCTGTTGTTTAAGTGTTTATTAAATAATTAACAATTGCTTATTAAATAATTAACAATTTATGTACTGTACCTTCTCATTATCCATTACCTTTCTTGATTTAATTTTACACTCACCTTTTCTTTGTCCTTCCTGCAGTATATATTGACTACACCCCAACTCTGGCTACTAGCAACAGGCATCTATAATGAACACCGATCAAAATATCCCTCATTTCTCGTGAAAAAGAACAACTGAATAGACTACAGTGGACTATAGTGGACTTTATGTTGTCAGCAAACAGCTGGATATATTAAGAAGATTGATTTGATTGATTTATGTAATTCGCCTCATACCACCCCTAACCTATCTTATCCTATCCTATATCAATCTATCTAACCTAAATCTATTATTACTTACTTACAAATGGCTTTTAGAGTACCTGCAGGTTCATTGCCGCCCTCACATAAGACCGCCATCAGTCCCTATCCTGAGCAAGATTAGTCCAGTCCCTATCATCGTATCCCACTGCCCTCAAATCCATTTTAATTTTATCCTCCCATCTACGTCTCGCCCTCTCCAAATGTCTTTTTCCCTCAGGCCTTCCAACTAACACTATATGCATTTCTGGATTTTCCCATATGTGCTACATGCCCTACCCATTTCAAACGTCTCGATTTAATGTTCCTAATTATGTTAGGTGAAGAATACAATGCGTGTAGTTCTTCATTGTATGACTGTTTCCATTATTCCTGTAACTTTATCCCTTCTCCATTCTCCTGTAACTTCATCCTTCTTAGTCCCAAATATTTTCCTAAGCACCTTATTCTCAAACATCCTTAACCTCCGTTCCTCTCTCAAAGTGAAAGTCCAAGTTTCACAACCATATAACACAACAGATAATATATCTGTTTTATCAACTTTCAGTATTTTTGAAAGCAGACTGGAAGACAAAAGCTTCTCAAGCGAATAATAACAGGCATTTCCCGTATTTATTCTGGGTTTAATTTTCTCCTGAGTATCATTTATATTTGTTACTGCTGCTCCAAGGTATTTGAATTTTTCCACCTTTTCGAAGGATAAATTTCCAATTTTTATATGTCCATTTCATATTATGTTCTGGTCACGAAACATAATGACATACTTTGTCTTTTCGGGATTTACTTCCAAACCTATCTCATTATTTGCTTCAAGTAAAATTGCCGTGTTTTCCCTAATAGTTTGTGGATTTTCTTCAAACATATTTGTGTCATCTGCATAAACAAGCAACTGATGTAACCCGTTCAGTTCCCTACCCTCTCTGTTATCCTGGCCTTTCATAATGGCATATTCTAGAGCAACATTAAAAATTAAATTAAAAGTGATAGTGCATATATTTTTTCTTCTCTTTTCCCCATTCATTTCTATCCTAGTTACCTGATATTACCTAACCTAATCTTACCACACATTGCTTTATCTTTTCTCGACAATTCGTACTGAATTTTATCTGATCTGATCTCATCAGACTTAACCTATTGTACCATTGCTACTACTGTATTATTATTATTATTATTATTATTATCATCATCATCATCATCATCATCATCATCATCATCATCATCACCACCAATTGTGATAGTCTTCATTCTATTGCAGATCTGTGCCTTTCACTGTATTTCGTGCATAAATTAGTTTGTTCCTTTTTGTAGGAAACTCACTATTTCCATTCCACCCTCCACAAGACAGAATGGGAGTCTGTATCTCCACCTGTTCACATTTCCTCGACCAAAGCAGCAGTCAGATACGAAGCAGTGGGACTACTGGAGGTTGAAGCAGGAGTCCATGGCAGTCTACACACGCATCAGACTGACTCAGTATCACATTCCTGAGGCATCGACCTTCAAACTTCTGGAAGGGAGCAGCGAGACAAAACCGAATTCGGTATGTATGCTTGCATTTAAGAACTGCAGTGTTTCCGTGATAGCGGAATGGTGGCGGGAGAAATTGAAGTACTATATGAGAAAACTGACCTCTTTGTATCTTTGACCGTCATGAAAGACAGTGCTCTAGATCAGTGTTTCTCAAGGCCCTGGCATCAATTATATTGGGCGGCGAGATGTTCTCCCGGAATTTGTCATTTTACTTTTCTAAGCATTTTTCACGAAAAAATATTTTATAGTGGAAATATTCTTAGAATGATTTTCATGATTGTGTCGAAAAGCACAGATCCAGATTGTCTCTATCCAAACTTACATGACGTAGCAATCATATTTCTTCATTGTTTTTCCACAACATTTCTTTGTGAAACTGCATTTTCTGCCATGGCTGTGCTTGAAACGAAACAGAGGATCCGCCTGCAACTTTCTGTCTCCGTTTGGCTATCACTTCAATTAATCACAGAGTTAACAAGTTAATGGACAGAAAACAGCAACAGAAGTCTCACTAGCCTCGCTAAATCTGTAAAAATTCGCAGGTGTAATACAAAAATAATAGTACATTATGCAACGAGACTATAATGGTAGTAATTAAGACGCGAGTTTCATAATTTTCATATGAGCTTCTTAATTATCATTGTATGCAAGTTTCATACGACTTTTTATGCTCGACCATTTTCCTAACTTGAAATTATTCATAAGTATTCATGTTATTCTTATCTGACTGGGGAGCGGAACTGACCTTGTGCAATATCTCGTAAATTGTGAGATGTACGCAGATGCGAAAGTATTGATTTTTCCGAAAAACAAATGTCATTGACCTTGATGTAATCTAGAGAGTAAAATAAACATTAATCTTGATATAACCTTGAAATTGATTTAGAATTGAAAAACGAGATGACAAATTGAATTTATTTGAATATTATTTACAATTAACGCTAATTATTATAGTAACAGAACATAACCTGCGACAGTATTGGATTTCCAGCCTCCGTGATGTTTTGCTAGTTGTCTTTCGATTGCATATCTGAGAATAATCGATACTTGCGCTTTTATAATGCTACAGTGGTGATTTCTGATTGGCTGAACAACTGAACTATAATGAATAGGTGTACTTTAATGAGGTGCATTAAAGGGCTACTACCAGGTGTATAATTACTACATTTCGGCATGGTCGAGCATAAAAGTATTTTATAGCGGAAATATTCTTAGGAGAATAATTTTCATGATTGTGTCGAAAAGCACAGATCCAGATTCTCTCTATCCAAACTTACATGACGTAGCAGTCATATTTCTTCATTGTTTTTCCACAACATTTCTTTGTGAAACTGCATTTTCTGCCATGGCTGTGCTTGAAACGAAACAGAGGATCCGCCTGCAACTTTCTGTCTCCGTTTGGCTATCACTTCAATTAATCACAGAGTTAACAAGTTAATGGACAGAAAACAGCAACAGACGTCTCACTAGCCTCGCTAAATCTGTAAAAATTCGCAGGTGTAATACAAAAATAAAATAAATTAAACACTAAAGTTAAATTTTTCAATAATTTATAATAATGCTGTGGTCATATGTTGCATTTTTAATTCATAATATTAATTAGTATTGGGACTAGTGTTTAGAATTGAGATATTCATACATTTTTTACACAAAATTACATATACGTTTGTCTTATGTGTGTGTGATAAGCATTTTGCCATTCTCCTGCTTCCTCTGCTGAGCTGACTTCTGTGGAGTTACAGTGCATAATCATTCTTCCCATCAGCTTTTTTTTTTTTCAAACAAGAATCATTAAAATCAATTTAATAATACAATGTTTTTGGTGGTCAGAAAGGTATAATATGTCGCATAAATTAATTGATGATGTTGGATTGAAGAAACTACAACAAGCTACAACATTTCTTTAATCCATTGCCTGATAAATTTATATTGAATTAAGTTATTTGTCAACTTGTCACACTGTTTTCATAATGAACTAAAATTTTTTTTGTCTTAAGATCTCTGCGGTGGCTGAATGGTCAGACCAGCGAATAGGGATTATAAAGAATGGACACTGAGCGAATTTTCCTGTGTTTTGTTTCTCTGTGCGCAGCGTTTAGTTCCACTTTCAAGCGCTAGAGGTTAGTGTAATCGAGCATACGCTAAGTTAATAATTGAGAATAGAATTAAGGCACAGGATCCAAACATCGCCTACCTTATTGCATAATCCAGTAACGCTTTGCTTCAAATAAATTCAAGTTAACAGCTTTTCCTTATTTCTCAGTGACAAACTAGTTGTAATAATAATATTTCATATTTCAGATATAATAAATTATATTATAAAATAATATAATACATTATAAAATTAAGTATCGAATTCGTTTAATATTTGTATATAATATAATATAGGTATATGGTTTTACTTCTCGTAAGAGTTTTGTTTTTCCATTTTCAGCGCTATCAAATCATTACATATTTTAATTGTTGTTGGGGGTCAACGTCTCAGCTCTCATTATAAAGGAACTCTAGAGTCTAGACATTACAGTTAATGACGGATTTATTATTTTATGGATCTAATTTATTTTATTTTAGTACATAATGTACCTAGATGTATTAATTATATGTGTTATATTTCCGCTGTGTCGACTGCTAGCTGGTGTGATGTCAGCGCCAACTCCTGGGAGAAAGCAGAATCTCACTCTCTAGCTGGCTTGAAGGTCATTGAAATCAGTCCGGCTACATCAAAGATACCGACGCGAAGTGTCCATTCTTTATAATCCCTATTCGCTGGTCAGACCTTCAGACTGTCACGCAGGCGGCCCGGGTTCGATTCCCAGTCAGGTCTGGGATTTTTTCATTGAAATCCACAGTGACACTTGTGGCGGACAAGGCTGCAGTTGGGGTTTTTTCCCGGTGTTCTTCTGTTTTCCCCAAAATAGGCATTTACATCATTCCGTCACCATTTTTCCATTTCATAATTCCATAAATGTCGGCTGGCGGTTCATGGAGGGGGTTGGCCTAGAGACGAGTAGACCTCGCTGCTCGAAACCTGGACCAGAGAACCTTAGTGTGGTCGGTCAGTATGGGTTTGGGAATGCGTCACCAGTGAGTTAGCGCAATAGATCTGCACAAGGTCGCAGTGCTGGGCCATAGTATCCCCTTCCATTAAATTCAATTCATTAAATTCAATGTCTTAAGATTACGTCATACTTAATTATCAATATTTCTGTTAGTTCACTCCTTGTATACTTTGTCACCTGGCCTTAACTCTGCCATTGTAAATAAATAAATTATTATTAATTATTATTATATGAACTTTAAAAAATTTGGAAAGGTATTTACAAATAAATTTATTGGGACCAGCCATCGTCTTACAGAAAAATAATTTACCGGGCCACGGTGGTTAAGAACCACTGCTCTAGATTAGAAGTCAGTATATTTGCATCTTTGGCAGGTATTGTCTGACCATCAGATCTGTGCCCTTTCAGCGCTGTCGTCGTTCTTAGAAAAGTTAACGCCTGTACTCACTCCATTCCGCCCACTTTCCTCCCACCACTTCAAACAGCAGGCCACGAACCTTGCTGAATAGGGATGTTGCCAAACTTCCGTCAAACAGTGTCATAAATAACTAGTCCTCGATGCTACAATATCATTTCTTTCAATCAAAATACATCTTGTATTTCTACATTTTTAAAGCTAAATCCCATGTCTCGAATCACTTTCCGTAGTGTTTCTCTCCAACCTTGGAAATTATTGCTTCTCTCACAACCTTCAGTAATTTCTTCAATGTTGGAACTTTTTTCTGCATGGTATAAAATTCTTGTATCTTTCTTCTTAAAATACATCGGTTCATATCATCTACAAGAATTAAAGGTTCCCTTGGTCTGTTCTTCCCTGGTGATTCTAACTTTTCATCTCCTGCACAGACTCCCTCTCTCCTGATTTTCTTTATCAGGCGCTCTGATCTGCCTATATAAATTACATAAAAAAGTTGTATTATATTAGTATTAGTTAAGTAAGTAATTTTAATACATAATCAATTGAAATAAAATAAGCCTCACCTGTGATTGCAGCTGCTCTTTTCATTGCCTGATTTATACGACACAGATATTGATCTGTTTCTCTTCATCGCAAAATGCTTATTATGTACCTGCTTAATAATATTTCTTTCGCCACTCCTTGCTACAGTGTTCATGTTGAATTGACAACACTGGACTGCAAGTGCACATAAATTGTCCCGCAAGAAGGCTAAAATTGTGGGTAGTGGGGAAGAGAAAGGGAGAGAGGTAGGAATGCAGGGAGAGAAATGAATTACCGAGGCTGAGAAGGAATTAGGGTTCAGTTCGCATATCTTACGGGGGCACTGATCCGATGGTCCGACAATACTTGCATACGTCATTAGTTACCAAGTATGCATTTATGTGAGTGACGGTAATCTACAGCTAGCTAGTGACATATTTGTCTATAGTATGTGTGTAGCTGGAGTATCTCTTTAGAACTTATGTGAAAAGTTGACTTTCTATTAAATCTTGATAATTATCTCTTTTATGCTCTACAATATCACGAAGATCTGTGACATACACCTGTTGTGACTTAAACTTGTATTATTTTTATTGTTTAGAATGGAGTAAGAGAGCAAAAGCAAACTGAACAGCGAGTTACCCACCTGAAATCTCGTGTTACATTCAACATTCTAACTGATGACATAACTCTGCCAAGCAAAGATCTGCCTCCAGAAATTGCACGATTGCTTGCGTGAGTATCTTCACCTCAACTTGTATTTGGAACTTCCTTCATGGACACCTCCCAATACCAGATACCTCTTATTAATGGACATGTTAAAATTTCTCAGCAGATTTACACATTCCCTTTCAGTAATGAATTTGTGCACCGAAGTACACGTGTATGCATTTGATAGGTTTACAGTTTCTCAGTAGAGAAAATAATCAAACATGCAATCTCTTCATTTCACAAAATTTTGTCATAATTACTCCAAATAACTACTAAACTTTGCAGCTATGGTATCAAAGTTACGATTATTGATCATATCTGATGTACCAGTATAAATATATATATATATATATATATATATATATATAAACATTAATTAAAACATTATTAATAAGACAAACAATTTTCATATTTTAAGTACAGTAGAATTCCTCGTATCTGGCAACTGTGGGACAAAGCCAGTGCCAGATAACTGATTTTGCTGGATAATTGGAAAATACGTTTATAGGTTATGTAAAGACATACTGTATTGCACAAATATTTTTTTCCTTGTTGACATTTAGTAATTTTCATATTAGATACTGGTATTTAAAAATAAAGTTTTGAAATACGTACCGTGTTTATTTTTAGTACTGAATACGGTAATGCACATTCATCAGTTCATAATATTAGGTCTTTTGTAATATAGTAATACATAATATCGTAAAAAATACTAAAAGTTTTCGTAACCTTATGGCAATTTTAAATAGCGGCCATATGATGTGAAGAGTAGTGTAGCTAACATCGCATCTATAAAGACAAAGTAGCGCTCGATGATTTGAACCTCTTTAACATATTTATAATGTCTGCTTGTTTACAAGCCTGCCTATGATGTTTAAAAAATTCACTATGAATACAGTGTAGCTGAACGATGTCATGTGCTGACATATATGAAGATTGTTCCGCGAAGCGAATGAATGTGGACAATCCAACATCTGCTTCTTGCCGTGATACACGTGGTGTTTGAGCATAAGAACATTTCCCGGAATCCATTGTGCAACAGCAGCACTTATGGACCGTGATACTATTTATTACTCGAATGAAATTTTTACCCCCCTGTAGGAACAGAGAATTTCACACTTTTCTATTTAGACTCATCCAACATCCCTTCGAAATGGGCGAGTTCAAGTAGTAAATTTAAAAATATCGTCTCTGTGCATTGTAGCTTACTCATGCTACCCAATCTATATACTTCAGGGCATAACAGGGTTTTCTGTCTATGTTTTCATGTGTGAACTGTGTAAAAAGTAAACACAATATGCGGCATGTGCGATCCACGAAAACCACTCACATCTTCGTCCGATTCTTCCCTTTCGCATGAATTACTATTTTTTTTTTGTCCTAGCCAAAAGTGTCATTTTGGTATTGCCGGTTATTTGGGTGCCGGATACGAGGAATTTTACTATATTAGTACATATAAGCTACATACAGTAATTCATATTTATCTAAGTTGAAATACGTAATAAAAATTGTAAAAAGAAAAAGATACTAAAATGCATTGAGTAAAATGGAGTAAGTGAAAAAGTTTTGTATTTCCTTTTTAATGACTGATAATTGACTTTGTGTCACTCACTCAATCATCAACATTTATAAGCGAATAGGTTTCTGAATAGGTCAGCAAGAAGTTCAACTCATGTATTAACATAATAATATGATAATAATAATAATAATAATAATAATAATAATATAATAATACAGGATAAAGAAATAATTATTTGTATTTGTTTCAGTGTAACATCAAAAATGGAGTTCTTGCCTGTGGTAGTGTACGACTTCCTTAACAATCGTCTTAGAGACCTAATTCACATTACCAACAATCACAGTTCCATAGATATAATGTTTTTGTACTCTCCGATTAGTATTGGAAAACTTAGGTAAGTTCCGACGTCATGTGCAAGTTTTGATGAATATATATGTTAGATATTTATGTAATACTGACAAACATGGAACATATATTCAGAAAGTACTTTAGAAAATTGATCAGAATTATATTGAGATAGACACTCAGTGTTCAGAAATCGTGGGTACTTATCTAGTAACAGGTAGGCCTACCTTTCACTTAGAGAAGTGCAATCAAACTATGTTAAATAAAGCCACCCACAGATAATGTCAAGCTATACATGTTGCACTGCTGTCCATGATTGTGTAGCACTTTGAGGTGAGGGGCCCAAAAATTTTAGATATGAATGTTCCCAATTGTTTAATACAACTAATACAGGACGTTTATTTTAACAGTTTCAGTTAAAATTAAAGGAGAATTGATTATAGAATTCTTATAAGGAGAGGTGTTAGATAAGACAATTCTCTCAGTCCTTTACTGTTTAATTTAGTGATGGATAAGATAATTGGTAATATGAAAAAAGGATATGGATATAGAATGGGAGATAAGGAAATTGATGTGATATGTTATGCTGATGTTGTTGTTCTTATAGCCGTGACCGAGGATAACCTACAAAGACTTTTATACCAGCTTCATCCCAGAAATTTAATATGAAAATATCTATTAATAAAACAGTAACAATTAGCAAAGAACCATTGCAATGCAAATTAGAGATTGATAATAAAGTAATAGAACAGGTCGTAAATTTTAATGAATTAAGTGTTAACATAACCAGTCAAGGAAACCTAATTGAAGAAATAAATTGTCAGATATTAAAAGCAGGAAAAATAGCAGGGTGTTTTAATGAACTGATAAGGAAAAACAAATGTTTAATGTTATGTTTTATTTAACGACGCTCGCAACTGCAGAGGTTATATCAGCGTCGCCGGATGTGCCGGAATTTTGTCCCGCAGGAGTTCTTTTACATGCCAGTAAATCTACTGACATGAGCCTGTCGCATTTAAGCACACTTAAATGCCATTGACCTGGCCCGGGATCTAACCCGCAACCTTGGGCATAGAAGGCCAGCGCTATACCAACTTGCCAACCAGGTAGACAGAAAAAAAAAAAAAACAAAAGTAAGAATTTATAAAGCAGTGGTTAGACCTGTAATGACATGTGTATTAGAAACAAGAATCGAAAGAACTCAAACAAGGCGCATGATGAATACAAAATATGAAATGAAAATATTAAGAAAGATAAATGGCAAAACATTATATGACAATCAAAAATGAATAGATAAGAGAGATGTGTGGAGTACAACTGGTAGCAGAATGGGTAGAAAGAAGGAGAATACAATGCAATCAGTATGTAGATAGAATGGCAATGGAGAGAATCATTAGGATTGCAAAAGGTAAGAATCTAACTGGAAGGGAAAGTCCAGGAAGACCAAAAAGATGGAAAGACTTGATTCATGAATAAAACAGGCAGTAACATAACACCTACATGAAAGAGAAGAAGAAGAAGGATCCAAAACTCGAATGGACCTTTCCACAGCATCCCTGAGTTTGCATCTAATAAACATAGAGGACTTTTTTCATAGAGATTTAGTGATCGCATTTCTTTCGTGTTTAATTTTATGTTTTCGTCCCATTGCTGATGTTATTCTTATCATCTCTGAGTGAGTGCTGCAGGCGACATATATCGAATATTTCTGATCTATGTTGAATTTCAACACTAAATATATCACCTTTGCAGTTGAAAGTGTTGTTATATAGAATAGTATTACTGCTTTTTTTTTTTTTTTTTTTTTTTTTTTTTGTAATTACAGTCATTATGATTCATGGATCAAGACTACCAATAATAGAGAAGTAACTAAAAAATGTTATGGTGTAATAAGACGTGAAAATGAACATCTAGATATATATTTTTTATTTTAGTAGATTATTTTAAGATGCTTCAACAACAACTTAGATTATTTAGCGTCTGAATGAGATGGAGGTGATAATACTGGTGAAAGGAGTCCGGGGACCAGCATTGAAAGTTACCCAGCATTTGCTCATATTGGGTTGAGGGAAAACCCCAGAAAAAGCCTCAACCAAGTAACTTGCCCCAACCGGGAATCGAACCCAGGCCACCTGGTTTTGCGGCCAGATGCGCTAACTGTTACTCCATAGGTGTGGCTATTTGTTCATTGATATAATAGTATTGAGGTTTTTTTTTTGTTTTTATGTAAGAAAGTTAATAATAGGTTTGTTTCAGCAAGCAATGCAGAACACATGAACTAACACTAAACATCTTTCGATGCATGCGTTAGTTAAGCACATTCTCAGAACTAGTTCGGATTTTTACTTTGTTGGGAAGTTTCTTGAACTGTTCTTTCTCAGCCTTAGGAGCTTCTTCTCATATTAAAATTATATTCATTTTCCAAACTTAATTCGTCATAAAATATATCGCTGTCACCTTCCAAATCACTCATGATCGACTATTTTTTTTTATTTTAACCTGTCTAGTCTCGATTATACTTGAAGCAAGTAAAGCGATAGGTTTGGAAATTAATCCCGAAAAGACAAAGTATATGATTATGTCTCGTGACGAGATATTGTACGAAATGGAAATTTAAAAATTGTAAATTTATCCTTTGAAGAGGTGGAAAAATTCATATACCTGGGAGCAACAGTAACAAATATAAATGATATTCAGGAGGAAATTGAACACAGAATAAATATGGGAAATGCCTATTATTATTCGGTTGAGTCTGCTGTCAAGAAATCTGAAAAGTTAGAATTTATAAAAGTTATATTATCAGTTGTTCTTTATGGTTGTGAAACTTGGACTCTCACTTTGAGAGAAGAACATAGGTTAAGGGTGTTTGAGAATAAGGTGCTTCAGAAAATATTTGGGGCTAAGCGGGATGAAGTTACAGGAGAATGGGGAAAGTTACACAACACAGAACTGCACGCATTGTATTCTTCACCTGACATAATTAGGAACATTAAATCCAGACGTTTGAGATGGGCAGGGCATGTAGCATGTATGGGCAAAACCATAAATGAATATAGAGTGTTAGTTGGGAGGCCGGAGGGAAAAAGACCTTTGGGGAGGCCGAGACGTAGATGAGAAGATAATATTAAAATGGATTTGAGGGAGGTGGGATATGATGATAGAGACTGGATTAATCTTGCTCAGGATAGGGACATATGGCGGGCTTATATGAGGGCGCAATGAACCTCCAGGTTCCTTAAAAGCCAGTAAGTAAGTCTCGAAGTATTTTAACCTCAACCTCAGACTATCCATCTGCGCATCGTCAGCAGTTCAGAATTCCCAGTTCTGCTCTTAATCGAGAACTAATTTCACTCTTTCCGAACGAGTTCCAAAGCTTGTTGGAACAGGAAGCTGCGAGTTCAGAATAAGTTCAAGTCTTGTTGAAACACACATTGAGATGCTGTATATGAGCAGGCAGTACAGAATCGATTCTAAACCATACTGGAACAAACCTAATATATATTTGTATATTGAAAAAAATATTTATATTGGAATGAATAAGGTGCGCTCCTAGCAGGTATGTATCATTGTACAAGTTATGGAAGTTAGACGATTTTCATTACAGGTTAATGCTCCATGTCGAGACAGCATTGCGGTCAATACTTTCACTTGGATTTACGGAGAAGGATGTAGATGAGATGAAAGGAATATTTGCAGATACGAATCTTTATTTGCTCTGCATCACCGTTTCTGTTGCAGCTCTTCATGTGAGTTTCATATTAATCAGTTTATATTTAGGTATTTAGCAATTTTATTTTAACCTTCAGAGCAGCAAAATAATCTCTTGTAACATTGATAATACGAGGCGCATCCAGAAAGTAAGTTTCCCAATTTTTTCCCCTTGAAAGTAAACGTAATTAGCCGTGTCAATTGCGCATGCGTGACAGATCTATGACGTATCAATCATATGCCAGCCGGACAGGTCCCGCCTGGTGCCAGTAGCATGGCAGCAGTGGTCCGAAATGGAAGCTCTTATTCCTTCTCCCGCTGTCTGTGAGGTTCGGTCGGTGATAAAGTTCTTTAATGCACAAAGCATTGCGCCAATTGAAAATTCATCGGCAGCTCTGTCAGGTCTAGGCCGAACATCTCTCTCTCTCTCCTCCTCTCTCTCTCTTTCTCTCTCCTCCTCTCAAGAAATATCTGTCCTCCGGTGAGCGTTTTGGCAACGACGAAGAGCTGAAGACGTCTGTCACACGCTGGTTCCATTCACAGGCGGCAGAGTTCTACGACAGAGGGATACAAAAGTTGATCCCACGATACGACAAGTGTCTCAATTCTGATGGTGGCTATGTTGAAAAATAACTGAAACATTGCTGTACCTGTTGCCAATAAATGTTTTCCTGAAAGTGTGTGTTCTTTTTTTTTTTTAAAATAGGGAAACTTACTTTCTGGATGCACCTCGTATATCAATTTACCAACTTCTGCGCTGTTTTATAGTGGGTTTTCAAGATTCGAGTTGGCAACACTGCATGAATAATACAAAATAATGTGTCTGGAAGTATTGAAATCTTTACTGTCATTATTGTTTTCTTTGTTCTATATCATCCATTACTAGGTTTAGGCCTGGAAGTATATATACACATTGACAAGTGAAAATGAAATATTATTTTGAAGTAATAATTTTGTTCTAATGTATTCAATTTGGCCTTTAAATTGTTGTTTAGATTCAATTACATGAATGGAGTTGTGGATCATGGTAAGAATACCTCCACCCACTCTATCTTCACGAAACAGATTAAAAATTTTGTAGTCAGCAAATTTGTAAAATTTTAAAATATCAGCAATCTGAATTACCAGTTGCAGAAGACACAGCCCTGCAGTATATATTGACTACACCCCAACTCTGGCTACTAGCAACAGGCATCTATAATGAACACCAATCAAAGTACCCCTCATTTCTCGTGAAAAACAACAACTTAATAGACTACAGTGGACTATAGTGGACTATATGTTGTCAGCAAACAGCTGGATACATTAAGAAGATTGATTGATTATTGTTTTCTTTACAGCTCCTGTTTGATTTCCTAGCATTCAAGAATGACGTCAGTTTCTGGCGTCGAAAACAAAATCTTGTAGGACTGTCAAGCAGAACTGTGGTTTGGAGAGCTTTCAGCCAGGCAGTTGTGTTCCTCTACCTCATGGATGAGGATACTTCGTTACTGGTTCTTGTGCCTACTGGGATTGCTACTGTGATAGAGGTAAGCAATGAGACATCATTCAACATTCTGTCTTTCTCAGTGGTTGAGTGATTATCATGATTGCCTTTAGATTCAAGATTCACGGGTTAAACTCTGACTAAGAATGATGGGTCATTCATTGGGTGTTTAATAACAGTAGAAATGTTTGACATAGCTTCTTTCAAAGTAGAAATTAAGATGGGAGTCCCATGCCTGGTAGTGTAAGTCACAGAGTGTAGAGTGGTCTGAAGAACCTAATTATGTGAGAATTTAGAATTTCATAGTGTTCGTGTTTAAGGGGTTAGGTACAGCTTACAGCAGTAAAATTTTTGGAAATATTCAAAATTTTTTTCCTCCATTACTGTGTCTTGTACAATAATGAAAATTAGTATGTGTAAAACACTGTCCTTTTGCTATATGAAAAAAAATATTTTTACGATTAAAAAAAATATTATTATTATTATTATTATTATTATTATTATTATTATTATTTATTTATTTTTTTTTCAAAATTCAAAATGGTGACAGTTCACTGTGCAGTGATGAAGCGTTTCCCTCAGTTATGCCATTTGAGTTTTAGCTACATACTTACGAAAATCAATAGGCATATGAACTAATAAATAAATATACAAATCATAACCCCTGAACAGTTTACACGTGATGTTGCATGCTCATTTACAGTCTTCCCTGACTTTAAAACCACTAGCCGCAACTGTTGTAAACTGAAAATCATAAACTGTGACGAGATTAAAGGATATTTATATCATTAAGGCAAATTTATAAAAAATTTCCATCAGAGCACTGCCTGTGGCACCATAAGATGTGGCAGTTATGCTACTCTAATGATGATAATGCAATAGGAAGTAACTTTACTGTTCTGCCTAAATAGGCGAATAAATGAGTAAATAAATATGTAAATCCTAGTCTCTGAATAATTTACATGTGAGATGTACTTATTTACAGTCCTCAATTTTAAAACTATTAGCTGCAACTGTCATAAGCTGAAAATCATATTTAACTTTTTTCAGTTTTGGAAAGCGCAAAAGGTGGTGCGGATGGAGGTGCTGCTGCCAAGCAAAGAGTGTTTCTACCCACGGCTGAGGTTTGTGTCGAAGGGTTCAACAGCTGCAGAGCAGGAGACCCAGAAATTTGATGCAGAGAGCATGAAGTACCTGTCATACCTGCTGTATCCTCTTTGTATTGGGGGAGCCATCTATTCACTACTGTACGAGCCACATAAGAGGTGTGTA
Source organism: Periplaneta americana (assembly GCF_040183065.1). Classification (NCBI taxonomy): domain Eukaryota; kingdom Metazoa; phylum Arthropoda; class Insecta; order Blattodea; family Blattidae; genus Periplaneta; species Periplaneta americana. The sequence goes on along the minus strand of NC_091118.1, from coordinate 41,059,897 downwards.
ATTTCTTTCACCTCACTTATGTCTTATTGGTGAACTGTTATGAGATCGTATTGAAAGCTTCGTGATCGTAGCTGATCACATTACCTGTTATGTTGTGAATTTGACGCTTTAATGAAAAATTATCAAAAAGGTGAATAGCCTCTGTGCTTGAGTGGATAGTGCTTACTCAGCTGGTGCAGCATGTGTGCATGGCCTTATGTCACATATCATGTGATAGAGTAGAGGTTCATGGAAGATGATGATTAACTGCTGTCTAATATATCCTGTTGTTTTTTAGTGCGATATATCAAGTAATTTTTTACATCATTACAGTTAATAAGGGCAACTTTTTTTTATTTGTTTATCAGCTATGGATATCTCACTACTATCTGCACAGTTTAAAGGGAGGTTTCGAAGTGAGCTTATTAACAGTTTCCATGTTAGTATTGATATTCTGTTGTTAAACATTCATCTTGGGGCTGTTGCATTTTTTGTTTAAGGGAACCAGGTAGTGATTAGGAGTAAAAAATCCGATTTTTTATTTTGTGTTTAAAAAAAGTACAAAATTTGTTCTCATTGTGGAGTTATCTCTGCTGATAAGCCATGTAAATGGCCTCTTTAAATTTGGCGGCAGATAAGAAAGAACTTTAAATCTTCTGTTAACTTAATACTGCTTCCTTTCACTTTGTTCTCTTCTTCGTTGGTTTCCCTTTCCTTTCAACATATAATCATCTCGATTTCTTTTTCTTTCATCTATTCTTTTCCTTCATCACCTTACTTACAACTTACTTACAATTGGCTTTTAAGGAAACCACAAATTCATTGCCGCCCTCACATAAGCCCGCCATAGGTCCCTATCCTGCGCAAAGTTAATCCAATCTCTGTCGTCATATCCCACCTCCCTCAAATCCATTTTAATATTATTCTCCCATCTACGTCTCGGCCTCTCCAAAAGTCTTTTTCCCTCCAGCCTCCCAACTAATATTCTGAAATCGCCCATACGTGCTACATACCAGCCCATCTCAAACGTCTGGATTTAATGTTCCTAATTATGTCAGGTGAAGAATACAATGTGTGCTGTTCTGCGTTGTGTAACTTTCTCCATTCTCCTGTAACTTTATCCCTGTTAGTCCCAAATATTTTCCTAAGAACCTTATTCTCAAACACCCTTAATCTCTGTTCCTCTCTCAAAGTGAGAGCAACCATATAGAACAACCGGTAATATAACTGTTTTATAAATTCTAACTTTCAGATTTTTTGACAGCAGACTAAAAGCTTCTCAACCAAATAATAACAGGCATTTCCTATATTTATTCTGCATTTAATTTCCTCCTGACACCTAGTTTTAATCTTCTTCCCCCTTCCCAACTTTCCTGTCTTCTCATTTTCCTCTTCTTTTCCTTACTTTTGTCATTCACCTTCACTTTTTTTTCTTCTTCCAAAAGCCACCTTAGTCCCGTTCTAGGTAGAGTCTGTCAGATTTGTGGGACAAGTTTTGTTCAAGTATGTAGATTGTTCTGTCACTTTCGTTCCACATCATTTTTCGATTTTCACAACACCATCAGCTCATTGTCTCTGAATGAGCTACATAGTTGCAGAATAAAGGACTGCAGCTCATATTTAAATTCCTGTGTAATAATTTTTCACTAAAAGGACTTAAACTGTCGGAAAGTAAAATGAAGTTTCATGTTTATTTAGAATTTTATGTTGTAGTTTTCAGTTGTGATTAGTAATTGATTTCTCTTTTCACAGTTGGTACTCGTGGAGTGTTCACAGTTTAGTGAATGGTGTATATGCCTTTGGCTTCTTGTTCATGTTGCCTCAGCTATTTGTCAATTACAAACTTAAGTCTGTGGCCCATTTGCCTTGGAAGGCCTTTATGTACAAGGTAAGTGCTTTGATACAGTATTTTGGTTTGCATTGAAATTAAAAGGATTTGTATGCCTCAGGAAAACTAAAAAATTTATATTTTAAAAAGCCAGTTATATTAAGGTACGGTCACACGTCGCTACTTTTGCAGCACTACAGTACAAAAAACTGCGCAACTCTCGTACTGCGACGTGTGAACAATGGTGCAACCCGAAAAGTAGCGGCTGCTGAACCTTCTGCCCGCTACTTTTTCATGCTGCGTGCAGCTTAGAAGTAGTGACGTGTGAACAGGGTTCTCAGGGTTGCAGCCGCAACATTTTTGATATCTGTTTTGTTGAAACTTTTGCTGCGGTTGCAACCAGTGTTGCCACCTAAATGTGCCAATGATACTTTTATTGTTTGGATATATTTTAATGTGATGAAAATAAATTATTTGTAACAGTTATTAAATACACAACACAGTCTAAGCATATTTGCTGACGATATAATTCATTTTTTTAATTTTCCATATCGTGGTTTCAAACAGGAGGGTTGCCAACATTGATTACGTGAAAATGCTGTTGGTTATCATTTAATTATATAGGTGTTTTTAAAAGCTTTATAGTAAAAATAATGCCAATTTCTGAATACTAGTTAGGACAGAAAAGCAAATAATAGATAAATAAGCTTTCGCATGAGTTTCTTAATAATGCGAACATAACCACAAAATGTATAATGAGAAGTCAACATGGAGATGGAAACCTGCAGCATGACTGCGGCTGCAAAAGTAACGCCTTGTGTGTGAAGAAACTCGCAACCTCCAGTTGCAACTTTTGCTGCACTCGGGTTGCACAGCACGAAAAGTAGCGTGCAGCGCGCTACTTTTGGCTTACATGTGAACACGACACGCAACTTTTGCAGCTGCAATACAAAAGTTGCGCAGCAAAAGTAGCGACGTGTGACCTTACCTTTAGTTACGAATTTTCCTCAAAAGTGATTTCAAACTTTTTAATAATTGGCTGTTGCTCTTGTATTATACATGTGTTACAGTAGAGTCTGGAATATCTGACCTTCAAGTAACTGATGTCTGGATTATCTATCATTAAAGAAAGGGTGCGATTTTTGAAAGTGATTTTACAGTAATAACTTACACCTCTCATTCTTATTTTCTGAATCATGCTAACCACGATCGCCTAACTTTCATTTGGTTTTCCATCAAGCCTAATTAAATACTTTCACCACTTTTGGAGTATCATAAAAGTTTCACTCCAAACTCTTTGCTCGATTATTTCTTAGTAATTAGAATGGATTAGTTATAGGAAGATGCAAAAAAAAAAAAAGTTTTTTATAGGATCTTAAATGGTGCCATGTTGATTTAATTCTATTAAAATGAATATTGATATTAATTGTTTTGATAAACTGTTCACTTCCATCAAAACAAATAAAATAATGGAAGTTGCACTGTATATGAGCTTTTCCATCTCAAATCGACCGAAATATAGAGAAAATTGACCTTACAATTTCTAAATATAATAAAACTTTTTTTGTACGTAGAGAACTGTGATACAATGCTTTGTGCAAAGTTTGAGACATTAGAACTTCATAGTGTTTAAATTAAAAATATTTAAATTTATCGTATTTTCATAAAATTAGCAACTTTAAACTGTTGTAGCTCCGAAACCCTTTCACCTAATGGTCAAAATCATGGTTTATTTTGATGCTGAGAAATTAAAGTTTGTATTGACATATAAACAGATTTCTTACTTTTTATGGAAATGGAGATATTTAGATTTTTCCTCATTAAGACTCCTTTGCCAAGAAAAAAATATTTTAAAAATATATAGTTAGATTCCATATTGAAAGTACAAATAAACACATATTTTTTACTGATGGCACGTTGATAAAGTATTGAAAATATCAAATAAAGAAAATAAATAGTACGCGCGTGAACTAACCAGCTGACTGTGAGGCGGGAGCTAGCGTAGGCAAAGCAAGGCCAGGAGAAATAAACACGTGATGCGTCGTCTAGCAGTGCATGGCTGTGCTAGTTTTATCACAGGTTTTCATAAACACAGGAGTAAAATGACGCCCAACGTTCTCTTATCTTCAGCTCTCGGCCAGTGCGTGCGGTACTGCGCCGTTCAAGTCTAGGCATGTGAAAATAATCTATTTAATACCCTCGAAACTTATTGCCATACCACTAAGCAAACAATGCAGAATCCCTCTTAATAATGCAAGGCTTTTTCTCAATTTTTTTAATTTTTACAAATTGGCAAAAAGCCTAAAAGTAAGTAAAATCAGATTATCTGTCTCTTTGTGTACAATAAAAATAAGGATTACTTCTTAACATAACCTACCAAATGTCAGCTTCAAAATAAGCTCTCGTTCAATGTTCTGCAGTAAATGGTTCCAGAGTTCTGAGCACTGAAAGTGGCTTGTTTTTATAAAATACGCTAAATTTGTCGCTCAATAGTATGAAAACCATACTGATCGATTTCATATGGAATAGCTCATATGTAAATATTACTGGTAATTATATAACAGTACAAGTCAAGAACATGTAGTTTTATTTGAAAATATTATAAGTAATCATCTTATACAAAAGTACAAGTCAAGAACATATTATTTTGGTATTAGACTTTCAGGTAATCCAATGTGTCCTGGAGCTTGACATTTCCAATGTTTCGGAACTATTTACTGAGCCTCAGTTGTTCGTATTATTTCCGTTCTTGGTTTATTGTGAATAAGAAATATGCATGTTCACGTCCTCCACTTCCCGTTCTCATTCTGGTTCTCATTCCGGTTTATTATGGACTAGCCTTAACTCCTGTTTTTTTATTGTTATAAAACTGCACTACTGAACTAGTTTTTTAAAGCTAGTATCTTTGTCATGATATTCTCTCTTTTTACAGGCATTCAACACTTTTATTGATGATCTCTTTGCATTTATCATCACAATGCCAACTGCTCATCGAGTAGCTTGTTTCCGTGATGATATCGTGTTTCTAATTTATCTGTACCAGAGATGGTAAGTACATCTTTTTGTCAAATTTCTTTACCTGTAAAAGATGCATATTTAGTGTCTTAAGTACATCACGAGAAGAGAATCTAAGAAATAAATAGTTTTGTGCGAGATCGTGTGTATTTGCTTGGTTTCCGCACAAAACCAATCTGCGGAAAGTCTAAAATTCCACATTGAGTATTCCCAACCTAACACACATAACAATTTCCCTCTTCTTACCGCTTAAGTGACATATTGATTTTACTGCTTTAGGCTTTTAACATATTATTTTTAGAGACGTTCAATATAGTAATAATTATAAATTGTAAACTTACCACTGCAATTTCACCTATATTGCACTGTTAATTATTGTTTTTAAATATTTGCAAAAATTAAGTAAATTCTACAACTCCACTAAAGTTACTGCATTCGTAATGCAAGTAACATTAAGGAAGCCGATGTTATTACTGCAATATGTTATATAAATAATATTGTTAAAATATTAAAATGAAAAATAAATCATTACATAACCTTACCGTTTGTATTAAGTTCGCATTTATAGACTGGGGGAAAAAAAAGACAGACATATATCACGGCCTGCTGGAGTATAGTAAACACAGAAAACATTTTAAAGCAACAATGTTGAAGATAGATATTTTTGTTTTGCAAATTTGCCGTCATTGAACAGAAACCAAGATGGAGATTTCATTGCAACTAATTAGAAATTCCTCTTTCAGGTATGTAATAAACGATCTTCGCACAAAATAATGTATGATACATGAGCGGTATGTTTTCTTTCAATTCTCGGAAATTAAAAAAGCTCAACTACGTTTCGCTTTTTGAAACTTTCTCTCAAACATGAAAACTTCAACATACCGCTCTTGTAACACATATTACTATTGTATGGTTTATTTTCACTAGTTTGCAATTAGAAAAAAATCTTAGCAATTTGATGCTTGAGGCCTTTATAGTGGAGCACTGCAAGTCAGAAGGTCACAGTCTCTCGTTCCTGTGGAATCATGGATTTTCTCCATAGGTTCAATCCTGCTAGCTGCACTATGGTCCTGGGGTTCACTACGCCACCAAAAGAAATTATTGCTATTAGAGGCAAAGGTGGTCAGCACATAGGACTGATATCACTACTACTACCCATTTTTGGGCCATTGGTGTTGTAGTTCAAGTGGTAGTGAATTTGCCTGCTGTTCCAGAGTTATGCTCAGGCGTGGGTTCGATTCCCACTTGGACTGATTACCTGGTTGGGTTTTTTCCGAGATTTTCCCAAACTGTATGGCGAACGTCAGATAATTTATGTCGAATCCTCGTCCTCATCTTGGCAAATACTGTCTCGCTATCATCAATTTCATCAACACTAAATAATCTAGTAGTTATTACAGCATTCTTAAATAACTGACTTAAAAAAACTACTCAGTGCCAATTATCTCATTGTGAGATGAAAACCTTGACATCTTACCATCCCACTACCCTAAAAGTGCATCTACACAATTAAACTTTTCTTCCAACTTTAATGCATGCAAGAGTGAACGAAATGCATTCAATTTTGCAAGCTTTTTTTTACACTAAAAATGACAGCGCATGCGGCAATTGAAAGGTATCCATCGCCAGTGGGTATCTTGTGCATATTTCGTTCAACAGTAGCATGTAGCGAGCAGCTGATTGTTTTAGGTGGCCGTGAGACATGAATTACTGAAAATTCTTTTGTTTTGTGATGATAGACCTTTCAAGCTGAAAATGGTGGAAAGTACGATTAGCTTTATTGAAGATTATTGCAAATACGTGTGTGTGTATAGAGTGTTCAACCACAATGTTGCGAATCAAATAGGTCTAAGTATTGGATTGATATTTAATATTTATTAATTAATATAATACATAGTGAGATGATGTTCAACATGGCACGTTGTGTAGACACAAAATCTGCATGCTTCTTAATTGAACATTCATTTTCAACTTGGTTCTTTCAGTATTCTCTCAAGATTGCATGTGTAAACACATGGAAAATTGAACCATGTAGATGCACCTTAAAGGCTTTTTGGGAACTCTTTCCTCTCTCTCTCTCTCTCTCTCTCTCTTTTTTTGTCCCCAGTGCTTGGTTCAGATGTGGTTCTCTAGTGATTCGGCTGTATATTTGAAATATAAAATATTCAGCATCTGAGATCTATTTACTGGTTTCGTTTTCAAAGACATATTCACAACTTTTCAAAGTTCACCTGTTTTCTTGAATCTGTTATGCCTAAATACTGTATTTTATCGAATAAACTGTTGACCCTACTTTTGAAAGGGGAATTTACAAAAATAAAACTTTCAGCAAATGTGTTCACACCCAACAAATTGAAAACAATTAAACAGAAATAGAGTTCAGTTAACAGTAAATAAATAAAAGAATAATTATAAGTTTTATCCTGGAACAGGACGCACTTCAAACCCATTCTGTGTGCACGCACTGCGCGGTCAGTTGTCTTGTTTAATTGGCTGTTCACACGTTATCCTGCAACATTAATAGCACATGTCACGATTTCTATGTTCCTCCTCATCCTTAATAAATATACAAGTTTTTTGGTGCGAGTAAAGGATCACAATCTGATACCTTTAGTGGTACTCATTTTCAGATTAAAAATATAACGCAAAAACTACACTTATCATTAGGGACCGGATTTTTATGTAATATCAAGGTGTGAGATATATGTATATATTTATGTAAGAACCATCTGAGCCGTGGTCTCCCCTGTCCTCTCTTTCCGATATAGGGATCCCACATCGTGACTGCATGGGTCGATCTTGTCTGATGTAGTCTCAGACAAGATGGACCCATGCAGTCACGATGTGGGACCCCTACGTCGGAAAGAGAGGACAGGGAAGACCACGGCTCAGATGGTCTGACATGTTTACCAAAGAGGCGGGGAAACAATGGTCGAGGACAGCAAAGAACAGAGTTTTGTGGAAAGAACTAGGGAAGTCATTGTAAATAGATAACGTAATCAGTGTTAAGATATTGTAAATAGTAAAGTCAGTATTAGTGAAAGTGTAAGATAAGTTTTGTAAATAGCAAAGTCAGTGTTGAGAAAGTGTCAGGTAAATAGTGTAAATAGCAATCAGTGTTTGTCAAAGTGCTGGTGTCAGTATAATGTGTGTAGTGCAAGAAAAAAAATGAACAAAGAACAGAGTGCTGAGACTAGTTAAAGTCTAACAGGGTTATTAACCATGTCACAAAAGTAGTATACATGACAAGCTCGCCTGGATTGGCTCACCAAGCGAGTACAGTTGAGCCATCCCTGTCGAGGGGGTTCTAACCCCATCACAGGAGGCCTGTGCCCAACATGGGCCATCATGACTAACAGCCATTCATTCATGTACCAAAATATGTAAAATCATGAAAATATTTGATATCAATATCTGGCAGGTATAGGATAAGTAAGACTCTCCAGTTGTGATTTCATAGAGCACCCGACATTTTTTACCGCACACTTGACACATTACTATTTTTCCATCTGTAGTGAAAGCTTCGTCCATCGCAATCCATGATTTTATTTTTGTCATTAGGGTTGAAGATACAGAGGCCAATTTAGTTAGTTAAAAGCAGTAGATAAAAATCACTTGCACTTTATATTGTAATTACTAAAACTAGAGAACTGAGTGAAATCAATGACACATCAGTACTGCAAGTACTGTTTTGCTGTACTGGATTAGGAGAAAATAAGAGGAAATGTGGGACATACTGTATGCATTTTAGCTGCTCCCTGTAAGAAACAAAGTACCTACTTACTTACTTACTTATTGGCTTTTAAGGAACCGGGAGGTTCATTGCCGCCCTCACATAAGCCCGCCTTTGATCCCTATCATGAGCAAGATTAATCCAGTCTCTACCATCATATCCCACCTCCCTCAAATCCATTTTAATATTATCTTCCCATCTACATCTCGGCCTCCCCAAAGATCTTTTTCCCCGCCGGCCTCCCAACTAACACTCTACATGCATTTCTGGATTCGCCCATAAGTGCTACATGCCCTGCCCATCTCAAACGTCTGGATTTAAAGTTCCTAATTAACAAAGTACCTACTAAAATCTCAAACTATAGGCATTTACAAACTATTGTTTGAAAAGTGACATTCCTGTCTCATTCAGAAGGGTAGGATTATTCCAGCTGAGAACCATACTTTCTAATTGCTCAGAAAATCCCATTTCCATATAGGTCTACTAAATTTAAAGTAAAGAGGTCAAGCAATAACCTGAAAAGCTATTTATTTTAATCTTTCAACATTTTTCCAGTTTGTTCCTTTACTTCAGCTTCTTTTCAAAAGTCGGCTACTTTATTATGGCTCATGCCAGACTTGACATGGGTTTTCCCTGGAGGATTAGGAAGAGGGTGGGTAAGGTTGCAAATTGCATGGGAACGGCTTGTTAAGACGTGTGCAGAACAATTATAGTTGGAGACAAATCATGTCATCCTCATCCTACTTCACCATATGAAGGCAACGCTACTTTCTGAGGGATTTTTACAATACAAGGTAGTTGTATGAGAAATGTTGCCTTTTGTTCACTCATATTTATAATGGGCGGTATGGGGTGAGTGCCTCTTATACTTCCTGGAACTAACAATGTTATGTTTCATCCCGAAATATGTCCTTTCTTGCGTAGGTAAAAAGGCTTTTTAAATCTGTGTATTTCAAATTGTAAACTTCCCCAGCAGAAGTTTCTTTTTTTTTTTCTTTTAAAGATGTAAAAATGAATAAAAACCCCTAAATATAGTCTGGGTCAGCTTACTTCATACCCTAAGGGTGAAACCTAACCATTTTTCCCCCATTACTACAAATGCTAGTGGATTGTGGTGATTTTCTAGTTTGCAGATTGAATTTTCTTTTGCCAACTTCGTTTCGAATTTCGATACTGACAAATACTACAAATGGTAGTGATTTTGTAACTAGTATGTTGGCAGCTGAGACAAATATCGAGTTCCATGAAATTGAAATTGTACTAGATTTCTGAGCCTGTTACTGGGAGCTAGTGAAATTTGAACATACTAATAATTAATTAATATCAGTATTAATATTAATACATAATAGTTATTTTATGTGTTGTGTTGTGGTTATAATTCAAGACTATAGTCAGGTAAGTTTTCTAAGTTAGTACAATACTAATAATTTCATGTGGTCAAACAAAATACATTTTTAGGTTAGGTTTCGTGAGTCAATTGTTCAGTCAAACCAATGAATTTCGTATTGCCAGACAAAATACTTGACATGTTGATCCCTTCCTCTTATAGTTTGCCTAAGAAAACATATTACAAATTATTGAATTATTTAGAATAATCTTCCAACATAAAGTACGGTTAAATAAGTCATTTAGTACGAAGGACCATGTGATATCTGGTAACAGTTGGCAACATTGACAAGACGCCAATATTTGCTGTTTGGGAACTGTTCTTATGTGACCCTCACTATATGTAGATTTATGTAATACCAAGCCATAATATGTAATGTGGGGCAAATATGTAAAAATATGTAGTATCAAATTTTAATATATTAATGGTAATTACAAGATTCGCATAGTTTTGTTATTTATATACAGTTATGTGGAAAGGAATATAATATGCAATTACATAAAAATCTGGTCCCTACTTATCATATCACACTTGAACTTGATTGTGACACATGTACTGCTAATCAAAGGTATTAATTTAATACATATTTATTCCTGATGTTTCCTTACCTATTACTTACTTACTTACTTACTGGCTTTTAAGGAACCCGGAGGTTCATTGCTGCCCTCACATAAGCCCGCCATTGGTCCCTATCCTGAGCAAAATTAATCCAGTCTCTATCATCATATCCCACCTCCCTTAAATCCATTTTAATATTATCTTCCCATCTACGTCTCGGCCTCCCTAAAGGTCTTTTTCCCCTCCGGCCTCCCAACTAACACTCTATATGCATTTCTGGATTCGCCCATACGTGCTACATGCCCTGCCCATCAAACGTCTGGATTTAATGTTCCTAATTATGTCAGGTGAAGAATACAATGCGTGCAGTTCTGTGTTGTGTAACTTTCTCCATTCTCCTGTAACTTCATCCCTCTTAGCCTCAAATATTTTCCTAAGCACCTTATTCTCAAACACCCTTAACCTATGTTCCTCTCTCAAAGTGAGAGTCCAAGTTTCACAACCATACAGAACAACCGGTAATATAACTGTTTTATAAATTCTAACTTTCAGATTTTTCGACAGCAGACTGGATGATAAAAGTTTCTTAACCGAATAATAACAGGCATTTCCCATATTTATTCTGTGTTTAATTTCCTCCCGAGTGTCATTTATATTTGTTACTGTTGCTCCCAGATATTTGAACTTCTCCACCTCTTCAAAAGATAAAGCTCTCATTTTTATATTTCCATTTAGTACAATATTCTCGTCACGAGACATAATCATATACTTTGTCTTTTCGGGATTTACTTCCAAACCTATCTCTTTACGTGCTTCCAGTAAAATTCCCGTGTTTTCCCTAATCGTTTGTGGATTTTCTCCTAATATATTCACGTCATCTGCATAGACAAGCAGCTGATGTAACCCGTTCAATTCCAAACCCTCTCTGCTATCCTGGACTTTCCTAATGGCATACTCTAGAGCATACCTATTGGGTTACGGAAATGAAATTTACATATCTTTATCTGTCTATTATTTTAGAATGTCTAGCAGTAAGATGCACTCACCCGTAAATCTCCTACATATGTGTAAAGATAAATTAATTCCAGCAACTTTATCGTGAGTAGGGAACAATATAATGCTTACTTCGTTTCAGGTTGTATCCTGTAGATAAGACTCGAATAGACAGTATGAATCCAGAGCAGAGTGGGGAAATCAGCACTGAGGTCCTTAAACAGAACAAGAAGAATGATTGACAGAGGTGAAAGACACTCTAACATACAGCGAAATTGCAAAGCTTAAGTTATTATTATATAAACATTCCATCGTAAGTAAATTAAAATAAGAAAAACAGTTGTGAAAATATGGTGCAATATGAGCCTGTTTGGGTTGCATGTGTGAGTCGTCATTTTGTGTTCGAAAGTGTAATTAGATAATTGTGCTTTTTATTTGGTATAATGGACTCTATACGTTTTATCAATTTATTAAGGTTTTAAATGTCAACCTTTTTCACAAAGAAAGAGAAATTATTTATTACTTTCTTCAACAAATAAAATAAAACGAATATTTTCTAAGCTTTCTGTTGGGACATCTCTAGGGATTGAATTATGTATAGGAAAAAGGAAGATTCTTATTATGAATATACGATTACTACTGAAATCTTTATGTTTTATTTCAAAGTTTGAGTTTCAAATGTTTGGTTCTGGAAGAAAGAGAGAGAAATTTAAGTGGCATGATCTCTTAACAGACCCATGTGATATTACTCATACATATTTTTAAATTTCTCTGTGGCCATTAATTTTACTACTTTCAATTCATACGTCGTCTTCTCCCTCATATATTTTATGAAATTTCATTTTATTATTATTATTATTATTATTATTATTATTATTATTATTATTATTCTTTGAGCATTACATAAATTTTGCTTCTGTACCTCACTGCCATGTATATTTTCTTTATCTTTATATAACTGTAATCTGTTTTTTGAACATTGTTTAGGTAATAGTTGATTTTAAGAGTAGAAGTTTTCCTCGTAAAGGTTATAACTGGTGGGGGGGGATGTTGATGACCTAAAAATCTACTTAAAATGATCATTAAAATGCCCTTAAACTAATGGAAAAAATGACATAAAATTAAAAGAAAATGACATTTAAATATTATTCACCATACTTGCACCACAACTTCTTAAAACTCAATGACTGCCCTGCAAATCTCGGAGAGAGGAGGCAACTTCCTGGAATTTGGCTAAGATAAAGGAAAAGAACATGCAACAAAATTAAGGTCTTAAGGGAGAACTATAGATTTTAGTGAGGGTTTACAATGTATTTCAATCAGGGGTGGTCCATGACAGTGCCTTCATTCTCCGTCTCCTCCTCCTTGTGCACTTCACTTTTGTTACCAGATCTTTCAGATGAGGGAGTATGAATGACAAAACAAATTGTGGGCGCTGCGTGCATTCTTGCAATCTTTGTGTCAAAAATACTGTCTACTACAGGAGACATCCCTTCCGAACCATGTTGAGGACACAACGTCCTGTCCAGGACATGGTGAAAGTTTCTTCCCTTTCAAACAAATTCTAAAGACACCCTTGTACAGACAAAAGAACAGTAGCGGTCAAAGTCCTCACTTAAACTAAGCTGTTGTCTAACATGTTATATTACTTCCGTTGTGTGAAGTGAAGCCTTCAGTAGAATGATGGTTGGACTTTAGAGTCTGTTCCAAACTATATAAAACGCAAACTTCACTGTTATTCACTTATTCAGTAGGTAATTACTACTGACCTATTTGGTTATAAAATGATTTAATAGACCTATCGGTAAAGAAGAAAGTAAAATGCATTCCAAAATGATCTAGAAGTTCTTCAAAGTATTAAAAATGACCAAAAAATGCCGAAAAAAAAATATAAAAATGACCTATTATTTCTAAAGGTCAAAAAATACGATATAAGAAATTATTTTTTACGTTGATATTGACATAGAAAAGATTTCTTTATTAATAGGCATCGTCGTAATATGTTGTTGTTGTTTTCTAATGCCAGGCGTTTGACAATAAAGTCATTTGACCTCTTGCACTCCATTATTTTTCAAAGATATTATCATGACCAGCCACTGAAGCACAGATTTTGAGGTGTTCCGAATCCATTTCTTGGTTTGAGTTGCACAATGGACAGTTAGGGGACTGATATATTCCAATTCTATGCAGGTGTTTGGCCAAACAATCATGGCCTGTTGCCAATCTAAATGAAAAATAAGAAGATGACTTTTCATCAACATCCGCCCCCTAGTTATAGCATTAGTCTTAAAAACGTTAATTTTCATACCATTATCTTTAGACCACTTTGAAATTGCGCTTTTTAACTGAAGAACCTTGTGATAATGTACATGTACACATCCGTCTTAATTGTAATATGATTAAAAAAGGTAATTATTGTTGATATTTGCGTGATCATTGAAATAAATAATACTGCTGGAGAGAGGGCTAGATGTAACTTCTGTTGCGGAAACTGCAATCGAAAACAGATGTGGTGAATATGGCAACCACATTGTTAGATATGTACTTTATAGTCGTCTATGTGCATGATTTCATTCAGATATTCAAATGGACTTCTCGGTAGATCATCCAAAAGAATAATATTTCTCGTCTGGCAACATAGAATCTTCAGTTGATGAGAAAGGTAATGATAAAGACGATAATTCTGATTTATCTTTATAAACACAAATATCTTAAATGTCATAAAAACATAGAATATTTATCTAAGTTACATAATGTTGAAACTATAACTGAGTAAATGAAATATACAAGTAGTCTGCAGTGTTATTTATTGTCAGTTATTTTAGTGTACAGAACAGTAATGTAGTGGCGTACATATTGATATTTGTTCATATTAGTATTAACAGTCAGGTAAACTAAAGATTAAGGCACAGATGATTGTAAAGTTGACAGTAACTGTTGTAACGGAAACTCATTTTAACATACCAGCATATTAAATCGTAGGTAACTTATATTCCAGAAACTGAATTCTTGATCATCATCTACCCCAAGAGCCCAACATCATGAGACATGCGAAATTGATAATTCCATCTATATTGTGTTCCATAATGTCTGACACAAAGTAAACATTGCCAGCAGAGATAGGGAGAAAGACAATTGCCACTCAACCAATGTCAGAGGTCACATTCCAGACTAAAGGCTGGTCCACAATAAACCAGAAACGAGAATTGGAAACAGAGGACGTGAAAGTGAAGATTTTTGATTCACAATAAACCAAGAACAGAAACATTTATGCATATTGATATGTATGTTAATAACAATATGTAAAGTCGATATTACGCATTCTGATATTATATGTTTATAACCACGGCCGACTTGATGCTCGCTTCGCTTCTCCTTTACCGGCCTTGGCAATTCATCTTAATCCCTATGTTAAAGCTGTAATCGAGAATATATGAAATTCCCGCAAGATGGCACTGACTGCCAAGGATTGCTGAGGAATGTGTGTATGGTTTATTGTACAATTATATTTAGTAATATTGTGCTTCTTTCTACTGGTATATGAGTTTGTGATGTGATTCAAAATGACGTATTGTTGTGTACCATTGTGTACTTCGAATAGAAAAAAGAGTGGAGGAACCATATCATTCCACGAATTTCCGAGTGATAGGGAAAGATGCGAAAAATGGCTTAAAGTGATTTCACGCCAAGACTTTGTTCCAAAAGCAACTCCCCATCTTCAGTCGTTTGTTGTTTACATTTCAGAGAAGAAGATTATTCTAATAATGGGAAATTTAGACGATTAAAACCAAATGCTGTGGCAACAATATTCCCTCATTATCCTAGGTAGAAAGTGACATATCAAAAGACCATGACGAACAGTTATTAAAACTGATCTCCCTCCACCCAAGAAACGCAAATCTTTTAGTAATATTGGTTTTTCACTATTTGAACAAGATATTCCGAGTGGCTCAGCTTCAGTTAATGACATTCCCTTCTTGCCAGTTGAAAATGACCATAAAGGGACGCAAACAGATGCTGTCAACATTGCTGAGCTAAAAAGAAATATTAACAGATTGCACATGAAAATTACACGACTTAATCAGGTGTTACAAGAGAAGCAAAATGAGATAACAAAAACAACTGGAAAACTCCAACCAATTGAAAGAGATCTGTTACATAAAGAACTGGAAAATGTAAAGAAAGAGGCTGATGAAGGCAGTATTCATGCAAAATTTATTCTAGATCAGCTGCTTAATCATAGAAAGAGAATACCAAACAAGAATATATTAGAAAATTTGTGTTCGGAAATTGAGCCGTTACTGTGTAGATGCCCTCTCTTGCAATGCCAATTTGAGATGAAGATGGCCAAAAACGACTTGCTAATATCATTACTGTGAAATTTGTTAGGCCACTTCTAGATAACATTGCAGCAGCTTTAACTGAAAAGCTTGTTCCTTCGAAGAATGCGGCTTATAATCCACTGAGTCGCAAAATCTTTAAACTATGATTCTTGACTCTGAAATTACCCAACTGATTACTTTGAAACATCGCAGTTTAGCCTAGGGGTACTACTCAGCGAATGAACTACAAAATTACGCCTCTGTCATCATGTTACTTAAACTGAACAG
Organism: Periplaneta americana; assembly: GCF_040183065.1. NCBI lineage: Eukaryota > Metazoa > Arthropoda > Insecta > Blattodea > Blattidae > Periplaneta > Periplaneta americana. The sequence goes on along the minus strand of NC_091118.1, from coordinate 41,043,794 downwards.
GTTACTATGTAGTTATCTTCCCTGCTTTTAAACTTGCGCTTTTACCATAATTAACAGAACTAAACATAATAATACTTATTATTTTCAAATTTGTTATTTATAAGTGTTATTATTACTCTTTAATCATTTATTTTAATTCATATTGAGTATTTCTTCTGTGGGCACCAATCCTTGGCAGACAGCGCCTTGTGGTGGAATTGAGGAATTAACCAATTTCAGAATAAGATTACTATTGTCAAGGTCGTATACAGAAAAACGAAGGGTGCATCAAGTCAGCCGTGGTATAACTGACCAACTTCAGAATTTATGACACAGAAAATTTAAGAATTCAATTCAGGTGATAATCTGGTCACATATACACGTAGCGTATATTGAAAGTGATTCTAATGAATTTCTGAGTTAGTTAGAAATGATGCATGAAGAAGAAATTGCGTCATGGCTTCCTTGCTACAAAATATACGACGATCAAATAGCTTTATTATGGCAACAATGAATCTATACTAAAAGCCAGGTTATGAACCGACTAAACCGGAAGCAACATTGTGTTGCTCTCTTTCTGAGCTCTGTTGCCACATAGTGGTGCGAGATTCAAGGCGTGTTCAGCGTTTGTCACCGATATGTTTAAAATAACTACTGTATATAGTTCTCGATAACACTATCAACAATATTAGTAATTAAAATTACTGTTTTTAAGAAAGCACGAGCTAATGACGCTGGTACGAAATGCGACATGTAATGCGCGTGGTACTGCAAATGAACTGGGAAGTTTGGCTACACTGTCTCCGTGATTCCGTTGCCAGATTTTCGTTAGTAGACGACATTTTCACGCGAGGTCCAATGAAAAGATCCGTTCTCCTTTTCCCCTCCAACCCCCCCACACTCACAGGCTACCCCTCTAACCCGCACTTTCCTCTCGCCCTCCCAACTACTTCCTGTTTAGTTGGTTCATAACCTGGCTTTTAGTATAGCAGGCTGTGAGAAACAAGAACAGCAAAGTTGAAACTTGGGCAACCTCATGTTCCTGGGTTCCGGCAAGTTCTCGTTAATTGTGAATGCTTACATTTAAATTTACACATTTTAACAATTTTTCCGTTCTTGTTCTCGTTCTGGTTTTCGTTTCCGGTTTACTGTGAACCAGCCTTTACCTTGAAGCTGTGAGGAGATAGCCCAACTTGAAGATAAGTATAGGATGTGATCTCTGCCATTGATTGAGTAGCAATTATCTTTCTCCCTTCCTCTGCCAGCAATGTTCACTTTGTCAGACATCATGGCACGCAATATAGTTGCCAGTGAACTGCCTTCTTAGATTCAGGGAGAAAGTAAGCTAAATATATCCGGTCATGTTTGTTACTTACATTATATTATTGTAATTTTTTTTTTACTCCATGGCTGTACTACCAACGAAAACAATGTATTAACTTAACAGACTCGCTAAGAAATCGAACATGTAAATATAAAAGTGTCAAATAATGGCCTACTTTTGCAAGAAAACTAGATAAAATATTTTTGAATTGAAATAATGCTGTAACTTAAATATAAATTTGAGTGGAAAATAAACATCAGCAAATGTCAACTAAATATGTTGAGCAGAATCAAATATTCAATATTAATATTTCTGTTTTTTATTTACTAAAGTCCCCATTAAATGATAAAAATATATTGGAATATAAAACTATAGATACTGGGATTTCTAATGAAGACCAGTGTACTACTTGCGTTTATATTTGATGCTTTTTTGTCATAAAGTTTCATAATTAATAATGCATAATTTATAGTTAAATGCATTGCTTCTTTAAGCAGATGTACTCAGTGTGATGCCGATACACTCATATGATGACTCACTCATGTTCCCAAAATCAGTGGCGGCTCTTCTGAGTGAGGGGTATGATGTTATGTACATAACAAAGGAAATTTAGTTTTTATAAAGATAGAACAAATATTTACTGAATATTCATCGACAGTTTTATTTTACACCTAAATAATAATACTGTAATAATTATGTCTATAATATACTATACTTACACGAAAAAATTAAAATATTTACATGCTATATATACCGGTATATATTCATATATGAACCTACTTTTCACTAGTAAGCTGTGTATTTCAGTGTTTGAAATATAAAATATTTTGAATTACTAATAAATAGATTTGTCGTGATTTTTATAATCATAAACTTGATAGGTTATGGTTTTAGTACAACCATAAAAATAATTCAGAAATTAACTTCGCTGAAGCCACATTTTGAATCTAGCTATTGCAATTACAATGAGCCAGAATTGCTTTTCCTGAGTATGTATATGCTTTGGCATCGATTATTTAATGCATAAATATATGTTAAGCTTAAAAAAACTGATAGAACCCTCTTCTCTATACAAGCCGCCACTGCATTGTAGTATTATGTTGAATTTGACATGTTTTCTCTTTTGCATTTGTCTGTAGTTATGAAGTTTGCAAATGTGAAGGTGATAATGACGCTTGTTAATTAATTCTGCACTATTCTTTACTATGTGATGCATAAATATTGTTTGCAATATTGTAAATTTTAACTTGTTATATAGGTGGAAGAAGTTAATGGTGTTAATGCATTTATTTATGCTAGTTTTAGGAAATAGCAGAAATAGCACATTTAGTGTTCCTCTTTCAATGTCAATTTTTTACAGCGGGGCTCAACATATCTGCTATAAATCCTGATGTCAGTTTTAAAATATATGTGACGTCACTGCCTAATTTTAATATATTGTGTGAAAATGTTATGGAAAAAACAGTATTTTTCGGATCATAACATGATCCAGACCTTAAAGATTCATCTTGATTTTAAAATGATATTTTAATTATTTTATTTTATTTTTTCCCCAGTTTTATCAGCTGATTTTGTTGCATTTGTCATTCATGACTCATTTTTTCAGCTTGTGATGGTCTGAACTATTGCTGCCCTATTACATTTTGAGATTACTTATACCCTGAAATGTGCTAACGTAGTAGGAATAGAACAGTGCTATGTTACACTATATAAAGTAAACCATACTTCACAGGAGCAGATCCGCCCTCTTGAATAGACTCGAGACAAATGACTTAATCCCCACTCCAGCCTGACTGGTAGAAGCACTTGTTTCTGTGCATTTTGAAACATTTGTTGCCTGACTACCATATAATCAAAAGATATTGTCATGGTCAGCCACTGAAGCATAGATTTTGAGGTGTTCCGAATCCATTTCTTGATTTGAATTGCACAATGGGCAGTTAGGGGACTGATATATACGAAATGTAATGTGTTGCAATGCTGTAACACTCCTTGAGGTCATTACTCCACAGTGGGGGTGAGTATAACTGCAATCATCGACTCTGCAAGACTTCCGAGAGGAGAATGTAAACAAAAACGTCTCATCAGATATGTTTCGATCAAATGACTGTAGATGAAAAGATAAAGTATTGAATCAATTAATTACGCAAATTGTTTGGTTTTTAACATTCTTTATTACACTATAACCACTTTAACTCTAAATTTAACACCATAAAACTTGTATGACTTGAGGCTTTCCCTGCGTTTGATATAGAATAACTCTTCTCGGGTTCTCAGCCAGGTGAGTTGGAGATTAGATTCCAAGCTTTCAACGGCTAGCTCTGCCATCTTCTTCATCCCTGAAGAAGCTGTCGAAAGCTTGGAATCTAATCTCCAACTCACTTGGCTGAGAACCTGAGAAGAGTTATTCTATACCATGAAACCTATTTAACATTTACAGTATCTGTTGATTTCTTTGATTTTTATGTAATTACAAAATAGTGAAGAATGTAGGCTACATTCTCATAAAACATTAAAGATTAATTTATAGGTACAGTTGATGTAAACTCAAAATAACATTATTACGAATACACATTCTGTAACTATCTAAGTTATTATCTTTGAAGAAATTAAAAATAAATTAATTTATAAAAGAAAGTAAGTTTACAGTACTGTTAAATAATGTGTTAAGTGTTACGAATGTACAGTAATTTGATCGAAATGTATCTAATGAGACGTTTTTGTTTACATTCTTCTCTTGCAAGTCTTGCGAAGTGGATGATTGCAGTTACTCTCACCCCCATGCAGAGCATTGATTTAAAGGAGCGTTGCAGCATTCGAACACATTACATTTCGTATTCTCAAAACTATTGAACTTACCAAAGAACTTATTTGACAAAACTTGTTCACATTGACTTGATCTATTACATCTGTGAATTAATGTAATAGGTTCTCTTCCACTCTGTATATTGCAATATGATAGCATAAATATCTAAGAAAAGTAACATAAGCATCTTGTTTTGTAATGTGATTTAAATTCTACAGTTACAACTTATTTTTTAAATGCTAAGAATAAACTTAGCTCTGTTTCAAAGGTTGTATTTTGTTTTATTTGCGAAAATCAGAAGATGTGATGCACATAAGATTTGTTGGGCCCTGTGTTGTGTATCTCGTAATTGTATCACACAAAACAGGGATTTAAAGGTTAAAGCTTAGGTATAATGATATTACTCATCGAATTATATAATGGTACTTCTATTTAAGCTTTAATAATAGGAAGTAGGATTTCCACAGCAATGTTATAAATGTAAAAAGTATTAAATCATTCAGTGTTAGTAGGCCTATTCAGAACAAAATGTTGCTTCCATAATTAAAAAATTTAAGGAGAGTTTTATTTTGTTTGTTTGATTATATACATACATAATGCGAAGTGACTATTGACATTGGTTTGCATATTAAAAACTTAATATACATACAGCTGTTTCCCCTTTATCACAATACCTACATCACACCCCTAAAATAATACTGTCGTAACTCCCAAAAAGTTAATTTTGAATTACAGGCAGTTTTGTGATCCATATTTATTCCTCTATCAAACAGTAGAACTGTCATATCTCTGAAGGTGGATCTACATGGTTCAACTTTTTTTTCAAGAATGAAGGAAACACATTCAATTGTGCATGCTTTTTTCTACTAAAATTGAGAGTGCATGCGACAATTTAAAGCTATCCATTGCTGGTGAGTATCTTGTGCATATTTCGTTCAACAGTAACATGTAATGAGCATACGATGAAAGAGTAATGGAACGGAGAAAAATTCTCTGCGGCACCGGGATTTGAACCCGGGTTTTCAGCTCTACGTGCTGATGCTTTATCCACTAAGCCACACCGGATACCCATCCCAGTGTCGGACAGAATCGTCTCAGTTTAAGTTCCAACTCTTGGGTTCCCTCTAGTGGCCGCCCTCTGCACTACGTCATAGATGTCTATGAACGTAGGACTGAAGTCCACACATGTGCTGAGGTGCACTCGTTCTGAGTGACTAGTTGGCCGGGATCCGACGGAATAAGCGCTGTCTTAAATAACGAAGTGATTTACGCATATCATATATATTTTAATGTACCGAAGTACATATGATATTTCCACCGACACCGGGATGGGTATCTGGTGTGGCTTAGTGGATAAAGCATCAGCACATAGAGCTGAAAACCCAGGTTCAAATCCCGGTGCTGCAGAGAATTTTTCTCCATTCCATTACTCTTTCATCGTATGATGACGCAGAATATCTGCATGGAAATATCATATGTACTTCAGTACATTAAAATATGTATGTAGTGAGCAGCTGATTGTTTTAGGTGGCCGTGAATAAACTGAAAATTCTTTTGTTTGGTGATGGTGGACCTTTTAAGCTGAGAATGGTGGCAAGTATGATTAGCTTTATCGAAGATTATCGCAAATACGAGTGCCTATAGAGTGTTCAACCACAATTTTGCGAATCAAGTAGGCCTAAGTATTGGATATTTTATATTAACTCATATTTATATACACAGTGAAGATGACGCTCAACATGGTAGACATAAAATCTGTATGCATTTTAATTGAACATTCGTTTTCAACTTGATTCTTTCAATATTCTCCCCAGATTGCATGCGTAAACATTTGGAAAATTGAACCTTGTAGATGCACCTTAAGTTCAAGTGAGGGATTCATACTGATGCTGAGTAATCCTGAGTTTTCATATGACTTTGAAATGTTTATCCTGCATTTACTCAAAATTAACTTTTGGTAGTTATGACAGTATTATTTAAAGGTGTGATATGGTACATTGAATGTGTGTGTGCGTGCATGCATGCACGTACGCACACACGCGTTTTTTTTTTATAGAAGTCATAACTTAACAGTGTTTTACTCAATAAAAATAATAGGTTTACAGATAAGTAGAATAATTATTGGAACAGAATATTCTGAAACCTATAAACTAACATAATAACTAAAATATAACACACACTATAAATACACTGTGTTCTGGTTGGACGGATCGAGAAATAAGTGATAATTTCAAGTGTAAATAATGGCTTATTAACATACCTTTTTACATCAATTGATGTAAACACAGAATTTCGGAGAATGCTCAGTGCAACTCGATGTGTGCACCTTGAATTGCTCTGCAGACATCTAAACAACAGTATTAAACCTCCCGCCAAGTGTTCTGTAGCATTTGTGGAGTCACTAGCACAGCTGAATTTGTGATGTGTTTCCTCAGTTCCTCCAAAGTGTTAGTTCTGCTTTTTTGGTACACAACATCCTTCACAAAGCCCCAGAAAAAAAAGTCCAAGGGGCCAGATTAGGTGACCTGGTTGATCAGGCAAGGGGTCCTCGTCTTCCGATTCACCTATCGGGGAATTTTTAATCCAAGAACTCACACACCCGTTGATGATAATGGAATGGCGTCCCATTCTGCTGAAAAACCGATCTTGGGGGAAGTTGGTCAACAACAAACTTCCGCAACATGTCCAGATACACATTTCCTGTGACTGTAATCTCTACGAAGAAGAATGGTTCAATGACTCGTGTAACAGATTTTTCTTCTGCAAATCATAGGACGCACTGAACTTTCTGTTGTGGTGTCCACATGGTGTTTACCATAGCGTGTTCTCCTACAAAATGGCGCTAGGCTTTTTTTAATGCCCTAGCAACAAACAAACGAAAGTTACACATGCAGCTCTTTTCAGACTTTGTTTCATAAACTTGGACAGTTTCTCTATCTTGTCAGATGTAAATCATAACTATATCTTTATCTGATTTTAAGTGGTGAGCATTTGTTACTCGATCCCTCTAAGCGGGACACGGTGTATTCTGAAGTCTGTCCAACGAAAGAATGAATTGATGTAAACTATGCACATGGCCTTGTTATCTTTGAATAATTGGCAATGACTTTTTTCTTCGTTGTCATGTGAACAGATGTTTTGGTGTTCTGTAGTTTACATTTACTTTATTCTTTTGCTGGATGGAGTATAGAATAGTTTTAAACACCTTAATGAAAAACACACAACTTCTGGATTAAAAATTTTTAATTTTCAGTAGTTATATTTTGTTATAGCTCATACTTTCTTCTTCAGTACAATAAAACAATTTTAGTCGTCTAGAATGTTTCCTGAGTTCTGTTCTGAAACATATTCGGATATTGGGCTTGGGAACTTAAATATTTCAGCTCATTTTCATCTTCTGTAAGCTAGTTGGTTGCTTCATAACACTTGTATCTTTGAAATTGCTATATTAGTGTTTGAAAATGTAGAAGTATCTCAGTACTAATTTTATGAAAATAAATTTGAATTTCCTATTAAAATTATAACAAATTATACATATTATTTTGATTGAGATAATGGGTTTAACACTTTGAATCCCTGTTTCATGTTACATTAGTAATGTGTGAAGTCTGGAACTTCAGGCGCTAAAAGTTAAGAATGACACTGAATGTAGATAATGTGGTGTCCGTGAGGAGGATTTTTAAGCCTAGTTCACAAGAGTCTGATATGTAATAATAGACAACAGAGTCACAAAGACTGGACAGTGGATCTTGTAAACCGTGCGCTAATTTGTAAGTAGTGATTGAAAGGATTAAAGACATTTAACGGTATCAAAGGGAAAATACTGAATGACAAGAGTGACATAATGTCATCTAAAAGGAATGAGGACATGGCTTCCATATTTATAAACTATAGCGAGTAACATTATTAACTTTCAGTGCCTAAAGTTCCGGGCTCTGGTAATGTGTCACACTTAAGCAAAAAAGGAAATCTGAATCCTACAAAGGAATTTTAATTTCATCGAATATTCTGTGACCTATAAATATATGTTTTCTTACGTATTCTGGAAATAATGTTATATTGTGTTTGTTTTATATTTATATATTAATTATATCACATAAACATAACTGAAACACAACTAAGTCGAAGTAAATGTGAAAGATATTTGTATTGTAATTACTTGTTTTGATTTTTATTACTTCAGTTGGTGCTGGTTAGGCCTACAATTTCAAGAACTGTTACAGTAGGATTTTGTAACGGAATGCAGATAGCTTTCAAAATTGTATTAGTGCTCAAAGTTCCTATAATCAACTATTATTAAACTGTATAATTACCAAAATGTATGGCTGTTTGTATGGCTCAGTTAATAAAGTGCCTTCCAATTTCAGACGACTGGTTTTATTTCTATTAAGGCATTTATACCATATTTCTTCTAGAAAAATCCAGTTGAACATACACGTTATTTTTATTTTAACATTAAAATATTTCTGTTTTAATTGTAGTTTATAACTCTGAGCCATAAAAACACCATAAAACAGGTTCTCAGATTAGTGTTTTTCAAGAATTATCTAATTTTCATGTTATTGTGTACCATGTCATGCAATAATAAGTTGTGTAAGTTACTCGTATTTGTATTAATTTCACATGACACTAAACACTGATTCTGTAATGAAAACAGAAATGTGTAGTTATTCCATCCTTTAATACAAAAATAAGTGCCTAATAAATGTATGGCGAAAGTAATATCAGTTTCGTAAGAAAAAAGATTAAATGAAATAAAAGATATACAATTTTATTTTAAATTAAATACTGAATTACATTTTAGATACACTCTGTTTGAAGCATGGTTAAGATCTCTTTGCATTTTCTCCCTATTAATAGTATGTTATGTAATGAGCCTATAATGATAGTAATTAAGACGCGAGTATGTTTGTTTATGAAACGAGCGCGAGCATCTTAATTACCATTATAGGAAAGTTTCATACGACTTTTTATGCTCGACCGTATTTCTAACTTGACATTATTCAGAAGTATTCATTTTATTTGTATCTGACAGAAGATCTGAAGTGATCTTGTTCATAGCTCGTTAATTGTGAGTTGTGCGCAGACGCGAAAGTATTGATTTTTTCCGAGGAACAATAATGTCATTGACCTTGATGTAATTTAGAGAATGACATGAACTAATTTTGATATAACCTGGAAATTGATTTAGAATTGAAAAACGAGATGACAAATTGAATTTATTTGAATATTATTTACAATTAACGCTAATTATTGTAGTAACAGAACGTAACCTTCTGCGACAGTATTGGATTTCCAGCCTCCGTGACGTTTCCCTAGTTGTCTTTTGATTGCATATCCGAGAATAATCGAAAACCTGAACTTTAATGGATAGGTGTACTTTATTGACATGCATTAAAGGACTGCTACCAGGTGTATAATTACTACATTTTGGCATGGTTGAGCATAAAATAAATAAACATACAAATACTCCGAAGTCGTGTATTGTTAAAGTGTTGGGAGTCATTAATGTCTAAACAAATTTTGAAGGAATTTATGTAAATGTGATGTATATAATTTAAATCTTTCTTGTGGTAATCTCATTGTAATCCAACTCTGATAAGAAAAATTTATATTTGTTTTGGTTCATGTGTGTGCATTATCATAGACATCAATTTCCTGTGCCTATTAGAAACAGAATTTCTTTCGAAAAAATTTCAATTTTCTTATGACATTAGTTGCAATATTATGTTCAGTGTTATCAAATATAGAAAGATTTAATAAAAAATCTCGTCTGAGGCAGATATGAAAGAAATCAAGGTACACATTCCATCCCTTTCTAACTCAATTATTTCCTTTAAAATCAAACCTACTGCTTTTCTTGCAACTCGATTTCGATATTTGCACATGTCCCTTGTTAGCTGTTGATTATTTATCGACCTCTGATTCAAGAGATTTAAGGTATTACCGCAGTCTAGTATATACAGTCACGAAGCTTGAGTTGTTGAGGGTACTAGGAACAATAGACTGTGCCGGTACTATTTCGCATTGTCTGTGATGAGGCGATAGTAGCGATCCTAGTGGTTAGCAACTATCTATGGATGCATATTTCTTACGTACTGAGTTTCGTGACTGTATATACTAGACTGTGGTATTACTGTTTAATACATTTGATATTTATTACCTAATAATATCACAGAAAGAAAATCTGTTTCTAATAATCAGAGACCATTTCATTCTCCCTTGTAGACATTAGTTGTGTGTCCATAATAATGTTTGAATTTCTTCTTCAGGAAAAATTTTGTGATGTCTATAACGAGTATTGTACTATTGATAGGGGTGTGATTTTATGGTGGTTATTTTACCCTGATTTCGGTGATTAAAATGGTTTCATTTCAGTGAATATTCCATAAAAAAACAAGTAAGTTCGTACATACTTCGTACCCTAAAGAAACTTAAAAAATAATAAAATAACTTTATTTAAAAATTATTATTGAAACAGTCCCTTTGAATCTGACAGATAATTGTCTGCATCATTAACTAAATTTAAAATTTAATTTAATTCGGCTGTGAGGGGTGACAGCACTGCCTTCTTGACCTCACGAAGCCAGTTGTTGCGGGAAAGAGAAATAACCGTTGTCTGCTTGTGCTGCTCTCTGGAAGTAGTCCCTGAAACTTTGTGTATGTCATTGCCAGATGCCGCATGCATTTATGCTGAACGATCATATATGTAGAAATGTTCATGTATATTTTATAACAAAGAAAATTTTCATGTTTTGTTTGGTAGAAAGAGTTATTTTTCATGTGAATTCTCCATAAAATCTACTTTTTTTTTTTTACTGTAGTTATTATGCATTTCCCATGTCGCTTATGTCATTAATACCAAAAAAATCACATCCCTAACTATTGAACAAGAGCTAGCCAGAAGTGATGGATTGTTGATTAATCCCCCCAGTACCTTTTGTCTTTGCGTCATCTTCATGGAATTGGCCTCAGTAGTGTAGTCAGTATAGTGCTGGCCTTCTATGCTTGAGGTTGCAGGATCGATCCCGGCCCAGGTTGATGGCATTTAAGCGTGTTTAAATGCGACAGGCTCATGTCAGTATATTTACTGGCATGTAAAATAACTCCTGCAGGACAAAATTCCGACACACCAGTGACTCTGATATAACCTCTGCAGTTACGAGCGTCGTTAAATAAACCAATAAACCATAATTTAAATTTTCATCTTCATGAGCTCTATATCCAGGAAGGATCAATCTTCCCATCTCTCTGTTTCCCCTGCATGTTCCAGGTTGTGTCTATTCAGATCTTATGATTCCAATGAGGACTATATGGCGTAGTCCTGCCTCAGCAACATAATTGTAAATAATCCTGTGCATGTGACTCATGTTTAATGCAAGAAATTGCGGTGTGACATTAAGTGTGAAAGTAAATGGTTCTGGATGAAATATTTTGGCAAAGAAAAGGAGAGTGCATAATGTAGAGAGAGAACAGTTATATATCCATCTGCCATTTCTGGCTAACCTTGATGTAAATGTATTTCTTAGTTAAGCTTACTTCGTAGTTACTTAAAATATGGAAAAGTTATTGAAAAATATAAAGGAATAATGAATTTAATTTCTTCTATTTCAGTAGAGTTAAGATTGGAATGATGATTACAAAATTTTAACAATTCAATTGATGTAATGGTACTGTCTCCAGTGGGCAGGAAAAAGGGCTTCAGTCATTACTTTTTGTGATATAAAATTTTAATTTTATATTCCTTCCTAAAACCAGTGACCTCAACAATAAAGAATATCATGGAATAGTCGAAACATCTCACTTCGGATTTACAACAGTTATTTAAATGCGTGAAAGTACCTCCTGTAAATTTTGCGTAGAGTGACATAAGCCCTTTTATCTGCCCACCAGAGAAATGTCAGCCAGGAGAAAAATCTGAGAAGGAATGTGAACTGTGTGACATCATGAGATGATACTACTAATTGTAAAAACATTTGCTTCCATAATTACTGTTTTATATCTGCCATTCCTAAATGGAAGGAGGTGCAAATTATTTGAAAATGGCCTAGGTTCTAAAGGAATACGACTATTTAATTCGTGAAATTAAGACCCGTAACACACTACAGCAAGAAATATGTAATGTGTTTGTCGAGCTATAGAAAATGTTTTTCTTTAGCATGGAGTAACACACGAAATAAGGCATAGCTGATATTGGTCGGCTGTATTTCTTGCTACCACAGGTAGCCTATCCGAATTATAGCATATAAAATGTATATTAGATTAATAAAATTTTATAGAAAGTCAGCTGATCAAATTTATGTAACTTTTTAACTGTCAAACTGCCTTCAATATCATGTAATAAAATTCGTGTTTTAATTATCTATACAGAGATGGCTTCAGTGTGTAGGAACATATTTCCCACTGTAGTGTGAAGACCAAAGCAATGAAGCATTGCTAACTGTTTCCAAACATATTACATAGTTCATAGTTCTCGGCATAGTGTATTACAAGCTAACTCAAAAGTTTTGTGTAAAAGTTAGAAGATTATCGTGATTAATACATAATAGACTTTTCACGGGTTTAAAATTAATTACTGTAAATAAATTATTAACATTGCTTTATGATCAGAACTTGTAATCAAGTTATTTACTTCATTCCAGTTTTCTTTAGAGAGTTATGGATATTGAACATGAATTAAGATTCATTGACATCAATTTAAATTTCTTAAAATTGTTGTTGGTCCAATGCTTAGACACTTAACAATGAAGTCATTTGCCGTAAATTTCTTGAAGTAGAAATTGCACTGTTAATGTATGTTTTCGTTTAGTACACACAGTGGTCGAATTGGAAATATATCATTGACAGTATGCACAGACTTGTCTCGTAATACAACTATTGTATTTTGGGGATCTCTTAAATAAGACATTGCTCCCATACGCTAACTAAATAACGTACTATATAAGACATCACACACTACTGCTGGAATGTCTAAGAGAAGGTACAGAGTATGACAACACTGTTAGTTAGTGTAATTAATTGTGTGATGAGCTTCATTAAATAACAGCTCATTTTAAATTTTTACTGCCGGTATGTTTTTTTAAATCTATATTACTTCCGGTATGCCATACCGGCTCAATTTGACCACTGAGTAATTGTTGTCATATTATCTTGTAACAGCCACGACTTGCCATTGAAAATATTGAACCTTTTCAAATTGCAGATTTGAATATGATTTTCAAGTCACCAACAAATGTAACAAAATGTTAAAAAAATTGCCTCAATTTAAATTTATTAAAATTATCTCTTACGATCACTTATCTGTTGTATTTATAACATCTTTCATTTCTCAACATTGAAGTCAGTCTATTGGCCATTGTCATTTGTCTATCATTTTAATTTTAATAAAAAAAATAGTCTATAATAGAACCAATTATTTGAGTGAATAAATACTAGGAATTTAAATCTGAAATTTATTGCACTAAATCTTTAACCTTTCGGGAGAGGAGGGAGGAAACCATTAAATCTGGAAATCTGTATTGTTTGCTCAATTCATAACATGTGGAATGATGTAATCATTGTTATTAAATCTGCATTTTGAAAAGTATCATGCATCTATATACTTTAATGAACATGTTATATCAGTATTTTGAATTAGATTATCTTCTTCCACCTAACCTATGATTGTTAAAAGTAAATTATGAAATTGATCGTTAATTTAAAGTTTTAAAATGTTTGGTTAGAGAACTTGATATAGCATTTTAATCTTGTTGTGTTATGAGAAGTACTGTATGAGATAATGTTATCACATGTAATAAAACTACTGATAAGGCCTATACCTTGATGTTGAGATGTGTGTCTGAATTCCATACTTCTAGTTAGTATTGTGCTCGAAGGAAGGTAGTATTCCTCGTTTATAATTTGACATAAACTTCTCTGCCTCATTTTTCCACCTTCTAAAGATTTATTTTTTTATCTCGTTTCTTAAAAGTTATACCAGTATTTCATTCTGAAACCTGATTTTAGATATCTCGTCATTAACCTTTCCTAAAAGACAGTGAAATCTTTTTTGGTTACAGTTTACCTAACTACTGTAATCTATATTGATGTGTGTATTTTTTATTGTTTACATTCTCTCATTATAGCAAGTATGAGAAAAGTACTGGATACTGGATCTATAATGAGTTGCAAATAAAAATAAGAGCTCAAAATGCGAGCAAGAACGAATCTAAAATTGTTTGAATTTATATTTTTGTAGGCTTTTACTTCCTTGTTAATTATTTTTCCCACTTCTTGGTTTTCATTTTATAGTAAATCTAAAATTGTTTGAATTTATATTTTTGTAGGCTTTTACTTTCTTGTTAATTATTTTTCCTTCTTGGTTTTCATTTTATAGTATGTTTTGTTTCTTTGTCGTCTCAACAGCAGTTTAATTAGTAGACAATTTCCCCACAAAAAAAAAAAAAAAAATAGGCTTCAATTCCAAACAGGACTCTTGTGACTGGCAAAGTGCTTCTGAGGCATATTTTGTGCAAGTACTTTAGTTTTATCTGTCATCCCATTTTACCATTGCTACATCATTGATATAGCATCAGTCGACCTAGTTGGCGAGTTGGTATAGCGCTGGCCTTCTATGCCCAAGGTTGCGGGTTCGATCCTGGCCAGGTTGATGGCATTTAAGTGTGCTTATGTCAGTAGATTTACTGGCATGTAAAAGAACTTCTGCGGGACAAAATTCCGGCACATCCGGTGACGCTGATATAACCTCTACAGTTGCGAGCGTCGTTAAATAAAACATAACTTTAACTTTGATATAGCATCATCTCTGAATAGCTAGTAGTTAAATGAAGATTTATCATTAACAATTACAATTTCGTGTCTTAATGAATGTCCATAACAAAATTAATGAACTTTACTAACATTTAACTTTCTGTCCACACCAAGACCAAGATGAAGTTTTCATTCATAATTACACACTTTTAACACTTGTATATAAATGATATGGTTAAACTTGTTAAATTGACAACTTTCACAGCTTTACTGTATTTTTTTAAATTATGTTTTATTTAGCGATGCAACTGCCAAGGTTATATCAGGGTCGCCAGTGTGCTGGAATTTTGTCCTGCAGGAGTTCTTTTACATGCCAGTAAAGCCAGTAAATCTACTGACATGAGCCACCCTCACATCACCCATAACAGTAAAAATTTATTCTTCAAACTGATACCATCCCCCTCAAGTTCAATTCATTGACAAGCAGCTGTCTAAGTCCATGAGCAGTGTCCAGTATTTTCTTGTCATTCAAAACTTTGAAGGCCAGGGAGAAAGTCAATAAAGGGTCAAAAACCTTCAAACAGAATTTAAAAATCCAAGCTACCCTACAGATTAAGCATGGTTAGATAATATTCCCACGACTAATCTAGAGTCAACTGCACATTTATCTTTTAATTAACTGGAATATTTAGTGGGTCTAGCTGTGAGATTTCCACAAAATCAACACTGCCAATAATTGAATCACTTTGTAGTTGTTCCATTTTACAATATAATGATAAAATAAATATGCGATAATGATTTCCTTGTTTTTTTAGCTCGCATACACCTGTAGTGCCAAGGCTGAACCTTGCTGGACTAGATAATAGCAATAAATGAACAATATAAATAATATGTTACCTTGTTATCATATACAGTTGTGTGTGCAAGAGTGCATTTGTGTGCATATGCATAATATGTACTTATGAGCAAATTACAACTGTTTTATAGCAGGTGTATTGTTCATGCTCATCCCCCAATATGGAGAGCTGCACCTGTGGGTTAGCAAGTTCATAAAACTTAGCCTGAAGAACTTTACTGTGTCTACTGACCATTCCCTACATCCGCCACCTGTGAAATACTTCTCTAAGCCATGACAGGCCAGTACAAGGCATGTACAGTTGCAGAAATTGATGTGATAAGTTAATTAAATATTTCATTCACATGTATTAACGAAAATATTTTACATTATACATCTTGATTACACAGCTTTTAACACTATATCACTTCGGAAAATGTATTATTAGTCTTTCACTTGTTAAATTTTAATTACCTTGTTTACATGTTTCGGCCTGTTATTGGCCTTCTTCAGAACTGGTTGCTGGTCTTGGTGCCACAGGAAACAAAACAAAAGGCGCCAAGACCAGCAACCAGTTAAGAAGAGGCCGAAACATGTAAACAAAGTAATTAAAATTTAACACATGAAAGACTAATAATACATTTTCCGAAAATATTTTGTTCACGAACAAGACAGAAAATTTAATAAACACGTGATCTTCTTAGTATATAAAAAAATGTTAATGAAGATGAATTATTAGCAAACTAAATGAAAAATTTCCTTTGTGAACACACCATTACACTACAAAATGAGTGATAGCACTGATAACACTACACTGACCAGGGTAAATGAATTAAAAGACTTTGTACTGGATAAAACTCTCTGCTTTGTGCTTATTTTGAGTTTATCATTCCATATCTTGATCTGCCTCGTTTGTCATATAAGGGATTCAGGGTATAAGTGATATATCTCCACTTTTTTTATTAATGAAATTGCATGTGTGTATTGAAGTGAAGAATACCAAAATTTCAATGCAATAAGTAAACTACCACCTTCATAAGAATGTTATATCTAGGGTAATTTGCGTTTTTGTAGGTTAACGAAGATTTTAGTCTTTTTATGTTAAAATAACAATTTTATGATCATAGTTACAGGTTTTAATAATATTATACTTGTGGTAGAAAAAGTAATTTTGATTAATTTATGATATTGCTAAACTCGTAAACCATATACCATAGAATCCCTCTTAACCAATAGCAAAAGGACCAGGCAGTTCTGGATACGAGATTTTGCAGGATAATTGAATAAATATTTAAGAACAATACCTGTTCGTATTTTATGATGCCAAGTGTTGAAACTGCAGACATATGAAACTTATTTTTCAGTCACTTGATCATAACTAAATAACATGAAAAGAATTTTATTATATTAGTGACATTGTCTACAAAACTATATCATAATTTAAAGAACATAAAAATTAGGAAAAGAAAACTGCAATCACATGAACACTATGTCGATTTCCTTTATTAAAACACACCACACCATAAATAATACACTAATTTTAGATTCGAATATTAACTGAATATGGAAGTTCGTGCGAACTTCATAGTTAAAGGTTTTAATAATATTATAGTAGAAAAAGTAACTTTTATGAAAATTATTGCTAAATTCTTAAAACATATACAGTAGAATCCCTGTTAACTGGAAGCAAAGGGACTAGGCTAGTTCCAGACACGATATTTTGCCAGATAATTGAATAATATTTAAGAAAAATATCCGTTAGTTTTTTATGACAGCAACAGTTGAAACTACAGCCATGTGAAGCTTATTTTTTCAATCACTTGATTTTAACTAAGTAACACGAAAACTGTGTCATTATGTGAACATGTATTGCAATGTTGCCGTCTGTTTGCTTTTATTTGTAAGAATATCTCAAAGTGATCGCAATGTTATTAGATTTTTATGTTTAGCTTCCCTCCTTAATTCATCTCTGAAAAGGATTCCATTTAATCCCCTTCCACTCAGTATACGAGTATTTACAGAACTGTTAAAGATTCATCTCATTTAAAGAAACATTCAATTCCAATACTATAAAAATAATAATAATAATAATAATAATAATAATAATATAAATTTAATCAGGATCTTTTAATGATGTGCATTTACACAACAGTTGAGGTAAACGTAATTGGGCTATTCTGAGATGCAGATTACAAAAACGTTTAGTCATCATGTTATGGGTGTTAAGTTTTAAAATAAATTTTCTTCATTCTTGTAAACACTTTCAACACTTATATAATCACTGATTAACTGTTAAGTTATCTATTTAAATTAATAAATAATGAATTCACTATGTTAACATTTTAAATAATGATGCTGTTGTACCTGATTGACTAGTTTCAATGTCATTTTCAGCAGATGATGTTGAAACATCAAAACTAGTCAATCAGGTACAATAACGTTATTATTTAAAATATTAATACAGTAAAGTCGTAATTTATTGAATTAAATAGCTTCAGAGATAATAATAATCAGTAAATAAACTCTAGAAGTTAGAAATATAAAATATAAAATTAATATAAGAAATTTTAGGTATAGGATTAAGAAATAACTTTTATGATGTTCGTGACTATTTGGAAAGTGACTTAATGTAATAATTTTATTCTGACATCCTATTGCATGTAAAGGATAAACGTTGGTAATACTGTGATACGAGTAATATTGTGATAGTTCTTTTTGAGAATTTATTACAATTTTACTGAGCGAGAGAAAGATCGGTTTTTTGCGTCAACGTATTAAGGGAATGTTCGTGAACAAGTTGCTGCACAAAACCGGTCCTTCTCTCGCTCAGTAAAATTGTAATACATTCTCAAAAAGAACTATCACAATATGTCTCGTATCACAGTATTACCAACCTTTACCCTATGCTTAATGATGTAAATAAATAAACTAAACTATGAAAAGTGGAGTTAGGTTACTTATGCTCTGAATTCTTTTGTATGTTTTCTCAAATCTCTTACTCTTAGCCTTTGAACATTGAAAGTAGCACTGTTTGTAGACATGGTATTTTAAACATTAACCTTACTGTCTGATTGTACATTTCTTTAGATAGTATTAAACTTTGCTTATCAGTTAAAGTGCAATTGATTCATCAGCTTATACTCTTGAGTGTATTTGTAGTATTTAATATCTGAACATATGGTACTGATGATGATGATGATGATGATGATGATGATGATGATGATGATGGAATAATTTCAAGGGAACAATTGTTCCGGGGCCGGATATCGATCCTGGGACCTCTGGTTGAACGTACCAGCGCTCTGCCAACTGAGCTACCCAGGAACTCCACCCGACACCGTCTCAATTTTTTCCCTTTATATCCACACAACTCACGTGGGCTGACGAAACGCCAGAGACCCACATCGAGTGCACACAATCCCGGGTAGCTCAGTTGGCAGAGCGCTGGTACGTTCAACCAGAGGTCCGGGATCGATACCCGGCCCCGGAACAATTTTTCCCTTGAAATTATTCAAATCTGCTTTACAGGGAGCTTTACCTGAAAGACTAGATTTGCATGATGATGGAATGTAGCATAAACCAGTTTCCTATCATGCATCCTGGATATCGACTCTGTTGGTAAATTGGTTTACACAACTGACTTCATGTGGGTGAATGACAAACGGTCAAGTATCCGCCATTAGAAAAAAAATTTGAACTGTAGGATATTAGTTACCTTATTTTCCAGTATTCACTCATATGTGTTTACTTGTATTTACATTGCATTAAGAACCCTGTCCCTGAATGGGAGTCTATGATGAAAATTCTGAGTTATTTTACTGTTAAAATGTCCCCACAGACTCTATTACATCATATCAGCTTATGATGCTCGATTCAGAAAAATATAGAAAGATTCATAACATTGTTACAAAGGTTTTGAAAGTTGTTTCGTGTTATAATTTTCAGAAAATAACAGAATTGGATTAACAGTATTAGATATCAATGCTAAATAGTAGACACTGTTGAACCCATTCGGGCTGAAAGGCTATGCACTAATTGAATCCATCTATATATCGATTCTGTCAACCAGTGTGGAAATTATATTTAGGCTGTAATATTTGACTGCTGTAAATTACAGGTGTAAATAGGTCATGTAAAAGATTGTTGGTAAATCTGTTATTTGCATATCCAATTAAACAGGTGTTTGTTTATCATCACATTTTGACTATTTCAGGTGATAACACAAACGTTCCAGATTATGCAAGACAGATAAGAATGCCTTAACAGTGTTAAATCTCTTAATCTGGAGATAACAGGTTCTGCCAGTCTGTAAGTCACATCAGTTATTTAACTTTAAATGCTACTTGAAGGTTGGGAGTCTTACTGAAAGACAGTAAGTTGTTTAAACATGCATTGTATATAATTACTAGCTTCACAGGATGTATGTAGTTTTTAATTGATTTTATATATTATTGACAGAGACAGTAGATTTTTGCAATCACGATAAATGTGAAATGTGCCCAAATGCTCTCAAAATAAGTAATTTCATGTTTAAAAGCATGTATATTGTGACTTTTAAAACCGCGATAAAATGTGAAAATTAGTAAAAATGCGAAATGTATGTGATTCTGCGAAATTAGAGCGAAATATACATTTTATGAGACTGTTTGTGTTTTTGTAAAAATAAAAAAGGGATTTATCCAAAGGTTCTTACATTTTTCGAATAGTTTGGTAACCCCTTTATGTTAGCTTTTACAGTTCAAATAGCACAAGAATGCGACATCCTATGAAACTTCTTTAGATCCAGTGTTCACCGACAAACAAATTGTATGTGGTAGTGGGTGATTGTGTTTGAGTATCAAGATGGATTAGGATAAAATTACCATTAAGCAAGGAGTGGGCGATTATAAAAATGAGCATTTTTTTGTTAGTGATTCTAATATTTGATGTGCAAATTGTGTAATAAGAGGTTGGCTTGGGAGGAAAAATATATTAGAGAAACATATAATTGTCACATAATGATGTTAAAGATTAAAGAAGAATCATTTTGAAATCTGTTTCATGTAACTTTGAATGAAATAAAACAATTTATCTTGAATACCGATTAAATGCATCTCGGAATTAGCAAACCCATATCTTTTGGCATGTTTCTAATGTTCAAAGTTCCACTGTAATTTTATAATACTTTTATTTTTTTTCATTAATTTTATCTGGAAAAATGTAGAAAATGCTCCTGGTAACACATTGATAACATCGAATTCCTATTACCAAACTTTCTATAAAAGAAAAATGTTTAATTAAAAAATGCTACAAAATGCTAAATTCTAACATTACGAGTAAAAGCGCTATAAAATGCTAAATTTGATTTTTAAAATGTTAAATTTTTTATTTTAAGCTTCTAAAATCTACCAACTCAAATTGTATTTCTTAGTTTACATTGTTTCAAATGGTAGTTGAGAACAGTGGTTCAGATTTTGTTGCCATGTTTATAAATTCGTTAATCTTAAAAAAAAAAAAATAATAAATAAATAAATAATAAATTAGTGAAATGCTGAGACCATAAGACTTTTTTCATTTGTTGTCTAATGTGACAGTAAAAGTCGGTGATGTTATTAACACTTACCGGTATTTAAAGTGTTGATACCTTTACAGTTTAGTATGTGCTCCAAGTTCATTACAATAATTACCATACAAACTGTTGCTTTTGAGATATTTTAAGATAATACTAATATAATTATGATTTGTTTAGGAAAAAATGGAAGAAGAATCTACACTGTCAATATTGGATCTGCTTCAGAACACAGCTTTCTTTGCCTGCCCTATAGTTGCATATGTCTTGCTGTTCAAAGGAAGACAGAAATTTAAAAGCCAACAGGGCCCATATAGCACTCCAGGTATGACTGTGATTCGAATATCTGTGGCTTGGTTCTAAAAGGGCCAATGTCAATTTTTTGCACTTTTGAGTTATATACACTTTCGAGCTTATCTTGGTCTGTTCTTCCATTTACTAAAAGGGCCAATGTCTGCTGCAGTTAATGTGGAAGGTACAGAGTATTCACAAGCCAATGTCATAAGTTCACTGTACAAAATAAGCAAACTTCAAACCCATTTATCTCAAAACTAACATCTTTGACATTGGTTGTATGTTTCATTTATTTTGACTTACTGTTCACATTTTATCATGCTTTTTCCTTTCTTTCCATATGTTATATATTATGTCTCATTTCTACTGACTTGTTGTTTACATTGTATTATGATTATCTCCTTCAGTCTTTTTTTTTGCGCTGTATTTTGTAAATTTGTAGTGTTTTTCGTATCGTAGTTTTACTCCTGGTTGAGTGTTAGAGAAGGCCATATGACCTTAACTCTGCCAGGTTAAATAAACCATTATTATTATTATTATTATTATTATTATTATTATTATTATTATTATTGTTATTGTTATTATAAATTTTAATGTAAAATTTAAAGTTATTTCAATGTTTTCTACGTTAATGCATGATAATTACTCCAATACTATTAATACTTACTTGAAAGAAAGTATGTTACAGTACCTGAAAACGTCTCTTATGTTGTATTATTATTGCAGACTGGAATTTCTTCTTGAAGAAATTGTGGGCACGCTGGCAGCTGTGGAGACAGAAACCTAGCCGAAGACCTGCTGCAGCATCTGTCACTGCCTTCATGCCAAGTGTGGAGGATGAAGAGTTCGAGGCACCCAAGACTCTTCTCAAGGGCAAGGATGTAAGTTATTTATCGCATAGAGAACTCTAAAATGGAAGTTGTGTAAGAATTATAGCTTTCAAGAGATCGTATTTTCCTGATAAAAAATTCTTTCTATTATCACTTCTTATCCTCCTCTGCCTCCTGTATATTCCCCTTCCTCTACACCCCTTTGCCTTCTCCTTTTCATGATCTTTCTCATAGTTTTGCCCCTCCTTTCAACTTTTTCTGCGTCTTCTTCCTCCATGTTTTGTTCCTCCACGTCTTCTATCTACATCTTCCTCCTAGTTCTTTGCCTCCTATTTCTCTTCATATTCGTTCTACATCACTTCTACATCTTTTTCAACTGCCCTTTCACTTTCTCTCTTCCACTTTCTTTCTCCAGCCTCTATCTCCTCCTCATCTTTCTCTTTTTCATTCTATTCGCGTTATACTTTCTTTTTCATCTTTTTTCTTTTTGTCCCCTTCTTTTTCCTTCCCTCCTCCAGGGGGCGGATGGTAAGTTTGAAAGTTGAGGAGGCCAAGACCTGACTGATGAAAGGTTGTATTTTATGTATTAAAAATATAGGACCTGTCATGTGCCTCATTATTATTACATAGTTGTACAGCATATTCACTCGATGATCCTCTTCCTTTGCAAACCGATCAATTAGGTCACAATATACTGAAGAACTACTATTAGAAGAAACTGGAGACAAATCTGCATTTATTTCTAAACTATCAATATTTAACCATCATCATCATTATCATCATCTTCCTAACAGGTAATAGTCCTATAAGGATTGTTCCAGTCTACAAAAGTTTTCCTGCCATCTCTTCACAGGGCGACCCAGTGATCTTTTCCCTGTTGATCTGTACTTCAAGATCGCTCGAGGAATTCTTGTTCTAGGCATATGCTTAACATGATGAAGCCAGTTGTCTTGATATTGATGAATATACTGCAGTACAGGTTCCATTCCCAGTTCTTGTAGGATGTCTTCATTTCTTTTATGATCCCATTTAGTGTATCCTGCTGTTCGGCGCATAAACTTCATTTCACTGGCAGTAATTCTGTTGTCATCGCTTTTTCGTAAGGTCCAAGCTTCGGTGCCATAACAAAGGACAAGTCTCACTAAGGTCTTATACAGACGAGTGAGGATATGTTTCTGGACTAAAGAAGGTTTCATTATACGGTTGACGATGCCTGCAGATTTATTGAATTTAAACATTTTTTGTGAGATATCTAGATGAGGTAGAAAGGAAAGCTTGAAATTAAGATAATTGAATCCATCAACCCTTTCTAAAATGTTACCATTTATACAAATTTTGCTTCGTACAGGTTCTTTGCTGCAGAATGCCATTATTTTTGTCCTTTTTCTGTGGATATTTCCATTCAATATTTATCATTATTAATTTTAAACTATAGACTGATTGTTGTAAATCATCTTCTGAAGTGGCTAGCAAAACCAAATCATCAGCAGAAGTCAGTATGTCCAGACAAAAATTTCGATTTATAGTTATATGATCATGTCTTAAGTTTCTAAATTTCCGTACTATTGCATTCATATAAATATTGAATAAGAGAGGTGAGAGAGGACATCCTTGGTAAAAAATTTCCAACTGATGAGACATTTTCTTATCAATTTTGACAGAAATGAAAGTTTCTTTGTATAGATTAAAAATATTTTCAATTATTTGTTGTGGAATATTATCACATACTAGTATTTCTATAAGTTTGTTGCGGTTTACATGATCAAAAGTTTTCTTGAGATCAATAAATGCAATATGTGTTCCTATATTAATATTATTATTATCAATATTTAATACACTGTATAAATAAATATATCTTGTAACACAAAATAAAAAATAACAGGAACACCCGCAGACAAGAAAAAAATTTGCCAACATAAAACAAAACTTTTATACAGGAAAAGAAAACTATACATGACGCGATTTTCTAAAGCCAAGAAGAAAGAAAGAAAGAGAGAGAGAACTTGCCAATAAAGCCGAACATAGCCGAAAGCAGCCGAGACTAGTGCTACACTTGTCAGTGGTGAGTAGAATTTCTCTAAATTAGCCTCCTCTTGCGGGTTTTAGTCATGACCGCTAACCAGCTATCTTATTGGTTGAACTGTTGCTGTTATGGTTACTGGGGAGGTGAGTCATATAGTTGTCTCTACTGTCTCACTCTCACATTGGCACCACAGGCTGCGCATGTCGATTGTACAGGTTACAGCGCTATCTATTTTCTTTCAGTACGAATTATTTGTAATGTCTATAGCGAGCGGGCATCACCAACTGGATGTGGTCGACTTGAAGTAACTTACATCTTAGTCGTAAAATTAATATGAAAGGAAAAATGTCCGTCATTTGCTATAACGTGTTTAAGATCTTACTTCAGCAGGAATTAATACTGTCATATTGTATTCTGGCAAAATTAAGGGAGGCATGACCTCCCCTGAAAATCCGTCACTGCCCTCATTTTCTTCTTCATCTCCTTTGTTTTCATCCTCCTCGTCTTCACAATTCTCGTTCTCTGCCTCTGGCTTTCCTTGGGGGTCTAGTGGTTACTGTGCTAACCATTGGATCGATTACTAGTGGATTCAAACCGGCTGAGGACGATATATTTCGAAGGCTAATAAAATTCTCAATATTTCTACCTCTGTGAGGGAAGTAAAGCTGGGAGGTTTGTGACTTAGATTAATAGCATGTAGAAGAACCTGTCCAGGCCACAAATTCCACTTGGGACTGACCAGGATTTGAAATCGTGTGTCCATCTTGCAAAACCAAATGGCCTACTCATATGCTCTGTTTTGGATTTACCGTATATACGCGACTTCGGGCCATCAAATAATCCACGCACCATAATTTTAGCAGAGGGGAAAAAAAATGGCTGTAATTTGTGTTTCAAATAATGCGCACACCACAGTTTTTCTTTGCTAAATTCTGGAAAAAATATGCACGGAGTATTTGCGTATATATGGTAAGGCCATTTCGTCTCCTTTGTCCATTTTATCTATTATTGTCCAGTATTTTTTGTTACAGTATAAGTAACAATTTTTATACTGTTTAAGGTTCCTTTCTTCGTGCAGGTAGACAGTTTGACGATATCTGGGACAGATCACAAGGGCAATGCAATTCATTTGAGGGTTATCAGAAAGCTGCATAATATAAACGAAGTCTGGCTTCATGTTCATCTAGAAGATGGGTCCATATACCAACTTCCAGGTAACAGTAACATTTTGTGTAATCCATCATTGCTATTATCATTGTAATCTACTTAGCTGTCATTACTGTCAACATCATTGTAATCATAATCGTCATATTTGTCATCATTACTAACACCAGCATCATCATCAGTACCGGTACCATCATGGCTATCGACATCATTGTTATCACAATCATTGTAACTGCTATTACCGTCACAACCATCTTCTTCACCGTCACACCAGCACCACCATGACTATCACCACCACCACCACAAAAGTACCTTCACCATCACCACCACATATCATTATCGAGATAGTTGTCATCATTGTTACAAACTTTTTCTTCTTTTTCTCTTGTACTGTCTGTTTTGCTTGATGAGTGCCATGATCTTCATTCACTACAGTTTGTAGTTCTGCATATACAGGATGATTCATGAAGTATGGTCTGCACTTTAGGAACCAGTTCTATAGGTAATTTTGAGCAAAAAAATGTCATATGTACATGAATCCAATTATCATTAATTTTTTTATTTATAGACCATTTGAAAGCACATGAAATAAAATTACTATAAAAATTGTATTAGGAGTGATACAAAAGTAGTTTTAGTTTGGTTAAAACACAGGAGTTTTTATAATTTCTTTACGAACAAAAAATAATCTGATTACCACTTAGCAATGACTGAATAAACAAAATACCATTTAGACAAGGAGCTAAATGTGTGTTGTGTTTTACAGAATTTGAAAGTGTAACATCGATTCGTCATTTTTGCTATGTTCATATGATATATTTTTTTGCTCAAAATGACCTATTAAACTGATTTTTATAAAGTGCTGGTTATACTTCATGACTCACTGTATTCAGGTACTTTGACTACTTTGAAACGGAGATTGGGTTGGATTTTAGTTTTATTCATTTCATAATTTACCGATGATCACTTCATACATCTTGAACATGTATAAGTTTTACTCCAATTTGATACCAAATGTTTAAGAACATATGCTTATAAATGGTTATACATAGTGTGTACAATAAATTTATATATTTAATAATCCCATCATTGAATTTAGGATGTCAGCTGGTGAGCCTAGACTCAGATTACTGTTTTATTCACCATTTATTATAATTTAGTACTTTTTGTGCTTCATATAAACTCTTGTATTTATAATCTCGTTCGTTTTCCTTCCTACTCCTAGGATACCCTGACAGTACATTGCAGACAAATAATCGAACTTGCTGGAGTGGTGGAGGACTCAAGATCCAGGTGTGCGAGCCACTGCGCAAGTGGAGAATTACATTTAACGGCTTATTGAGGTCAGTAAATTCTTAATCTTGTATGCACTAAAGAAAACAACACCCTTTTCTTGGATTACTTTTTTCTTCATTTAAGTTTTTAATACTAAGAAGTGGCCTTATGGGATTTGGACGTAACTACCTGTTCATAGTTTTTTATTCTTTTCTTGGTCGTTTCAAGTCCTCCTCTCTTCCCTCCCATGCTCATTATAATGCAGAGTTATTTAGTATATGAAATACTTTGTTGGAAACAAGATTTTAAAAATTCAAAAACACCATTTCGTTAACATGATTGGAGTTTTATTTATGTAGAAAGCAGTAATCTCACTAGAGGTTTTGATTTTTCTAGAGAAAATCAAAACTCGAGTGGGATTTAATTGACTATTACACGATTAGAAGAAAGTATATAAAGATCAGAAGAAATAAAGTACTCTAATACAATAAAAATAGATATTAATTGACTTACTAAAATTCTATTTTACTAATGTTAGCTTCACCAAAACATTTGAACGGAACTGCCATTTTCAATTGACTATGCGGTAAACAAATGACGATCGCAAAGCGGTTTTTTTTTTTTTACTACTGTAAAGAATTTGCAGTTTGAAATGTTGGCAAACAAAGAAACAAATGGTAGGAAGGTGATAAAAACAGAAGAAAATATATAAAGATTAGAAGAAATAAATTATTGTAATACAATAAAATAGATATTAATTGACTTACTAAAATTCTATTTCACTAATGTTAGCTTCACCAAAATGTTTGAACAGAGCCGCCATTTTCAGTCGACTATCTATGAGAAACAAATGATGATCGAAAAGCATGTTTTATAGTACCGTACAGAATTTGCAGTTTAAAATGTTGGCAAACGAAACAAATGCTAGGGAAGTGATAAAAACAAGTAAATGCTAGGGAAGTGTTAAAAATAAATGCTAGGGAAGTGATAAAATTGTAGGATAAACAGCCATGATTGTTTGAAACACGTCAAAAGTAGTGTGACATAGTAAAAGTGTAATAGTCAATTAAAAATTTGACATCAGCGAAATATACGTCGATCACCTCAGGGGTCCTAAAATGCAATAAAAATGTTCGAAAAATATGACGAAAAATATAATTAAATAATGGATTTTATATTCATCTTGAATATAATCTTAACCATTCTTTTTTATTTTGTTTTATTTTATTTTTTACTGAAAAAAATATAGTTGATGATGTAGAATCTTTAATGACCCCTTGATTATGCGTAATATGCTGTCACATAACTAAGTGAGAGAACCTGTAAATCTTTTAACTATGACCTTGTTAATTTTGAAACTCCTCCATGCTACCAAATAGTAAACCAGTGACTGTCGATCTATCTAGTGATAGGTTATATTGTTGTGAAAGGAGACAGGGCTAGTAAATTTATTTCTTCTCCCTGTCAACTTCTGTTTCTTGATTTAAATCTCTCTCAAAACAAATTTTTTCTCACTCTTGTTTGTTGCAATGGTATCAACTTTCCTAAAATACTCATCTGAAGACTCACAATGCACCTCTTTATAGACTTTCCATCCCGAGAATAATAAGGGAGATGCTAAAGAACATCTCTTTCTGTGATGTTTACAATTAAACAATCATGATTTCAGTACAATTCAAATGTAACATGATATTCATTTGATCAGTGATAGCTCCTCTTTAATTGTATTCTTTATACACACATTCAAAAAAAGATCTTGCATTAGTTTTCAGTATTCTCGTGTTTCTCTACAGTTCTTATTAAATGTTTTGGTAAACCCTTTTCATAATTTCCCACAAAAGCGCTCTACAGTATCTTGTTGAATGCTATTTGAAATCAGTGATTATAAAGAATGTTGATAAATAAAATGTTATTCATTTCTCCATTAATTTAGACAGCATCAAATTACAATCAGAACACTGGTGCAAATAAGATATTATTTATTCCACATAAGAGTTTGGAGATTTATGCCATAATAGTTCTTAGAGTCTACTTTAGTCCCTTTTTTATAATCTTTCCAATTGTTATATATAAACTTCGATTTTGTTAACGTGAAATTAATAGTAGTAGTAGTAGTAGTAGTAGTAGCAGTAGTAGTAGTAGTAATAATAATAATAATAAATTTGAAACTTATGTAAATGCATTGAGAGTTACGTCTTTTCTTGTGTTCTGATGTATTCATTTCATTCAACAGGCATGTAATGTGTCATAAGACTGGGGAAGAAGAACATGACAGCAGAATTCAACACGTGCGCTTCAATTTCATGTAAGAGTAAGATCAATGCAGAGATGATGTATGATTAGAACACTCTAGTTTCATGCTGGTAAATTTTATTGTAGTGAACTTTTGGTTTGTTTTATTTATTACTAAGTTCTTGCCTAAAACTTGTGTGTTTGTGTTCGTGTTCGTATACTATAACAAATGAATGAATCAATCAATAAATCTATTGATCGATCGATCTCAGTATTGAGATTTCTCTTGACGTCATTATAAATGGATATAACAAACCATCTTGCTTCTTGATTTTGTTACTTATTCTTGTTAAACTGGATCATATTTGCACATGAAACCAAAATTTGATTTCTGGGAAGTGGCAAATTTTTATCATATTTTTCACACTTGCAGTAGTGGATGTTATCAAATACAGTAACATATGGTGTGGCAATTTTATAACTTGTAACAGTAAAATAGATATTTTTGTCATTTCTCTGTGTGAATGCTAGTTTATCTGCTTTTTTCTGATTACTATTTCAAACCATATTTCACTTTTATTTCTATTATTATTAGCAGTAAGTAGAGTGACAGTTCCCTTCCCCCCCTCACTGTGCCAAAAATGTAAAATTGGGCCTGCTGTTGAAAGAGAGCCCACATTTCAGTTTTCAACCTTCTCAATTTTAGCGGGAAATCTCGATTTTTATGTTTGTTTCCTATTTTTCTATATTCAGCCATTCTTTGTAATTGAAGCTTTTAGTATTTTTGAGTGAATGTGTTGAAAGTTGGAGCTTAGAATTAATTTTATTATAAATTTGTTGGTTTACATATAAGCTGCATTTAGAGAGATCTGTTTAATTCGTTTGCTGCAATTCAGAGGTCATCTTCTTTTAACAGTGTCTGAATTTTATGTATTTGAATTAATGGAATTCATTTACGGACTTTTTTTTTCTTTCCATTTTTTGATAATTTGATTGATGACAATATTAAGGGCACAGGCTATGAACACATACAAAAATTATGACAAAACATACACTGACACTTTTGACAAATCTACCACAATACTTGTGATAGCCATACATAAATTTTATCACTGAATATCGAAAGAAAGCTGAATTGAATGACATACAGTTCACTTAATTCAGAGTATTCATCTGTTCTAAATCATTTGTTTAATTGTTGCAACAAATCGAAAATACACTGAAACATATTTTAACATAGGTACAAATTCCTGGTAAACTAATGATCTCATTGGTCTTACATTTTTATCAGATCTTACATGTACATACAAATATAAGAAACTCACTTTTTACTTAATTTGAGAAAGATCTGTCGGTTTTGTGATATTTTGAAACATTAGAGTTTAGTTTGGAAAAAATAATTTCACAACTTGTACTCGAATAAAATTATGAAACTAACTTAATTTTCAAGTTGTAAAAATAAAAACTGAGTTTCACTATCACAAGGCAATATATAAGATCTGGTAACAATTTTGGACCAATGGCATCATTACTTTGCCAAGAAAATGTACCTTGTGATCTTACGTTTAGGTATATTTTCGATTTGTTGCAACAATTAAACAAATTGTAAAGGACAAATTAATAATCTAAATTAATGAATTATAAGCCATCCAATTCAGCATTCTTTCAAAATACAGTGGTAAAATTTATGTATGGCTAGTATAAATCTTGTGGTAGATATTGTTAAAAGTGTAACTGCATGTTTTGCCATAATTTTTGTATGAGTTCGTGACCCTCTGCCCTTAAATAAAATATATGACAGAATGCAGCCTTGTTTCACTCCTTTTTTTTGTTGTATATGATTCAGATAATTATCCATCAAAATCTTTTTTTCCTGTTGTTTGAATCATTACTGTATATGAAAGTCTTATAGTTTTGTGGAGTTTTGGACAAATGTTTTCTTTTCTGAAAGAACATGAAATTTAATTTTGAAATATCTGTATAAGTTTTTTAAAAATGATAAATTTAGAATGGTAGCAGGACTTGTAACATCCAGTATGCGTTTGTCAATCACAGAAATGAAAGACTAGGAGAAAAAGAGGAATAATATTTGAATATAATTAGTAAATTTTAAATGTTTTTGCTATCTTGTAAATTAAATATAACACACTGGAGTTTAACTTTAAAATAACGAATGTAAGAATAACAAATATGCAATGTTTACAACATGAGTTATATATACAAAGTAAAAATTGGAAGCACACAATAGAGATATGTTTAAATGAATATTTGTTACATGTTCCAGATGGACAGCCTGCAGTGACGTCATTGATATGCAGAGAGACTGGAGTGCAGCCCTATTGTGCGATGCTTTAGCTCGTGAACGCTGGAGAAATGGTCGATGGATGAAAATGAAGTATGGAGATGCCAATGGATATGAAACTCATATGAGTGTCAAGCATTATTTTGAAAAATCGTATCTCGAAGGCTAGGCCTTCTCTGGATGTAGAAATTTATAGAATTTCTTATTTTAAATGGAACTTAAAGGAGAAAAATCGTTGTGAAAATCCATTATCACTTGGTGAGCCTTCCTTGTGAGTTCAGAGTCTCTTCTCTTTGATAATCTAGGACATAAGCAGATATTATTCCTCTGTTACACAGGAAGCAGCTGGGAGAGGGCTATGATCAATGGGGTACTCTCCATGGCACATGGACACAGGTGAGTGATGGCACTGCTACGAAGGAGTTGTATCTGCGAGGTATCAGGCAGAGACGATATGGGGCTGACGAGGCGGTGTGGCAACACAGGGCTGTCAGTTACGTCGGAGTGACTACAGATGGCAGCATGTTCAGTGTGGAGGCACGATGCTGCAAACGGCCAGGCCTGACACAGTGAGTACAGAATGTATCCCAATCAATTATAGAGTGAGGTTATTTTGTTACTGTTCTGCAACCAACAGTTATCCTACAGCGAGAAATTGAATAAAATTGTATCTATTATGACAGTACATTAAGTTATTTAACAGTCTTTAGCAGGGATGTAGTGGAGGTGGAGCAGAGCGGAGCGATGCTCTGGCACTGTTTTCGAAGATGGAGCAGAGCTCCGGCACTGATTTGGAATTTTAAAATCTGTTTTGACATCACAATACTTTCCCAGTTAACGATATAACGTCAGAATATTTAGTGATTATATTTTCTGTGCTTCCTTTAAAAAATCGGAACAAGTTCGGAAGTAGAGGTCACGAGACCACTATAAGTGACAGTACATCCACCAAACTAAACTTTAGTGCGTCTGTGCGAAATGATCACATTCCTAATTCACTTTCGTTTCATATTGTATTTCGTTAGTTTTCGCGTCTTTGTACATA
The DNA here is from genome assembly GCF_040183065.1 of Periplaneta americana. Taxonomy (NCBI): domain Eukaryota; kingdom Metazoa; phylum Arthropoda; class Insecta; order Blattodea; family Blattidae; genus Periplaneta; species Periplaneta americana. Next base: position 41,011,388 of record NC_091118.1, on the reverse strand, counting down.
CAGGAGATTGTCTGTGGTGTTACTTACCGAAATGTGTTGTGTTTGTTTACCAGTTATTTTACGGAGTGAATTTTAAACAGTTAATTTACTGCCTATAACGTGACTAAAAGACTGCTTGAAACTTCTGTTTTTATCTATTGCCCTTCAGTAAATATGGAACAAAATAAACATAGACAAAAAACATTAACTTCTTTCTTTTCTCGTGTCATTGCTGTTACTAGTGGAGTTACAAAAGCTTCCTCTCCTGATATTGTTGATATCTCAAACCTATCGCTTCTATTTGATGAACCTAGTAATTCAATCAGAGATACTACAACCCTGGTCTTTAGCACCACAAAACTTATGATTGAGATGCAACATTTGGATTACTACACAGCACTGGTACTGGTACATACGTTATTTTTCTAAAAATGCTCATTGTTATGCCCTCAACTGATGCCATGTTTTGTTCTTCCAGTGCAGTGTTTGGGCATGTCTACAAGCCGGATGGATGTCATTCTTCAATAGATTCATGTGACATCTCTCTACCAAACTTAGGGAATCACCCAAAATGGATACCACAGAACACTATGCTAAGGTTTTCAGGTATTACACAATATTACAATACAAGGGAAAATAATAAGTTCATAAAGGAACTTTCCAAAATCGCTAGCCTAAATGCACCTTGAAAATTAGTAGTTAATACTCTGGTAACTACCATGAACAAAAGTTTAAATGAAAAGAATTAGCTGTCAGTAAGAATTGTAAGACATAAAAGCAGCTTCCAAAAATAGCATGAAATCTGCATTTGAGTAGAGATAAGCAGCCATGATTGGTTGAAACTCGCTGTTATGTACTGTTTATTGATCAATAGTAGTATGACGTAGTAAAAGTGTTGTTGTTTTCTAATGCCAGGCGTTTGACAATATAGTCATTTGACCTCTTGCACTCCAATATTTTTCAAAGATATTATCATGGTCAGCCACTGAAGCACAGATTTTGAGGTGTTCCGAATCCATTTCTTGGATTTCTCTTGAGATTGTGTTACCAAATTTTGTTTGTTGAAGTTTAAGTATGCAGATTTAATAAATTTTCTCACAGAGTAATATGTAGATTTAGTAACAGGTCTGTAAGTAGCAGTGCTGCCCTTCTTTGCTAAACATCCGCATTCTCGTTTCCCAGGATTCCACAATGGGATGGTATCCATTGGAATACAATTCTTTTATTGAGTGATATTAATTGAGAGAGCATTTTAGTTATTTCTGCTGTTTGAGATGAAGGTGTGTGTTTAGAGACGATTGATAGAATAGCTGCTTTGGAGTCTGGCAATATAACTGCATTCTTAAATTTATTGATGTGGTATAGAAGATTCCTGAGACTTTCACTGATTGCAATGATTTCTCCATCAAAACTTGTTGTTCCATATCCAAGAGATCTATAAAGTGAGAAGAGACAGCACGTAACACCTGCACCGGCACCTTGTTCTCTGGAGATCAAGGATCCGTCGGTGTATAAATGAAGCCAATTTTGTGGAGGGTACCTAATATTAATTGTCTCTAAAGACAATTGTGTCATTATTTCAGTGTTTACTTCTGATTTCAGTATTTCACTTTAGATTATACTCTATATTTAATAGAGTTAAAGGGTTTGGTTTAATTTGAAAGTTTTCTTTTAAATTCGGAATATTGAGTTTCTGTTTTAATTCTTGAACCATGGATATGAAACTTTTTTGAGTTTTTAATCTACAGAGAGGACTGTATGAATGGCAAAAAACATAAAAGTAGCTTCCAAAAATAGCATGAAATCTGGATTTGAGTAGAGATAAGCAGCCATGATTGGTTGAAACACGCTGTTCTGTACCGTTTATTGATCAATAATAGTGTGACGTAGTAAAAGTGTAATAGTCAACATAAATCTGTAATTAGAGCTATTGCCTATCGGAATATTGCAATATTATTTGCCCTAATTTATCTTTAACTTCTAAAATTATTCTAAATAAATCTTGTTGCACTTATTATGTAATTAAATTACAAGTTGCTGTTATTTTATAGCTGGAGGAAAGAACTACACAGCAGGCATTCACACCATACCAGATAGTACTGCCACTGTTTATGGTGGTCGTCCATGGGACTATGAAGCTCATTTGTCAGTGTTTAGATGCATCGTAAATTCGAAACAGGGGACAGGAACAGCTGCATTCTGGTACAGGTGAGTTCTCTTATTCACTGCTATCTGTAACTACTTCAGTTACGATCTCTGCAGTCTTTCCTGCTTGGAAACTAATGTTTTTATACGAAAAATATAATTTCTGATGTGACAACATCAGTAATTTTGATGATACTGTGTTACTGTTAGAATAATAGTTGGTGCAGGATATTTCTCGTACTCACTCAATCAAAACTTCTTTAGATTGACAAAAGGAGAATAGCTAGAATATAAAATCTGTAATACCGTGTTTACTCGCGTAATTTTCGCCTTCACATAATTTACGCACCCCAATTTTTAAGTATTTTCCTTTCATTTCATTTTTTTTTTGCAAAATTCAGCTCTTGGCCATGTATAACGGTAAAATATAATGACATCATGGCTTGCTGTGTGCCTCAGCACATCCTGTGGCTGCCCTTGAGTTGCTGTGACAAAGAGTTGCTTTTGTAGGCAACGTCATCCCCTCTACTCTAGTTGATTGCACTTTAAGCTTAGTGATAAATCTGATACTCTAGAGCACAGATGGGCATCGTGCCTCACTTGAGAACTTGTGCCTCACTGACCTTCACAGAGCTTATCGTTCTGAGTGACATCATCTTCACAGTCCCCGTTCCTCCCTCACATAGCTCCTAGGCGTGGGCAGGCTCCATATCAGTTTCATAAGCAATATCAGTGGTGGCATAATGGCATTATCAAAGCAGTGTGTACGCGTTAGAAAACGATTATTTCATGAGAAATGGGAGGAAGAGTTTTTTTGCTGTTTAGAAGGAGAGAACATACGATGTATGTTATGCTCGAAAATCCTATTAGGCATTAATACATTTAATATACAATGACAGGTAAGACAAATTAAATGTTATTTTTCGTACTATTCCGAAGAAAATTTATGATCTTAACATTTGCATAGTATACTAAATACGACATTATACCTTAAATACGCTGCATAAAAAGGTACGAGGAATTAAATGTTGTTTGTACATATTATTTCCAAAAGAAATTTATAAAAAAAAAAATCAGATATGCGTAAAAAACGAAATATGATTTCCTGAAATTATTTTAGGTCGAGAACGTGCAAATTTATTAAGTAATCTTGAGAAACGCCAGAATATTCAAGAAAATAAACATAGACAGCATGATGGAATATTATTGAATAGTTACGCAATTTCTCACCTGTGATTTAAATCAATTCATTGATGGAGAAATAGTAAAGAGGTTTATGATTAAAGCTGCCGAATTAATTTGCCAAATTGAATAAAAGTTTTCAAGAGTCTCACGTTAACCAAGCGCTTTCCTAATAATTCGCCACTGACCGCCTTAGCGATTACGATAAGGTGACGCAGGTCACAGCAGTTTATATTTTCCATCCTACTCTGCAGTCTCCTCTCCTAGTAAACAAACTATTTCAAATCGAGTGCCTCACGTAACCGAAAATTGTGCCCATGTATACTCTAGAGTTAGCAGTGCTTGTCCACTTCATAAAGTTTGTGTAGTTACATTACGAGAATGAGTATAGCTCATGCATTTTGAGACATTTGCGATGTGCACTACGGGAACAACGTTTCTGTGGACAGGGTAGAAGTAGAAGGGAAGGTCAGGCGTGTGTCTACTGAGTTCAAGGCAAAGGCTAACCCATTCCCCTATAATTCGTAAGTAGACTCATCCGATCTCGTGCGCAGCTCTGTAGGAAGAGTGGGGGAGTATCTTGAGAAAATGCACGAGCTGTAATCACACTGTATTTACAAACTTATTATTAGATATATGGTATGTATAATACATTACAGTAAAATTAATTACTTTAGTGCAAGATATTATGTGTATTTTTTAATTCTTCGCACAATTTACGCTCTTTTATTTGAAGATATTTTGTTGTTCGAAAAAATGCGAAAAATACACCAGTAAATATAGTAAATAAAAGAGCTGCCAATGCTATTTCTTATTGGAGTTCACACGTCATTTATGCTGATTGGTGCCATTATGTTTTGTAGATATTTCGGTGCATGTCCGGATTTTCCTTCTACTTCGCTGCCCATCTTGAAGGAACCAACACTCAGATCTGATGCTGAAGTCCCATTTGTGATAGACTTTAAGGACAGACAATGTGGCAACAGCGCATTAGTTGGAGGCAAGGGGTCCTCTCTGGGACTGATGGCTTCTCTCGAGGAAGGAAAGGTATGTAATGACTGTTATTATCGTAATCATCATTATTATTATTATTATTATTATTATTATTATTATTATTATTATTTTATTTTTATTTAAATCCACTACCAATAGAAGCAAGCTTCCAATTATAGGTGGCTTACATTGTTACATATACAAAATACATAATAAGAAAAAACAAAACAAGCAACACACACGAAAGAAAGATACATAATAGATGCTAGAATATAATTTTTCAGTTAATATAGTGCCAAATGTCAATATAATAATGCGAAATTATTTCAAAACTAGTATAAAAAACATTATAATACACTTATTCATAATTTAAATATCTAAGGAAATACAATTCTTTTTAATATTGTATGAAATTTTTTAACTGTTAAACTGAAATCTGATTCAGAATCACAGTTTGAATACAGAGAGTTGTAAGTATTACACATAACAAACAATGGAGAGTTGTTGAAGAAAACAGTTCTAGGAATTGGAATAACAAAAGGTTGTCTATTGTTATATATAATTATAATCATCATAATCATTATATTTATTTTAACATGAATATTGAAGCAACACAGCAAGTCTATAGTTTGAAATCTATATAAAGAATGACATAGATTTAGGCTTTTGTTCTCCATTATCCCAATTGCAGTTGTCAGCTGTGATTCCCCCTGGCTTCTGTCTGACAGTGGCAGCTCTGGAGAAGCAGATGCTAGAATTCAGTCAGTTGCAGGAGGCTGTAACAACTCTGCAACTTGTCAGTTCCATGGCCACAGTTCTCGGAGACATCCAGGAGCAATGTAACAGGTCCGTACATACCACAGTTAAGGTTTAAAATTTATTATTCTCTACATAGTCTACTTCACTGTCTGTAATGTGAAAAACATTTTGTTTTTACTTTCTCATTTTGCAAAGTACAGAGAGAAAGATTGTAATGCTGCAAAAATTCGATTTCAAGATTTTGGTTGAAATACACATTTTTAGAATACATAATAAATGGGTAAGATTACAGGACCAAAGATAATTCATTCACTAATTTTCCTATATCGCATCATCAATACTTTTTTGCATAACTATCTCTTAGTGCGTTTTAATTTCTTGTCCTCATATCACAGTCTGGGTATTCGTTCTAAAAATGACCCTTTATTATCTATGCCTTACTGTAAAACGGTTTACTATTCTTCCTCTTTCACAGTATCAGCAATTCGTTTCTGGAACTCCCTACCCAACTCTCTCAGGAACTGTCGAATGATATTGCAGTTTAAAAGTAAATTATTCAAACATGTGACCAGTACTAAAGACTGGTTCACAATAAACCGGGAATGACAATGAGAACGAGAACGGAAATATTGTTAAAATAAATATATTTAAATATGAGCATTCCCAATTAACTATTATGAATGCTCACATTTAAATACATTTATTTTAACATTATTTCCGTTCTCGTTCTCATAGTTTCCATTACCGGTTTATTGTGAACCAGCCTTAAGCCACATAACTTCTAGCTTCATATTTAATTTTTCCGTTCCTTTATCCTATCATGATTGTTGTATGTACTTTTATCATTGAAATTATAAATCTTCATTGTAATCCTACAAATTGTTAGTACATATTTTACTCATTTTTCTGAAAATATTGGTTCACTTACCACTTGCATATTCATTGAGTGTAACTTCTAAGCTTTACCTTATTTTGTAATTTATTATTTAGTATGTTTGCATTATTTTACTCAACTTGTGCTTGTATGACTATATCAATTTTTTTGTGTTCTTTAAATATTATTCTGTAATCATTAACTTGTATTACTGTAAATTGTATCAGCTTCTTTTGTTTCTGGCTAAGTGGAAGAGAAGGCCTAATGGCCTTAACTTCGCCAGAATAAATAAATATTATTATAATTGATCTGTTATGCAAGTGAAGCTTGGACTTATCTAAGGAGACAGAAGCTAAACTAGGTATATTTGAACGCAAAATACTTAGAAGAATTTTTGGACCAGAAAATATGCAGTGGAGAATACGTTATAACAACGAGCTATATAAATTATATAGAAGTTTCGATATTGTTACTTTCATCAAATTAAGGAGGCTTGAATGGGCCGGACATGTCTATCGGATGGAAGGGAACAGAATACCAAAGAAGATCTTAGAAGGGAAAATACATGGTAAAAGACCAATTGGAAGACCCAAAAATAGATGGATAGATGCGGTAACGATCGATTCTCAGGACTATCTCGGAACAACTGCCTGGAGAAGATTAGCACAGGACAGGGAGAGTTGGAGGAAGAAAATTGAGGAGGCTAAGGCTCGACTTTGGGCTGTGATGCCATCGTAGTAGTAGTAGTAGTATTATAATTAATAATAAATGTGTAGTAAATGTATTCTTATATCCCACTTTTCTATAGGACTGTGACTTTATTTGAGTCTACGGCTGTCACAGAGACTGTAACCAGTGAAGTCTCTGACCATTTGCAACGTCTATTGGATTCAACAACAGAACCCCAACTGCTTGCAGTTCGATCTTCAGCTGTGGGTGAAGACTCTGAGGACATGTCTGCAGCTGGACAAAATGCGACTCTGCTAGGAGTACGCTGTGAACTCATGGACGTTCTGGAAGCCATTCAGCACTGCTGGGCTTCTCTTTACACTTTCCAGTCACTCCAGTATCGAAGGTATGTACAATTTCAGTGCCCACAAGTGTGTGTGCGTGTCTTATCCCAAGGCCCACTGGACCAAGTCTGTAAGATAAATATTAGGGCTCTTAATGGGCTGTTGCACCGCAGATTTAAAGTCATATTTAACCTTTTCGCTCGAATGAGTCCATTTGGATTCACTAACATTTCTGTAATCTCTGATTCATATTGCCTGCTGATTCCATTTGGTATTCTCAGAATTAGTTTTATTCTTTACCGATAGAGTGCAGCACCTGTCAATTCCTTGGCCAGTTGTTGTTAGGAAGAGGATTGCTTTGTTTTTTTGTTCCTCCATGATCTTAGGTCAAAATATAAGTTAGATGCAAAAAGAAATTGTTTCATCCACAAAGAACAATTCAGGTCAGAAAGGGTTAACATTAAGTGATGCTTCAATACATGAGTCCTGCTTGCTATGTTGTTGTTGTTGTTTTCTAATGCCAGGCGTTTGACAATAAAGTCATTTGACCTCTTGCACTCAAATATTTTTCAAAGATATTATCATGGCCAGCCACTGAAGCACAGATTTTGAGGTGTTCCAAATCCATTTCTTGGTTTGAATTGCACAATGGGCAGTTAGGGGACATATATTCCAATTCTATGCAGGTGTTTGGTCAAATAGTCATGGCCTGTTGCCAATCTAAATGCAGCTACAGACGATTTGCGTGGTAAATTGGGAATTAACTGTGGATTATGATGCAGAGAGTTCCATTTTTTCCCTTGAGATTGTGTTATCAAATTTTGTTTGTTGAAGTCTAAGTATGTAGATTTAATAAATCTTTTCACAGAGTAATACGTAGATTTAGTAACAGGTCTGTAAGTAGCAATGCTGCCCTTCTTTGCTAAAGCATCCGCATTCTCGTTTCCCAGGATTCCACAATAGGTATTAGCTGTATTGTTTCCTTACGAATTCCAAGTAATAAAAGTGCTGTTACGCATTTCTGAACTAGTATTTATCACAATGCATACTTATCCATTGGTGTTTGTATTACAACTGAAATTTTCTACATGAAATTTGAAATGTTACTGTTATCTTTTCATTGTTATTTGTTCTGAGTTGTAAATCGTATGCTTATTGTAATTTTCTGCTGCTATTTACATATCTTTGACTGAAAGATATCCTGAGACATAATTTTGGGGAGGAGGGTTAAATGATTCAGTACAGAGAATGCTTACTAGACTAGACAGCATTTCGGAAGGCGGTCAGCTGCTACATGCACCGTAGCATTTCTGGTATGTGACGTCACAAGCTTGTACAGTAGAACCAATCGGAATCAGTCTGTAACAAGTACTTCTCGAGTTCATTTGTTCACGTCTGAGTGTTTCAGTACATTGAATAGGTAAAATTAACATTTACTGTGTAAGATAAATAAATGGAAGAAGAGATTGTGAAAAGACAAATACTGCACAGGCTGGCGCAGAAAATAGTGTTTAAGGTGTTAATTATTTTAAAAACGTTGCCAGCCATCTTGATGCTGGCTGCAACATTGCCAATGCGCAAGAAATGACTGCAGAAGCATGTGGTGTGGGATTGAGAACCGTGCAAAGAATATTGTTAGTGAAGGAAAGAGGGTTTGTTTGGTGTTACGCTTATAGTAATCAATGGCTAAGGTCATTATTGTCTTTTGATAATTCAAATTCTCCCTTGCGCTATTTGTATTGCATGTGCTCGTGAAGTACGATGTGGCAATGTTGTACGCTCCCTTGCTCTCTCTATCTGTCTCTCTCGACAAAAACGCTAGCACACTACCGCCTTCCGAATTGCCGTCGACTCTAATCTTGCTAGAAATTAATTGAAGTTCAGTCATCAAAATATTATTTTTGCAGGAGTGATAATTTTTTGGCGATTAATTTCTTTAAATTCAATACAAAATCAGTCAGTTCTGTCTGTTGGATATTTAGTACAGTACTTGTTACAATAATGCAATTCTAGCATTATATAGATATTCAGATTGTAATGTTATTTTACTTACATTGTAGGCAACATGGCCAGCCACTGCAGGTTGGTATGGGTGTTGTGGTACAACTGATGGTACCGGCAGACACTGCAGGAGTGTTATTTACTTGGCATCCTACTACTGGAAATCCGCAACACATGCTTATCACTGCCAACTATGGATTAGGAGAAGTACGTATTTGTTATGACAAATTTTGGCTAACCTTTAGTACTGTAATATTTGGTAGTAATTTGTACCATTCTTCAGTTATGCACTATATACGGAGTGACCAAGAAGTGGGCGTATCTCCCCCTTATTTTTGACACTGTGACGGTTATGATTAAAAGTTTGAGTCCAGAACATTGAGATTTTAATCGTCATTGTCGTAGAACATCTGAATTCTGCGCCATGTTTTGGCAGATGTTTTACAGAGATAATCTGAGATGTTGTGTGTGAAGGTATCTTTCACAGCTGCTCGTAACTCTTCCATTGTGCGATACTGGTTATTACTCCCACTGCATGGTTACCAAGATTCACAATGTCACCAATACAAATCTTTGTGAGGTAAAGGGGGATATGCACATTTCTCCGCCACTGTACATTATATACAGATCATTTTTTTTAATCACGCAGAAGCTCTACCTGCACAAGACTGTCCCAGAACTAGTTTTGTCAGTCGATGTTTCCCTAGCAAATTTCTACTTCTACAATTTTGATCAATAATGTATGCAAACAATTATGTTTATCTTGCAGTGTAGGCTTTCACAGCCGGAGTCTATAGATGTAGATTCATTTTCCGGGCTGAGAGGCCGTGGTCTATTAGTTGGTTTTATACCAGACGTTTCGTCTGCAACTGCGGCAGACATCTTCAGTGGAGTGGTATCCGAGGTCGCAAGACTCTTCTCGGCGCACCTGAGGCAACTCAGGTACGCTGAGAAGAGTCTTGCGACCTCGGATACCACTCCACTGAAGATGTCTGCCGCAGTTGCAGACGAAACGTCTGGTATAAAACCAACTAATAGACCACGGCCTCTCAGCCCGGAAAATGAATCTACATCAATTATGTTTATTTCATAATGCGTATTAATCTTTGTTATAAGAGTTCAAAGTGGTATCTGTCTACAGTCACACACTCTTTGACATCTTTTAATAAAATTTGAATATACTCACAAAAGTTCTCCATCTGTAATTCTTCTAATTTAAGTTCCTCTATACTGTGCAGGTTATTTCTGTAGACTTTGTTTTTATTTTTGAAGATTTCGCAGAGATAGTTGCACATTGTAAGGTTTGGGGAACGTGTAGGCCAAAATCTCTAGTAATGAAGATCCTGTTATCAAAAACCTCCCATATTAGTTATTAATTCCAAAGAATTTCAGGTATTGTATGCTGTGGCAAAATCTTGTTTTAAGTATTTTTATTGTCTCATCGGATAAAAAATAGTGCAAGTATTTGTGTTCAATACCTCTCTAGATTTACAGTTTCTTAAAATATGGGGGCCAATTATTGTTCTTGCAGTTATAGCACATTTTTGTGTTATAAGCAGTACACAGAGGAAGTAATTTTTTAAAATAAAAAATGAATAATATTATACATAAAATTATTATTTACTACAATTGCAAACTATGAAATAAATAAAAAAATTATTACCAGTACACTTAAGATAAACAAAATTCTGAAATGATTTTTAATTTAGAATTTTTTGGCAAGAGAGTACATGCGCCTTCTGTTCCCCTTAATATGCCCCTGATAAAAATATGACGTACAGTAGTGGCAAAAAAAAAAAACCGGACCGACCCTTGTAGCCTAGCTGATTTCAGAGCCTTGTTCACAGTGACAGCACGAATCCTGCCTGGGAAGGAAACTATTTTTTGTTCCTTATTCAAATTTATTCCCAGTACTTTTCGATTGCAGCAATATTTTACTACTTAATTAACTTATTATTCCAAGAACATGAATTTTACCAGCTTATTTTCTAATGGCTTTCGAAATGGGCTACGTCAGCAGTCGAAACTACAACAATTTCAATAGATTACTCGCTATCTTGTGAATGCGGGCGTGGCTATCTTGTGAATGCGGGCGTGGCATGTGCAGTGGCTCATTTCGGGGACTTCGATTATTCTGTCCGTCTGGTTTTTTTGCCACTACTGTACATCATCACATCACTCTTAGGGGTAGCCTACTTCCTTTTTTTTTTTTGGGAAGAAGAAAGTGGACTGAGAAGCTTCCCTCCCTTGCTATACTTCTACTTGTATAGCTACCGAGCTCGTTTACCCCCACCACAAGGTTCTTACTATATGCTTCGGCATACACTTGCATTTGGTTTCACAAGATAACGAATGACCTATAACACTCTTACATTCGCCATTAATTTAAAAACTGTTCTAGAGTGTGGTTTCTGCACAAGTAGAACCTGACACCATTCTTCTAATAAGGGATGAAGAAGGTCAACTTTTTATGAAGGAAGGTAGATGTGGCAACAAGGCACACATGGTAACTTTGTCAGGTAAGAACGTAATTGTGAAATTTAATGGTTTTTCTTTACATTTCTGACTGGTTTCAACTTTTGAACTGTTGTAATAGAAAATAAATTTTTGGCTGAGAAGAGAGAGTGTAGACTGGTGGGGTAGTGAGTACAGAATGACGCATACAGGCAGCTCGGAACAATTTACCGAGATTTCTGATGCAAAATGTTCTGTGCCAGTGATAAATTGGCAACATGATCTTGGAGACAGGGTAGCAAAACTTACCTTGGCAGACCACAGGAATTATATCTTGTAATTTTGTGTACCAGCAATTGGTCATCGAATACTTAAATTTTTACTGCTATTACTGTTAAATTATACCCAAATCTTGCATTGTACTCACAGTTTATACTGGTAACAACCTTAAGGCACTGCATAAACTTCGAATATTTTCCACTATCTGGATTATATCACTTCTGATTCACTCATTTAAAAAATTGAAAACAAATATAGCATAGACACGTCTTCTTATTGAGTAGCTGAAAGTCACATTCAGTCCTGTGAACTTGAAGTTGTTTTATTGAGAAAATAAAATACCCATAATTTTCATATGTTTGATTTAAGATTGTGTACAATTTATTTTTTCGTGGTTTCATAAGCTGGCAGCTAAAGTAAGAATTTCATCTGTTATGGTTCACCCTAAACTGCTTCTCTGTGTTTGAAATCATGTACTTTCTGGCGTGTATCTGTTAAATGGTCAGATCCTTTCTATGTGTGGTTAAATTTTGACATATTAACATGTGATTTGCATTTTTTAAGGTCATGCATAAAAATTACACATTTAGATAATATATATATCATATGCAGAGACAAAGAGGAAGGCAGAAAATAGGAAAGACTGGAGAATGCTGGGCTTGCAGTGAAAGACCTGCTCTTGGGCAGAACACTATGAATGAATGAATGAATGAATGAATGAATGCCTGTCTATATTTTTCAAATGACATAAAAATCATATATATTTCCATATAATACAGTATTTAAAATGTGTGGTAAAAATTTTATTGCCTTATCTTACTTAGTTTTTGAGAAATCTGATTTTCTAGATTAAAAATTGTAAAAAATTTAATATACAGATAATCAGCTCAAGCATAGTTGGAATCCATACCAAAGTACATCCTCGGATCAGTAGAATAATAATTCTAATGTAATCATAATACACTTTTCATTCTTAACAGGAATTTTTAAATGTTACATTTGTTCGGATTAAATTCCTGCACATTTAAAGGACAAAACTAAAATTCTTTCAGTCATTTATTATCATAATACACTGCTCTCTTAAATAATTGACTGAGCAGATTGGAAATTAAATCAATGGCTTTCCCAAAACACGCTATGAAATGTTTCATATAACAAATTTTTATCTCGAAAAGGAAGCAAAAACTAGGAAAATTGTATTTAACTTTGTTGTTTGAAATATCTCAAAGAATAACCCCTTAAAATTAGTGACATTACTTACAGTTCACTCTGTATAGTAAGGATTCTTGGTGACAAAAACACTCGCCCGCCCACCTACCCACTCACCACCCATGATAATTTCGTGATGAAAGTTCTGACTCAAATGACTCTGTTTCTGCCTACAGATCAAGGAGGTGTTACTGCTGAACCTCTGGACAGAGAAAAAGTTTCACAGCTGTGTCTCACAAATGACGATGCACTGTTAATAGGCCAGCTGGGCCTACAAGTGGAACAGGTTTTTGGAGGTCCGCGAGATATAGAATGGGCTATTTCAAAGGTGAGTGGCAGCTTTACTAAAAATCATATCAATCTCATATCAATCTTATGTTCCATGTACAGTGAATCTCCGTACACATTTTAACTTCAGTATATTTGCTACTTTACAGTTGACCTTTGATATCAGTTGAAGAAATAAAGCTTTTTTTATATTAATTTAAACTTCAAAGTGTTATAGAATTTAAGACTTTTCTTAGTACTACGAACTTTAGGAACCATGATTACACTTTTAAGCATACTTTACTGGCAGCTTTGTCAACTAGGTAGCTCACAAGCTAATATTCTGTTGGGGGCAGATAAAAAAGTTAAAATTTTTTCTTCCACCATGTTAATAATGTCAAAAGAAGTGTTTATACAAATTTTGGCCACTCGACCGCAATTACGAAGCCGTCCAGAAAGTGATTTTCCCTGGGGCAGTTTACAGAAAAAAGTACAATTGTATGGAAAGATTTATTGAAACAGATACAGCAATTGTTGCGCTATTTGTCAACATATCTTCCACTGCAATTGAGACATTTGTCATACCAAGGGATCAATTTTTGTATCCTTGTGTTGTAGAAGTCTGCCGCCTGGGATCGGAACCAGCGTTTGACAGCCGTCTCCACCTCTTTGTCGATCCCATGATAAGACAAATGACTCCATTCCGTTGGGGAATATGTTGAAAAATAGCTCAACAATTGCTGTGTCTGATCCAATAAATTTTTCCAATGAAATTGTGTTTTCTTTCTGTTAACGGCCCCTGGCAAACTTATTTTTTTACGGCCCTCGTAATTGCGGTCGAGTGGCCAAAATTCGCATAAGCATTTCTTTTGACATTATTAACATGGTGGAAGAAAAAAAAATTAACTTTTTTATCTGCCCCCATCAGAATGTTTGCTTGTCAGTTGGTTGAGCAACTGGCTATGGACTGGAACTCCCGGATTCAATCCCTTAATTTGATGGTAGCCTGATCCAAACCAATCTTTTTCATTTCAGAGATATAAGCAGGATGTACAGTAGTGGCAAAAAAAACTGTACCAACCCTTGTAGCTGATTTCAGAGCCTTGTTCAATCCAGAGCACATTAGACTGGTAACTAAGACTTTCGTGGTTCGAAAGGAAACTTTTTTTTGTTCCTCATTCAAATTTATTCCCAACACTTTTCGATTGCTGGTAAAATTCATGTTCTGGGAATAATAAGTTAATTAAGTAGTAAAATATCGCTGCAATCGAAAAGTATTGGGAATAAATTTGAATAAGGAACAAAAAAAAGTTTCCTTCCCAGGCAGGATTCGAACCACGAAAGCCTTAGTTACCAGTCTATCATGCTCTGAGTGAACAAGGCTCTGAAATCAGCTACAAGGGTCGGTCCGGTTTTTTTGCCATTTCTGTACATATAATGAGTTCTTTTGTGAATCTTTATTATTTATAGTCATTTAAATTCTAAAGTATTAGTATTCATTTGTCTTAAAATTGTACAATTTCAAAAATGACAAAATGAATGACAGAGTTGAAGTGTTATTTTTCCAGCAAGTCGGTGAAGGTTAAATTAAAAATGAGAAAGATATAGATTGAGACAGACATTAACGGAATTCATTTTATTACATTATAGTTGTTAGTAATGATATTAATATATTGATATTTTGAACTTTTTATAAAAGAAATGAAGTTAAATTTTCAGATTTTGGGTAGTTAGTTATAATATTCAGAATGATTTATGTTTCGAAGGTCTTTATTTCTTTCCTTCTTTTAGGGTCAAATGTATTTGCTGCAAGCTCGACCAATTACATCACTGGATTCATGGTCAGATTTTGAGCTCCTTCACGAACTTGATACACCCATTCTCACTGATTCAGAAGTTTTGACGACTGCAAATGTTGGGTTAGTAAAATAATAATTATGATTTACTATTATATGGAACTTTTAGAATAAACGTTTCGAGATAACATCTTTTTCTTCGTCCTAGTGTGTGATCTTCCCACGAAACTTTATAGATTATTAATATTAGAGGAGAAAAATTCGCTCTGACACTGGGGATCGAACCCGGGTCCTTGGTTCTATGTACCAAGCGCTCTCACCATTGAGCTACGCTGAAGTCCAATCCACAGCACCGGATCGAACTCTCCTCCTCCAGTGGTTTTTCCATTGTGGCCTGACTCCAAGTTAGGCATGTACGTTGATATTTTATTAACTGCCATTATACAAGGAGCGCACTCAATTGAGTGACTTGGTGGCCGGGATTCCACAGTAATGTGCACAGTAGTCTGTACAGAAATATTAATTGTTACCATAACAGATATATTCTGTAGGACCAAAAAAAGTAATAATCTTTAGTAAATTTATAGATTATGCTAATACAATATTTACAACAGTAAATTCTTAAATGTATTATTAAATTATTTAAGAAATGTTAAGAAACTTGTGCATACTTTTAGGATACAGTAAGATACGAGGGAAAAATCTTTAATCTCAACATTAGGAACTCACAAACTGTAAAATTATTATCAGTTGCCTGTACTATCAGATCCATCTCTGATTGAAGTTCTGGCTGATATTTATATCTATTATCAGGTAGTGCATCTACTTGACGATGTCAGAGGAAGAACAATTGTTTGTATACATCTGAAGTTTGACTAGTGTAATACACTACCTACCAAAAAGTAATTGGGCACTGTTTTTGCCCCTTTAGAACCTCGTGGTACCACCTCTTGTTGCTATAACAGCAGCCACCCTGTCAGGCATGCTCTCCACTAGTTTGAGTAGGATATCCACTGGAATGCTTCGCCATTCCTCTTGCAACATGGCACTCAGTTGGACAATGGAAGTTGGTCGCATCTCCCGAGACCTCAATCGCCAGTCCAATTTGTCCCAAAGGTGCTCAATGGGATTGAGATCAGGACTCTGTGCAGGCCAGTCCACCGGTGAACATTATTGTCTGCATACCACTGCATAGTAGCCGCCGAAACATGGGGCCAACTTTCATTGTCCAACTGAGTGCCATGTTGCAAGAGGAATGGCGACGCATACCAGTGAATATCCTACAGAAACTAGTGGAGGGCATGCCTGACAGGGTGGCTGCTGTTATAGCAACAAGAGGTGGTACCACGAGGTTCTAAAGGGGCAAAAACAGTGCCCAATTACTTTTTGGTAGATAGTGTATGTAGCTAGTCGGCGAGATATGCAATGGAGGGGGAAAGGAATTGGCCATCCTACCCCATTATCTCCTGGCTTAGTTGCCTCATAAGTGGTGCCTTGTTGGTATTACTACTACTCTATTATTATTATTATTATTATTATTATTATTATTATTATTATTATTATGAACTGTTACAGAGAGGTGTTTCCAGGTGCCATAACACCATTATCCCAATCGATCACGACTCGTTCTTCAGACCTGGCTCCTAGGCATGGGTTGCCATACAGACCAGGATATCACTATTCGTCAAACGTTGTTACGTCCAGTTACCATGGTATGATCAACGTCCTCAATGTAAGTATCTATAATCTTTTCGCTGTAAGAAAAATCCTAATATATAAACAATGGCACGTGACTGAAGTGAGGCTTCATTGGCCGCTGTTTGGTGCCATAGATTCTCAGTACATGTTCCCGCCTACTGTTGTACATTCTGTTTCATGTTAAACATTTCCCGTTACTCGTCAAGTAGACCTAACCTCACTACTATGCATTCGTTTGCTTAGGAAACATTTACTTTATAATTACTGCAATTAAAACTCACTTAACTTATTATATACATTTAAGACTATTTTTTTTTTGCTTTTGAGAGGGTTTCCACTCTTATGTTTAATAACCACACACACCGATGATGCAGAAGCCATACTTCAGTACCACATGCTTACGTGACACCAGCTTTTTACAAGAACAGACTACCTCGGTATTATTATTGGTATTCATCCACGTTCATAGTACATAACAATATATAAAAGTAGCTTTTCTTTTACATATTGTTTTACATATGAGTGAAGTTATATGTTTCATCGTATTTAACAACTAGAATTCAATTTTTTATTTTCAAATAATACAAGATTATGGTTTCCAAATACGAACTATATTTTCGTGTGAGTGTTTTGACTGGGAGCCAATCACGGGTATGACAGCAACGTGCTTATGTTTACATTAGGATTTTTCTTACAGCGAAAACAGTATACACATAAATACAGTGTATGTTTATAACCTGTACATTCGTTCTTTAGCCACGATTGTTAAAGAATATAATTTTATGTGTTTTTCAGTTCTTTTGTGCAATATTCATTTTGCATATAAATCTAATATCTTCTTATTAGAAAAGAACATAAAACATTTTCTAGAATTTTTCAGGCACTGTGCCTGCAGTTATGATTTGTTTTTGGAAGGTACGAATATCTTCCAATTAAATTGCTTTGTACCTTTTCCAGACAATGCTCAGATCTGTGGGTTCGACTATTACATTGGGTGACAAGGTTGTAGATTTGGCAGTCTATGGACATCTGGTGACAACACCAGAGCTTCTGGAGCTTGCTATAGAAAGAAATGGGGCTTTGAGTTCGTTTGGCAGATTCTGTCTTGTGCTCAAGATAATGAAGGTAAGTTTTATAATCATATTAATTTGGGTTTTTTTATTTTGCTTTCTCATATTGAGAATGTTTCTAGCTACGAATGCAGTGAACTCAGGCTGAATTCAATATAAGGAAATGACAATTTATTTTCTTGTCGAAACGGAATGTACGAATTTCTTCCTTGTTTTGTGTTACCCTGTGTTGTAGAGACTAATGTATTTCTCTCAATATTATTAACTTTTAGCTCATTTAATCCTGAAATTGAGAACCATCTGTGGAAAATAAAATATAGATGGTAATAATCGGAGACTTATCTGAAAAGTGCAAGAAAATTATGTATAATTTATATTTTAAACCAGTCTTGACATATGCAGCGGAAACTTGGACTGTGACAAAAAAGATCAGAGCAGAATTCAGACGACAGAGGTGAAATTTCTTAGAAGTATAGTACAGAAAACACCAAGAGATAGAGTTAAAAATGAAGATATGGGAAATATTTTTGGAATTGGAAAATTGCAGGATATATTGGAAGAAAACAGAATTAGATGGTTTGGGTATGGTATGAGGATGGGTGATGAGAGATTACCAAAGAAAGCACTGAAGATGAAAGTGAAAGGGAAAAAGCTGTTAGAAAACTTAGAACAAAATGGGAAGATCAATATAAAGAGGAACATTGAAAAAAGAGGGAAACCGTGGTGAGAAGTAGTGAAAGAGAATTGCTGGGAGGATCGTGATAGATGGAGGATGCTATATCATACTCGACCCCACAACCAGGGACACGAGTCTAGATGATGATGTATGGTAATAATAAGGGCTTGGATTTTGATTAAATATTAAAATTAAAATGACAGTAAAGTTTAAAGGAAATGTCCTCAATAAAATGGGCTAAAAGTACATGTATTAAATGAAGCCAACATTACAATTTTGAAATCGTTTAGACATATTAAAATTTATTGGAATTATTTCTTCTCCTTCTGAAACCTGCCATCTCTGATGATTTCCTCATTTTAAATTTCTGAAAAAAATAATGGAAACATTGTTTCAAAAGATACTGTAATTTAAAGTTTAACATGTATTAAATCAAATTTATTTAAATATCATATGACAAAGTAAAAACGAAGTTCTGATTTATTCAGCATTACAGTAGACCACTATAATATGTAGTGATTATCAAAAGTAAATGATCGGTTATTGTCTACAGGGACATTTCTTTAAGTATTTTGGAAAATTTCATCTTTATTATAATTAATTTAAACATAGATAATTGAGTTGAGATGAAACAACTGCTTTTTCAATTGAGCACAAAACAAACTTACTTCACAAAAAATATTTAGCAACTAAATCCAAATATTTTGTTTATTTGCGGTGTTAAAAATTTCGTATAAATACAAAATTAGGTGCCAAGAACGAAATATGTGCTGAAAAGGATATATATAATTAAATCTTATATAATGTTTTTATTACTGGCAACAATACGAACGAAACCATGACATTTGCTTTTATGATTTGTTTATGTATCTGTAATGCATGTTAATTAATGGTCGATATTATTATAAACTTAAATTTATAAGGATACTGAAGACACATTTTTTTAATGTTTAAATCTTATAAAACATAAACAAGGAAATGTCTCAGTGTCTCCCTTTTCTTGCCTAAATGCACCCATACTTTTGTTTAATTACAACACTGTATAAAATTACCTTATAGGCAGTGGCAATATCAGATAATGTATGTATGTATTTATTCATACTGCAAATGGGTATATACCCGGTGGCAGTGGTAACTAATTACACTCAATAATGACAATTAATAATAAACACAACTAATAAAAAACAATAATTAATAATAATAATAATAATAATAATAATAATAATAATAAAATAATAATAATAACAAGGAGCATCCTAAATTAAATGAAGCATGGTCACTTAAAATAGCATTTAAAGTAAATCTAATTTGTATCTTAACCCTAAGTTCGAACTAAGACCCACGAGTGTGACAGGTTCATACCTGCACAAGTACCTTTCGGCACGCTGTCAACTCACTCACTGCACTGATTCTACCTGATTTCACTAACACTCCTAACCATTTCACTGTTCAAATACATTGCACAGCCACTTCACTGACACCAACACACTTCACTTACACAATAGACTTCACTGACATTACACACTTCACTGACATAACACACTTCCTCACTGATAGAACACTTCAAATAACAAGATATCAATTACACCCTTTAAGTAGTGTGTATAATATACTACCGTCTATTAGTAAAGTCCTTAAGCCTATTTTTAAATACATTTTTGGTTATTGGTAAAGCCTTTAGTAAGTCTGCAGGTAAAGCATTCCAGTCCCTGATAGTACGATTGAGAAAGGAAAACTTTCCAGTGTCCATCCTCTGTCTTCTTTCCCTCAATTTATATGAGTGGTCGTTCCTTGAAGAGTAATTTGACGGCTGCAACCTATTTTTTATTTCTCTCTAGGCAGGCTCACCTCTGTATGTTTTGAATGTTCTGCGCAATAATATTCTTGTTTTAAATAACTCAGTTTTCACATAAATATCGTATATAATTTTTTTTTTTTTTTTTTTTTTTTTTTTTTTTTTTTTTTTTTTTTTTTTTGCTATTTAACCATGCTGTACTGTACTCCAACCAGGTGAAAGTCTCATGGGAATGACACGCAGTGGGGTAATGCTGTGAATGAATGTTGATGTCATAAGATGTCATAAGGTCACACACGTGGGTACAAGCATCTCCATTGGCTAACTCTCAAAGCGAACAATAACACTGATACACACATACTTATACTACTCTAGTTACAATATTAGATCACGGTTAATTTCCTGGTCTTTTAATCTCTCCATACAGGAAATAACATATGCAGGAGAGCACATGTTTTTTAAACTGACGTTATAATGGTAATATTATCTATCTACTTTGCTCCAATAGATGACGCAATAGTAAGCACATTCCTTTCACGGTTAATCTCCTGGTTGGAGAACAGTATCGACTTTGAGGTTGTTTGTCATTGATGGAATTAGTAATAGTGAGGTGGTATTTCGACCCTCCCAAATACTAACATTGTAACTCATTTTTTTATGGTTTTGAGTTATGCTAGTTAATATGGTCTTAAGTTGTTTCTTTTTCTTCCAGTACTATCATTGTAGCTCTAAACCTTCCCAATCGTATGTAAAATCTTATTGTTACTATCTGTATACACTGATTTACACGATCATTTTAAAATTTCATTTGCTTCTCCTGAAAAATGGAAGAAAGTGAGTTACAATGCTAATACTTGTGAGGGTCGATTTGAGTAAATGAGTCTGAAGAATCGTCATAAGATTGACATTCATCTCAAACTTGGAAAAACACCGAAAAAAACCCAACTAAGTAATGAGATGAACCGTAGTTCGAACCCACACCCGAGTGCAGCATAGGATCAGTAGAATTATAAATTTCACAACAGATTATCAGCAGCTGACGACCATTGTGATGCAATACATTGTTTATCTGAATTTACAGCACACTTGATTTAACAATATGCTGATTTTTCTGTATGCTTTTTATACAGTGCTATTCTGCCACTCAATGGCAATTCTCAGCACAGCCTCTGCTAAAAAATATTGGCTTAAATAGAGATATTTACATGTTATTAAGTACAAGCCACCCACTGTGACAAGTAGTGGCTGACCCTCGCCACCAGAAGTCTGACAACACTGCAAGTTTCACTTGACTAAGCATTGGCTATGCAAAGTGATCAATGAAGTTGATCCATTTTAATCTTTGACGCTTGTTAGCCACACAACAGCGCCACTTAGAAGCACTGCTATGTGGCTCTGTGTATGTGTGTGTGTGAAATGACATGGAAATAAACCTAGGAAATTATTAAATATAATTATTAAAAATAATGAAAGAAAAATAAATGAAGCTCCTTTATTAATATTTTTTGTTCCAGATAGTATTTTAAATTTTGTATGTAAATTTGTTAATAATTTATTCATTTAGAGCAGGGGTCGTCAGCACAGAGCACGCTGGGGCTAGTCTCTCTTACCCACACTAGGGTGCACTAGGGTGCACTCCATAGCTGCTAGTGGGTATGCTCTTTATCTCTCCCTGTTGCACGACAGTGCACACGGGACAGCACTGATTATCCTTTGCACATTTCAGCGAGTGCTGACGACCACTGATTTATACTGTTTTCGCTGTAAGAAAAATCCTAATGTAAACACAAGCACGTTGCTGTCATACCCGTGATTGGCTCCCAGTCGAAACACTCACATGACGCAGGAAAATATAGTTCGGTATTTTGAAACCATAATCTTGTACTATTTGAAAATAAAAAATTGAATTCTAGTTGTTAAATGTGATAAAAGATATAACTTCACTTATATGTAAAACGCTATGCAAAGGAAAAGCTACTTTAATATTTTGTTATTTACTATGAACGCGGATGAATACCAAGAGTAATACCGAGGTAGTCTGTTCTTGTAACAAGCTGGCATCACTTGAGCTCGTAGTTTTTCACATAAGCACGTGGTACTGTAGTATGGCTTCTGCATCCTGGAAGGAATAACTCCTTTGTCCAGCAGCGATTGACCTTACACATAAGTTTAAAATAATTTAATTACAGTAATTATAAAGTAAGAGTTTCCTAAGCAAACTAATGCATAGTAGTGAGGTTAGATCTACTTGACGGGTAATGGGAAATGTTTAACATGAAACAGAATGTACAACAGTGGGTGGAATCACGTACTGAGAATCTATGACGCCAAGCTGCAGCCAATGAAGCCTCACTTCAGTTGCGTGCTATTGTTTACATTAGGATTTTTCTTACAGCGAAAAGATTATAGAGGTACCATTCAGATTTGTTTCATTACTAGAATGTATAGTGCATAATTCTTAAACAGAGGGAGAGTTTCCATTGCTGTGTGTTGTTACATACTGGTAGCTTAAAAATGGCACTATACTTTTCTTTGTAGCTGCATAATTGCGATCACTTGTGTAATATTTTTATGAATTATTTGTTTTTCAGGATATGATACTCAAGGGAAGAGTTGTGCAACGGGCTGAGAAGTTGACATTGCAATTTGTGCTTGAACCTAGATATTATCGCTATGCCAAATCTCTCTATTCCAGTATTTCAAATAGTCTACATTTATTGGCTGAGGTAAGTTCCTGTCTGTGTAAAATTCTTATTAATTTGTGGTGCGCCATCAATTATATCAGCAAATTCATTAATTAGGTTAACGAGGTATTTTAGCCATTTTTCATGCTGTTCAAACCAGACATTTTCAAATCAGATGTTTTAGCCATTTTTCATGTTATTTAAGCCAGACATTTTAAACCATTTTAATACTATTTTAAGTTAGATATTTTAATAATTTTTCATGTTATTTATCAGATATTTTTAGCTATTTTCATCCTATTCATGGCAGATATTTTTAGCCATTTTTATGCAATTCAAACTAGATATCCTTAGTCATTTTTCATCCTATTCTAGCGAGATATTTTAGCCGTTTTTCATACTGTTCAAACCAGACATTTTAAACCTTTTTTTTTAGCCTTTTTTTCATTCTATTAGACAAGTTCAGCCATTTTTCACGCTGTTCAAACCAGACATTTAAAATAAATTTAATGCTATTTAAGCCAGGCTTTTCTTTAACCATTTTCATTCTATCTTATATTTTTAGCCAGACCAGCCTCATGGTCTAGTGGTCAGAGCTTCTGGCTATAGTTCATGAGGTTCCGGGTTCGATTCCCGGTTAGAGCACAGGAATTTTTCCTTAAAGGGGATTATTCCTGTGTTCGTCCATGGTCTGGAATTTAGGTTAAGTTTAGATTTAAGACCTCTCCTGACACCACATTATCATAATCATCCTATCACATCATCGGGGTAATGTAACTCTGCCTTCCAGGCGCCCCAACCTCAGAAGTGGGTTACAATTAAGCCACGGCCAGGAGAGAAGACCAGAAATGTCGAAAAGACAACCTGGTGGCATTGGATTAAAAAAAAATATTTTTAGCCATTTTTCATCCTGTTCAAGGCAGATATGTTTAGTCATTTTTACTTTTTCACTGAAAAGACTACAGTGGACTATAGTGGACTTTATGTTGTCAGCAAACAGCTGGATACATTAAGAAGATTGATTATTTTTTCATGCTATTCAAGCCAGATATTTTTAGCCATTTTTATCCTATTCAAACCAGACATTCTTAGTCATTGTTGTTGAAAGTAGATTTTTCTTCAGCCATTTTTAATGCTATATAAGCCAGACATTTTTAGCCATTTTTCGTTCTTTTCAAACCAGACATTTTAAGCTATTTTTCATGCTATTCATGCCAGATATGTTTAGTCATTAAATGCGAGAGCAATAGAAATCTTTAACATGGCCTTCTTCGGAAAGAAAGTAAAGCCGCGGGTCTTGTATCCTGTGTTTGTGGCACATAGAAGAGCAATTCATATTTTAAATAGTACCTAAATTTAATTATTTCAAAAGTTATTGAGTTGTTTGTGTGTAACTTTTGATTTGATAGTTCTTAATAATTCAGTTTTATGTAATTATTTTATTATGACATGTTAATGTGTGGGTGAATTTTGTTTTCCCCTGAATAGCTAGAAGTAATTTTCTGTATGTTTGTAACCAATTTGGAATGTTGAGTTTATTGCTTTTCCTTTGTGAAATCGTGAATATCCCTTATCATTGTATGCCAGTTTTTTGCATTATATTGTTTGAAGCTTATAGTCGTCTTCTGTTTGTCCATATTCTTGCTCATTTATTGAGCATACCTGGACTGGCGACAACTAACTATTTTGTACATTCCAGGTAGCTGAATGCCATGGTGACACGTCGAGAATTGGGCTCTTTACTCAAGTTTTAACCATCTCTGTACTTACCGAAGGAAATGAAGGTAAGTTTAAAGGAATACTGTATACGCGAATACTCCTCGCCATTGAATAATCCACGCACCTTAAAAAAAAAAGACAAAGTGGTGCAAACCTTATTTCAAATAATGCGCACACACCAGTTTTTCTTCACTAAATTCTGTAAAAAATATCCGCGAAGTTTTCGCGTATATACGGTATTTGGTGCAATGTGATGTAAACGGCTTTCTGCACTAAAACTCAAGTTTAAATATCCGTTAGTTGAAATGAAAATTTTGGTGGAAAAGACAGACTTTTCCTAATTTTCTGAGATTGCAAAGCAGGTCTGTGTACATAATAAATTATATTTAATTATACAGTGCGTTCGTAGCTCGGCTGGACCATTCCGTGGTGGCCTGATCTCCCTCACTATCACCAATTCCATCGACACTAGATAACGATAATTTGATAAAGCATAGATAAAAATAACCGATTATGAATACGAAATGATTTAGAAATGACGGGAATTCAATGTTCAAACACATATTCTACTTATTGATTTTTTAGTTGGTTAAGAACGACGCGGAACGGTCCGGCCGACCTACGAACGCACTGTATATATCTGTGCCTTTTATATAAATAACTTTTTGGATGGTGTAACTTGTAGATGTTCATTTTGAGCACTAGGCTTTGTGAAAGTGCATATCGAAAGTGACGTCTTTTGTTTCTTAATTTCCAGAACTAACTCCAGATCACTACAGTGATGTGGCTTTAATGCTGTCTTCGTGTTCGGATGTAATTTCAGCAGAGATTCCAGCAGCTCTTGAGGTATTTATTTATTTTCTTCTTATTATTCCTCTTCCCCCTCTTCTTGTCCTCCTCTCTCTCCTTCTCCTTCTCTTCATCCTCCCCCTCCCCTCCCCCTCCTTCCACTACTTCTCTTCCTCCTCCTTTTCCTTCTTTTCTTCCCCTGCATCTCCTTCTACTTCTTCTTTTCTTCTTCTCATTCTCCTCCCCCTACCCTCCTCCTCCTCCTTCTTCTCCTTCTCCTAATCCACCTTCTCCTTCTGCTTCTCCTTTTCCTTCTTTTCTTCTTCTCCTCCTTCTTTTCCTTCTCCTCCTTCTTCTCCTCCTCCTCCTTCTCCTTCTCCGTCTCCTCCTCTTCCTCCTTCTCCTTCTCCTTCTTCTGCTTCTCCTTTTTCTTATTTTCTTCTCCTTCTCCTGCTTCTTTTCCTTCTCCTTTTCTTCTTCTCCTCATCCTCCTCCTCCCCCTTCTCATTCTCCTTCTGCTTCTCCTTTTCCTTCTTTTCTTCTCCTTCTCCTTCCGCTTCTCCTTCTCCTTCCTCTCCTTCTCCGTCTCCTTTTCCTCCTCCTCCTCCTTCTCCTCCTCCTTCTCCTTCTCATTCTCCTTCTGCTTCTCCTTTTCCTTTTCTTCTCCTTCTCCTTCCTCTCCTCCTCCGTCTCTTTTTCCTCCTCCTTCTTCTTCTTCTCCTTCTCCTAATCCACCTTCTCCTTCTGCTTCGCCTTTTCCTTTTCTTCTTCTCCTCGTGCTTCTTTTCCTTCTCCTCCTTCTTCTCCTCCTCCTCCTTCTCCTTCTCCGTCTCCTCCTCTTCCTCCTCCTCCTCCTCCTTCTTCTGCTTCTCCTTTTTCTTATTTTCTTCTCCTTCTCCTGCTTCTTTTCCTTCTCCTTCTCCTCATCCTCCTCCTCCCCCTCCTCCTCCCCCTTCTGCTTCTCCTTTTCCTTCTTTTCTTCTCCTTCTCCTCCTTCCGCTTCTCCTTCCTCTCCTTCTCCTTCTCCTTTTCCTCCTCCTCCTCCTTCTCCTTCTCATTCTCCTTCTGCTTCTGCTTCTCCTTTTCCTTCTTTTCTTCTCCTTCTGCTTCTCCTGCTTCTCCTTCTCCTTCCTCTCCTCCTCCGTCTCTTTTTCCTCCTCCTCCTTCTCCTCCTTATTCTCCTTCTCCTGCTTCTCCTTTTTCTCCTGTTTCTCCTTTTTCTTCTCCTTCTGCTTCTCCTTCTCCTTCCTCTCCTTCTCCGTCTCCTCCTCTCCTCCTTCTTCTCCTCCTCCTCCTCCTCCTCCTCCTTCTTCACCCAGAATTAACATATCATGGTCACATAAAGCATATTGCTGACAAAGCTAGGCAAAGACTAAACAAAATGAAATATATATCACGTACATCTTGGGGAGCAAATGCTGTAACACTTAAAATCACATTTGTCCCCTCATTAGACCCATTATTGAATACGGATACCAAATTTACTGCACAGCAGAAAGTAACTTAAAAGTACTTGACAGAATACACTCCAGTGCAGCAAGAATCATCACAGGTCTAAGAAACTCTTGTTCGAACTCAATATGTTTATATGAAGCTAATCTAAAACCATTAAACTTACGGAGAAAAATCAACAGCAGAAAATATTGCAACAAATTGGTAACTCTAGAGAAAATAAATGGAACAGGAGACTAAGTACATAACTGGAAAAGCAACCAGCGTGATAAAGCATAGTTCTGTGTACCTCTATACAAAATTTGAAAATTTTCTCACACATCCACATGCAAACACGCAGATAATTACAAAATGTCTGGGAAATAAACATTGAAAATGAATATTATTTTGCTTGCTTTTCCTGACCGTGAATAGCAATGGGGTGCCCCTGAATGGGCTGAGGGAAGGATGGGTTAAATATTCAGGTGAGTGGGCAAACCCACAAATACGGAAAATGCTGATAGGATATTGTGTAACTTGACCCCTGGTTTATTCTGCTGTTAACTGTTTACATGTATAAACTTGTCTTAGTAATCATGTATGTAACTTGCTTTAATTGTCCTTATTAAATTTTGTAGGCTATTTATATTTTTTAGGACCTTGCTTCATCAATTGATGTAACTGGGAAGATGGTGGAATTTTGTAAAGTGCCGCCATCTCAGGCCATTCAATGGCTGGAAAAGAATTGTCCAAAAGTCTTCGTTAAGTTGAATAAATTTCTACTCCTACATGGTCATCGGTCTATTAAAGAGGTACGTAATAAGAATAATATGTTATATTCTCTATGTATATCATGGCTCAGACTAATTTTGCTTTCAGTAATTTTTTGGACATCTTTTTGTCTCTTTATCAGGTTTGGAATTCAACTTTTAAGTCAGCCATTTTTTATACTGTATTTTCACGTTCTTTTATATTTCTCCTCAAATTGGAAAACTGCTAGTTTATGCTTCTAGGGGAGAATGTAGGTATGCTTGGCGAAAAATCTCAATATTTCTAACATAATCTGAAAAATCCAAGGTTGATTAAAAATATTCTTGTCTACTAGTGTACAAAATTGCAATGTTGTAGTATAACGAAATCCAGTGTTTGAGGCAAAGTGGTGCCAACCTTATTTCAAATAATGCACGCACTGGAAAAAATATGTGCAGAGTATTCGTGTATATACAATAATTCTCCTTTCCTTATCTTTCTTGTATGATGAAATCAATATCAATTCGCAATTCTGAAACATTGCGTCTTCTGTATCAGTGATGCAGTATAAATACAGAGAGATATAGCACAAAATTTAAAACTGAATCAATTTTGAAAAAAATAACAAAAAGTATTAGGAAAATTGAAAAGAATGCAAAAGATGGAACTAAAGAGAACGCCAAAAGAAAATCTAAAATGTTAACCTGAATCTTCTTCTTCCTCCTCCTCCTCTTCTTCTTCTTCTTCTTCTTCTTTTTTTTCTTCTTCTTCTTCTTCTTTTTCTTCTTCTTCCTTTTTTTGGACGTTTCCATTTATCCTTTTTCTGTTTATCCGTTCTCCCTTATCTGGTCCAATTACCTCATTATTGATCTTCCCATTGTCTTCTTCTCATCTCCAATGCTGTTCTTGGTAATCTGTCTTGTACCATCCTTTTAACATGTCTGAGCCATTGTAAACTCTTTTGCAATGGTCAAACAACCAACTCGTTCTTTAATCTCTGCATTCCTAATTATATCTGCTCTAGTCTTTTCTTAAGTACTTCTTAATATTCTCATCTCTGCTGCTTGCAGTCTACTTTTGTCCCTAACCTGAACAGTCTATGACTGTTAAATGATTGTATTGCACGACAAATGATAATTATACTTTCTTTTTTTTTTAGTTCGAATTAATGACGGAAACCTGGGGAATGAAGCCAGAAATTCTGATAAAGACTCTACAAACAATGCTGCAAAATTCCGTCACGTCAAGAGTTCATAAATCAACGAAGAAAACGCTGAAAGATGAAGAATTATTGTCACAACTAAAGACGGTGAAGAAGTGGGGCACAAGGTAAGAAATTTGATCCGAAAATATGTAACTTTTCATTCTGCAAAGGGATTTTTCAATGTTACATTTGTTCAGATCAAATTTCTGCTCATTTAAAGGACAAAACTAAAGTTCTTTTAATAATTTATTATCATAATACAGTGCTGTCTTAAATTGGCTGAGCATATTGGGAATTCAATCAATGGCTTTCCCAAAACACTCTATTAAATGTTTCATATGAAACAATTTTTATCTCGGAGAGGAAGCAAAATTGTATTAAACTTTTTTGTTTGAAATATCTGAAATAATAAGCCCCGAAATTAATGACATTACTTATGGTTCACTCGGTATATTTACAAATTCCACCTAATAACTTATCAATAAAAATATAATATTTATATAACAAAGGGTTTTGTCTACTTATTATTTGGCATCGTCAGGTCACATTATGTGCTATATGTTAAAATTCTAAAATTATATAAACAATGTAGTTTAAAAGTGTATGAATGTAGTATTTTCGAACATCATTATGTGCGTTATTAATTATTAAATTTGTTCATTTGGTTAAACATAAGAATTTTTTTTTTTAATATATAGTGATGCGAGTTTCAAAAGCCATTGTTTTCGCTGCCAGTGTCAGAATATACTATAGCATATTTCATAGTTAAATATTATCTGTAAAATGAAGAATATTGAAAAATCTTAGTTATTAATTTTCCAACCATAATAATGGAGCAGGTGCTGGTGCTACATGTCCACTTTTCTCGTTTTATACAGAGTATTTATATAGAACTAACATATTTCTTTCCTTCTTTCTTTCTTTCCTTTCTTTTCTTTTCTTCTTTCTTTTATTTATTTCTTTCTTTCCTTTCTTTCTTTTCTTCCTTTCTTTCTTTCTTTCTTTCTTTCTTTTCTTCTTTCTTTCCTCTCTCTTTTTTCGTTCTTTCTTTCCTTCTTTCTTTCTTTCTTTCTTTCTATCTTTTCTTCTTTCCTTCTTTCTTTCTTTCCTCCTTTCCTTCCTTCTTTCCTTCTTTCTTTCTTTCTTTCTTTCTTTCCTTCTTTCTTTCTTTCATTCTATCTTTCCTGCTTTCCTTCCTTTCATTCTTTCTTTCTTTCCTTCTTTCTTTCCTTCTTTCTTTCTTTCCTTCTTTCTTTCTTTCCTTCTTTCTTTCTCTCCTTCCTTTTTTACTTCTTTCTTTCTTTCCTTCTTTCCTTCTTTCCTTCCTTCATTCTTTCCTTCTTTCTTTCTTTCTTTCTTTCTTTCTTTCTTTCTTTCTTTCTTTCCTTCTTTTTTCTTTCCTTCTTTCTTTCCTTCTTTCCTTCTTTCATTCGTTTCTTCATTCTATCTTTCCTTCCTTCCTTCTTTCTTTCTTTCCTCCTTTCCTTCCTTCTTTCTTTCTTTCTTTCTTTCGTTCTTTCATTCTTTCTTTCATTCTTTCCTTCATTCTAACTTTCCTTTCTTTCCTTCATTCTTTCCTTCATTCTATCTTTCCTTCATTCTATCTTTCCTTCTTTCTTTCTTTCCTTCTTTCTTTCTTTCTTTCTTTCTTTCGTTCTTTCTTTCTTTCTTTCTTTCCTTCTTTCTATCTTTCCTTCTTTCTTTCTTTCTTTCTTTCCTTCTTTCCTTCTTTCCTTCCTTCTTTCTTTCTTTCTCTCTTTCCTTCTTTCCTTCTTTCTTTCTTTCTTTCATTCTTTCCTTCTTTTTTCTTTCCTCCTTTCTTTCCTTCATTCCATCCTTCTTTCTATCTTTCCTTCTTTCTTTCTTTCCTTCTTTCCTTCATTCTTTCCTTCCTTCTTTCTTTCTTTCCTTCTTTCATTCTTTGCTTCTTTCTTTCCTTCTTTCTATCTTTCCTTCTTTCCTTCCTTCTTTCTTTCTTTCTTTCCTTCTTTCTTTCTTTCCTTCTTTCCTTCATTCTTTCCTTCTTTCTTTCTTTCTTTCTTTCATTCTTTCCTTCATTCTTTCCTTCTTTTTTCTTTCCTCCTTTCTTTCCTTCTTTCCTTCTTTCTTTCCTTCTTTCTATCTTTCCTTCTTTCCTTCCTTCTTTCTTTCTTTCTTTCCTTCTTTCCTTCCTTCTTTCATTCTTTCCTTCCTTCTTCCTTTCATTCTTTCCTATTTTCTTTCCTTCTTTCTTTCTTTCTTTCTTTCTTTCTTTCTTTCTTTCTTTCTTTCTTTCTTTCTTTCTTTCTTTCCTTCCTTCATTCTTTCCTTCTTTCTTTCTTTCATTCTTTCCTTCCTTCTTTCATTCTTTCTTTCCTTCTTTCCTTCATTCATTCCTTCTTTTCTTCTTTCTATCTTTCTTTCCTTCTTTCTTTCCTTTCTTCTGTCTTTCCTTCATTCCTTCTTTCCTTCATTCATTCTTTTTTTCTAAACGAATGATGCTAGCCACAATTTGCTTACCTCAAATGTAGAGTATCTTTGGGAGATTACTAACCTCTATAGCAAATGTTGAAAATGTCCTCCATCCTGCATAAGGCATAACTCAACATGTCGTTCCATGTTACTGACCACTCGTTGGAGGACTCTCCTTCAATACCATTAATCTCCTATGTGATGTTGTGCTTCAGATTGTCCAATTTGTTTACCAGTCCCAGTATTGTGTTTCTTTGGGGGGATTACAAACACCAACTTCTCTCTGGTATGCCGTTTGAGTAGCTGTAATTGAATTCGTAATCCAGTATTGCTTCACAAGGAAGAACCGTTGATTTAATGTGTATTGCATTTTCAGTGATTTAAACAAATGTCGAAAACAGCTGCCAACAATAAGGAATAAAGAATAAACATCAGGGCAGGGAATCAAAACTTCTGCTTAATTTGACGTTAAAAACTGGTCATTAAGTGAATTTCCACCCGAATAAATAAATAATTTTCAACATTTTCTATAGAGGTTAGCAATCTCCCAAAGATACTCTACATTTGAGGTATAACAAATTGTGGCTACTGTTGGGGACTCAAGAGAAGACGAGCGCGGAGTGAGGAAAAAGTTTAGTTAATAGAGAATGTTACGACAATAGTGCAATACTTGTACTATTAGTAAGTGAAAATAATGTTTCCACTTACTAGTAGCACAAGTATTGCATGTGTTGCTGTAATGTTATCGAATAATCACTCCTTTTTCTCACTTCGCGCTCGTCTTCTCCTGAGTCACCGACAGTAGCTTCATTTGTTTTGAAAGAAAGAAATGTGTTAGTTCTATATAAATCACTATGTATATCCTTCGATTGTGTAGCTACAAATTTTGAAGCCACCTATTTGACACTTCAAAATCTGTTGTACCGGATCTCTTATTTTCAACAAACTGTTATATTCAATGATCCTAAAGCAGCGATTACCGCTGTAATAACCATTCTGTCACCCTCCCCCCCCCCCAAAAAAAAAACATCTGATGAATTTGAAGGTTAGTTGTTTTGCAATGGGGTACTGGCACACTGTGGGTTGTCTGGTAATGCAGTTTCTAACTGCTGACCATCTTGCTAAGTAGGAAACTAATATTTTACAAACCCCATGTCAACTTTATCATTTTCAACAGTTTAAATATTAATGAACTCAAAATATGAAGATATAATATCATACCATTTCCACGAAATTTAAAATAATAAAAGACGGGAGTTTCTCAGTGCACAACAAAATATAATTCTTGAGTATCCAAGGTAAACTGCAGTTACATTCTTTCGATTACTCGCAAGGTATGACTGTTTGTCCAAACACTTGAACAATATTGGAATTATTGTGCAGTCTTCAGGAAGAAATGGACCAGAATCATCTTCAGCAATGTCCAGTCCTTTCTTGTAAACCCACTGTGTGTGAGAAATATTGAAGAGCAAGAGAGTTAATGGCTTTATTTTCGAGAACTCAGCATTAATTAACAATATGTTACTGTTTGTAATTTACATTAATGTATGTGTGTAACTATCTTCCAACAGAATGGCTCTGAGTTGGCTGCTTTCCATGTGCCGCAGCACAGTGACAGGACGTGAGTCCAACAAAGACTGCTACATCACCATAACACACAAATTGCGGATGGCTTATCGACAACTGGCATATCTTATGGCAAAGGAGGGGCGCATCCCTGACTCTCAACTTCTGTTCTTCTTCACTCACTACGAATTGGGCGTACTTTTGCGGACAAGAAATCCTTCCCTCATCTCCAAGTAAGTCCCACAGCCTCTTCTACAGAACTAACCTATCGTCAGGGCAAGGTTTTTTAATTAGCAATAAATGCGAAATGTGACAAAACGATAAGTCAACCATCATGAGAATCTCAGTTCTCATGTAAGTAATTTATTTTTTCAGAGCAATTCGAAGACGAAGGCTTTTTCCTCAGTGGGAACAGCTGGTATTTCCGGAGATAATCAGAGGTGTACCTGCTCCTATGTCTGTAAGTTGTGTTTCTTTTGTAGTTAATTATACATAGAAGAAGTGGCAGGGAATTCATGAAACTCCTATAATTGCGTGAAACGTTTGTACTGAATGTGATTGCATGGCTGGAATTGTAAGGTGTTCGGGATTTGGAATATAATTTTGATATTTCGTTTCATTTCCATCTTTATACTCCTCACATGTCCCGCGCCATAGCGTCACGGTCTAAGGCATCCTGCCTAGGACTCGCGTTACAGAATGCATGCTGGTTCGAATCCTCGTGGGGGAAGAAATTTTCTCATGAAATTTCGGCCAGTGTATGGGACTGGTGCCCACCCAGCATCGTGATGCACTTGGGAGCTACGATAGGTAGCGAAATCCAGTTGCGAATGCCAGCTATAATGGCTGGGGGATCATCGTGCTAACCACACTATACCTCCATTCTGGTTGGATGATCGTCCACCTCTGCTTCGACATGTAGACGTGAGGCCAGCAGCCGGCTGGTCGGTCTAGGCCCTTCACGGGCTGTAGCGCCACAGATTATTATTATTATTATTATTATTATTATTATTATTATTATTATTATTATTTATTATTATTATTATTATTATTATTATTATCATTATTATTATTATATTCCTCACATTTAAGTTTAACAAGGCAACAGCCTTCTCATTCATTACTTCATAATTGCTTCTTCATTCCATGAAGCTTAATCTCTAGATAATAGTGTAATTAATAATAGTCGAAACAGTTTACACATCAATATGATGCTAATGGGTTGTTTGTAATTGTAATGGATATATAGAGAAATGGTTTCATTTGGAAATTAGTACCATAGTTAAACTATTTTAAATTAACTATTCGTATCTTTACATTCAGGATAACAGGGTGGAACCCTCGAAAGAGTCAGTTCAGGCCTGTCCTTAAGTGAGTTTCAGGTCCTATTGGTATGGTGGGTAGTACCTGGTAAGGGCCCCATCTATAGAGTAACGTGGGGAGTAGAGAAAGCTCTATATCCGTAGTGAAGGCAACTTTTCTAGGGAACAAACACTATGAAATTGCAGTTTCCTGCCCTCCAGAAAGTGGAGTTTAGTTGAAGCTGGTAACCTCTACTATTGAAAAAAAAAAAATGATGAGCAACAGACTAAGTGTTGCTGCTAGTTCCACTGGAATTCCCAAGTAGACCATCAATGTGCACTAATATTTATAGTTTTTCTTTTGTTTATAGGAAACAATTTGTTGTTCCTTCATTTTCTTCTTATATGAGGGAATTTATTTCGAAATTGTATTATTTATGTTTTTTCCTATTTGTCGTACTTTTAATTTTGTTTACATATCGATGGTGTTCAGGTAAAAGGGATTAACCCTAATTTTTTTAAATATGACTTTTTTTTTTGCTGTAATTAGAGTAATTAGTTGAAATTTAATTTCAAAACGTGAAGATATGTATTTTCATAATTATATTTACATTTCTTGACAATATCTTTGAAAAATATTGGAGTGCAAGAGGTCAAATGACTTTATTGTCAAATGTCTGGCATTAGAAAACAACAACAACATTTAATAATGGTTGTTTCTGACAAATTTTTCTTTTGTGAGATAAGCCTGTTACCTGAACACCATCGATATTTTATTTATTTATTTACTTACTTATTTTTCAGGCCTTCTCTTCCCCTCTACCAGGGCATTATGTCACAGTCTAGTATATACTTTCACGAAGCTTGAGTTGTGAGGGTGCTAGGAACAATAGACTGTGCAGGTATTATTTCGCATTGTCTGTAATGAGGCGATATTAGCGATCCTAGTGGTTAGCAACTATCTATGGATGCATATTTATTATGTATTGAGCTTTGTGACTATATATACTAGACTGTGATTATGTTATGTATTTATTTATGTTATGTGTGATTTTATGATGATTATTTTACCCTGATTTCGGTGATTAAAATGGTTTGATTTCGATTAACATTAAAAAAAAATCAAGCAATTTCGTGCATATTTCGCACCATAAAGAAACTTTAAAAAATAATAAAACAAAATTGTTTAAAATTATATTTGAAACAATTCCTTTGAAACCAGCACAAAATTGTTTGCATCATTAATTAAATTCGTAATTCAATTTCATTTGATTGTGAAAGGGTGACTGCACTGCCTTCTTGATCTCACAAAGGCAATTGTTGCGGGAAAGAATTGCACTGCTCCCTGGAAGTAGTCCCTGAAACTATATGTACATTGTTGCCAGATACGACATATATGTAATGCTGAATGATCAAATACGTAGAAATGCCCATGTATATTTTACAACAAAGAAAATTTTCACATTTTATTTGGAAGAAAGAGTAATTTTTCGTGCGAATTCTTCATAAAACCAGTTTTTTGTTGAAAGCATCTTGATTATGTAGTAATTTCGTGAATTTATACCAAATTCGCGGATATATTTCACTTAGTTTTGGACTTTCATTAAGGGATTTGCATTTTCCATGCATAAAATTAAGTTTTTAACACATTTCACGTATATTGTTAATACAAAAAAATCACATCCCTAGTTAGTTAGATTTTATCCACTACTTTAGCTTTAATTTCCTTCTTTTGAGGAGACAGTTTGTTTACTGACTGATAATTCAATTTCAGACAGAATCATTGACTTCTTCAAGGAGGCCTGGAGCTCTAGGCGTTCGTCTGGTTGGAACGTCTGTGTGTTCCGGTACAGTGTTGGGGCGTGCCTTTGTGGTCACAGATCTGGACCAGATCGGCAGTCTGAAGGCAGGCGATATTCTCATCACTCACAGCACTGATGTGGGTTGGAGTCCCTACTTCCCCCTTCTGGGCGGCATTGTAACAGAGCTTGGAGGACTCATATCTCATGGTGAGCTATTCCTTTGTTAAGTTTATATTTCTTCTTCATTAAAGTAAGTGGAGAAAAATTGTAGTTGCTTTACCATTCACCGTTCATTTATGCTTATAGTTTATATTCTTTAATGATAACTCAAAGAGTCCACACCTGTGGAGTAACGGTCAGCGCATCTGGCCGTGAAACCAGGTGGCCCGGGTTCGAATCCCAGTCGGGGCAAGTTACCTGGTTGAGGTTTTTTCTGGAGTTTTCTCTCAACCCAATACGGGCAAATGCTGGGTAACTTTCGATGCTGGACCCCGGACTCATTTCACTGGCATTATCACCTTCATATCATTCAGACGCTAAATAACCTAGATGTTGATACAGCGTCGTAAAATAACCCAATAAAATAAAAAAATAAAATAACTCAAAGATGTGCAGAAGTGCTAAGGGTGCCCATAGTAAATGAGTGATGCCACTTGTCAGAAAGAGTGAGATTCATGGAAAATGAGTGATACAGTAATTTTCGTGTATTTATATCCATTTATTTCTAATATAGCCATTGGTGAAATACAGTATTTTTATAATTCAGTATGTTTTTGTATATATCTACTAGAAATTTTATGAAAAATAATATAAACACAATAAATAGATTGTAAATGTGCTTTTAACATCAACAATTAGTAGATCAGAAGTACAATTTGTGTTTACAAAACTGACTCTTTGTAATAGTGTCTTTTATTATACAGTACAGTAAAACGTTTTTATACCGTTTGCATTTCTGCGTTTTTGACACTTATTCGTGTTTTTCTTAGGTTCCAGTAAAGGTCCTATAATATCCATGTTAATTATTTCGAATATATGTTTTTCGTTTATTTTTTTTATACTTGAGACATCCAGTTCTATTATCTGCTAAATCTATTTCTGTAAAAATGAGTTTTGACTCTATCTACATTCAGCAGGATCAGAAATTTTCATGTAAAATTTCTACCTCGGGACTAGGAGAGATGGCGGTGCACAACTTCTAATCACTAGATTGTGCACCAATATGTCTGGGTTAAATCCCAAAACTCTCCGCAGTGCATATGAAGAGAAGGCATATGTCACTGTTGATAGTGATTCATCTGTTGGATGGGGATGTTAAGCCTGGCGGCTTAATACATTTTCAAACCTTGTTTTGCCCAAAAACACATAAGAATTAAAGTCTATAAAACGCTGGTGAGACCTGTTCTCATATATGGAAGTGAAGCTTGGACCATATGTATAGTCCGGGTCAGCTTACTTCATACCCTAAGGGTGAAACCTAACCATTTTTTCCCCATTGCTACGTATGCTAGTGGATTGTAGTGATTTTCTAGTTTTCAGGTTAAATTTTCTTTTGCTAACTTTGTTTCGAATTTCGATACTGACAAATACTACAAATGGTAGTGATTTTGTAACTAGTATGTTGGCAGCTGAGACAAATATCGACAATATTTGTCGGTACTGGAGTTCCATGAAATTGAAATTGTACTAGATTTTTGAGTCTGTTACTGGAAACTAGTGAAATTTGAACATACTAATAATTAATTAATATCAGTATTAATATTAATACATAAGAGTTATTTTATGTGTTGCGTTGTGGTTATAATTCAAAATATTGTCAGGTTAGTTTTCGGAGTTAGTACTAATAATTTCATGTGGTCAAACAAAATACATTTTTAGGTTAGGTCTCGTGAGTCAATTGTTTAGTCAAACCAATGAATTTCGTATTGCCAGACAAAATACTTGACATGTTGATCCCTTTCTCGTATAGTTTGCTACGAAAATATGTTACAAATTGTTGAATTATTTAGAATAACCTTCCAACATAAAGTACGGTAAGTAAATAAGTCATTTAGTACAAAGGATCGTGTGATATCTGGTAACAGTTGGCAACACTGACAAGATGGCAATATTTGCTGTTTAGGAACTGTTCTTATGTGACCCTCACTATAATGTGATGAACACCAAATCACTGCCAATAAAATTAAGTTTTTAAAAAGAACCGCTGGCTATACTAGATTAGACAAGAAGAGAAATTAGGATATTTTGAAAGAATTAAATATTGAACCAATTTTAGAGAAAATTCAAAATTATAGACAAATGGCTTAGACAAGATACCATGCCAAACATTAAATTACTACCAGGAACAAGATCTTTGGGCCATCCACTGAAACGATGGAGTGAGACTGTAACAGGTCACCAGGCTTAATACATGATAAGAAGAAGAAGACGACTATTTTCCTTATTGTTCTGTTGTAGACATGTTGTTTTATAACTTTTCCAAAAATGTGTATGAAGTGCTAATACTATCTAAATTTATTTTTGATTGCACATTAGATAGTGATGTATGGTACAGTTTCTTTTCTTTTTCTACAGGCGCAGTTGTAGCTCGTGAATATGGTCTTCCATGCATTGTCGGCTGCCAGAATGCCACTAGAATCCTCAATACAGGTAGGTCAGAATGTTCTTAATAAGGAACAGATAACAACTACAAAATGTTTAAAAAAGGACGTAATCCACATATCTTTAACTTTACAAATGTTGGAAATGTTTTTCCCTATTTTGGCTTAGACTCTTATTCGTTTCATAACATATACTACCTTATGCAGTGTCTGTTCATTGACGTTTGTAATCTCCATTTCAATGTTATACATTACGGCAAATCTCCTGCATATGGCGAGAACCAATAGGAGAGAGTTGCAATGTTGTAATATTGCTGTCTTGTGCAAGAGAGATTAAGATAGATGGGATGAGGAGGAGAGAGAAATCAGTTCCCAGAAATTTTAACAATCAGTTGTGGCTAACCAGTGTGAACCATCTGAATAACACGAGTGATTATATAATATAAATATATTATACATCTTGATTACACAACTTTTAACACTGTATCACTTCAGAATATGTATGATAAGGCTTTCTTATGTTAAATTCTAACGTACCTTGTTTACGTGTTTCGACCTATTATGGGTCATCCTCAGAACTGGTCGTTGTTGGTCTTGGCGCCTCTTGTTTTGTTTCCTGTGAGGGTGTGTTCGTGTGGTGTAATGTAGAGTCACAGACATGGAAATACTACACATCTAACCAAAAAGCCAGAAACTAAACACACTAGAACAATATGAAATACACAGACACACGAAAACACACCCAACGAAATTCTCGAGACACAACTCAATTTCAGAACACACACACTCTTTGACTCTATATTATACCACACGAACACACTCTCACAGGAAACAAAACAAGAGGCGCCAAGACCAACAATGACCAGTTCTGAGGATGACCTGTAAAAGGTCGAAACATGTAAACAAAGTACGTTAGAATTTAACTCAAGAAAGTCTTATCATATATATTCCGAAATATATTGTGTTAATTTGTGAAAAATAATTAACTTACATATTTACTTAAAATGTGGCCTACATGTAAATCTTGAGAAGTGCTCGGTGATGAGGATTGGAAGAGGACAGTCAGATGGTGGTTACATTAATATCGGAAATCACATGTTAAAATAAGTTGAAGTAAATTATTTAGGAAGCAGAATTTCACACACAGGAAAAATTCAACAAGAAATCACTAGTACGATTGGACTGGGTGCTGAATTTTATAACACTGTGAAACATATTTTATGGAACTGGGAGCTGTTGAAAGAAATAAAAATTATGATTTATAAATATTACATACCTGTAGTTACGTATGGTGCTGAGATGTGGACCATGACTGAGGAGGACATAAGTAGAATCCAGGCAGGAGAAATTAAATTTTTAAAAAGCATAGAAAAGAAAACAAGAAGGGACAAAATCGGAAATAAAGTTATTAGACAGACATTAGGAATTCAAAAATTAAAAGATAGAATAGTAAAAAGGAGATTAAAATAGTTCGGTCTTTTGTAAAGGATGAATGAAAAAAGAATACCAAAAAGGGCATTGAAAATGAAAGTCAAAGGTGTAAGAACATTAGGAAGACCCGAACTAGATGGTTAGATCAAGTACACATAGATTTAAAAGAGAGAGGCCATGATTGGGAAAGAATTAAAGAGGAGGAATTGTAGCAAGACAGGACTTTGTGGAGGAGGCTATGCTCTGAGACGACCCACAACTGAGTGGAAACATCTACTGATGATGATGACCTACTTAAAATGTACACATCACGTATTAAATCAAGTATCACAATTTTGGCATTATGGAGAATCGACGTAAAGATTAATTTTCGGTCCTACAGAATATATCTTTATGGTAACAATGGTTATTAGAGGAGAAAAATTCGCTCCGGCACCACGTAGCTTAGTGGTTAGAGCATTTGGTATGTAGAACCAAGGACCAGGGTTCAATCCCTGGTGCCGGAGCGAATTTTTCTCCTCTAATAACCATTGTTACCATAACAAATATATTCTGTAGGACCAAAAATTAATCTTTACGTAGATTTTTCGTCCAACAGAGCATAATACTGTGGAATCCCGGCCACCAAGTCACTCAATTGAGTGTGCTCCTTGTATAATGGCAATTGACTTAATATATGTCAACATACATGTCGAACTTGGAGTCAGGGAAAAACACTAGAGGAGAAGGATTCGATCCGGTGTTGTGGATTGAACTTTGGCGTAGCTCAGTGGTTAGAGTGCTTGGTACGTAAAACCAAGGACCCGTGTTCGATCCCTGGTGCCGGAGCAAATTTTTCTCCTCTAATAACCATTATTATGGAGAATGCCTCTTGGGTGCAATCCATAAAACCAACTTCATCATTTATTTGGGTGCATATTAAATCATTTAATCTTGTCATGTCTTTTGAATACTAGTTCAAGAAAGTAAAGTTTAAACTATGAACTGTATTGCCAATCACAGCATGATAAAGAAATTGAATTGTTGAAAAATTTGTAAAGCATGTATTGAGAACGTATGTGTCACTTTCATGTTAATAATATGCTTGCCTTTTACCCCATTTTAGGAGATACAGTGCTTCTTGTGGGTGCCATGGGAACGCTGGAGAAGATTGATAGCAGTGAAGATGCACCTGTACCAACAACAAGAAGCATCCCAAAAATAGTTTGTCCTTAACATCTACAGAGAAGAGCAGATACTGCAGTTTTGAATTACTGTGTTCCAGGAAGATTTGCAGTTTTTAATGTGACTGTAATCGGGATTTCTACAGTGAGAGTTGGTGAAGAGCTTACCAGGAAGCAATGTGAGACTCAACCAGCGTTCAGTAAGTCTACTGTTGTTACAAGTTGTTATTTATTGAAGTTTGGGACAGAGAGGACATAATATTATGCTTCCTAATCAAAAATTCAAACTTAACACAATTTTAATGTAATTCCTCCAATATTTGAGTGTCACTATGTGAGTTATTCCATCTCAAATCGACCGAAATATAGAGAAAATTGACCTTGCAATTTTTAAATACAATGAAACTTTTTCTGTCCGTAGACAACTGTGATATAATGCTTTGTGCAAAGTGTGAGGCATCAGAACTGAGAAGTTAAAGTTTATATTGACATGTAAACAGTTTTTCTTACTTTTTATGGAAATGGAGAAATTTAGATTTTTCTTCATTAAGACGCCTTTGGCCACGAAAAAATATTTTGAAAATATATGGTTAGGTTCCTCATTGAAAGTACAAATAAACACATATTTTTTACTGGTGGTATGTTGATAAGAAAGTATTGAAAATATCAAATAAAGAAAATAAATAGTACGCGCGTGAACTAACCAGCTGACTGTGAGGTGGGAGATAGCTGAGGGAAGCAAAGCCAGGAGACAAACACGTGATGTTTCGTCTAGTAGCGCATAGCTGGGCTAGCTTTATCACAAAAACACAGGAGTAAAATGACGCCCAACGCTTGCTTATCTTCAGCTCTCGGCCAGTGTGTGCGGTACTGCACCGTTCAAGTCTAGGCGTGTGAAAATAATCTATTTAATACCCTCGAAACTTATTGCCGTACCACTAAGCAAACAATGCCGAATTCCTCTTAATAATGCAAGGTTTTTCTCAATATTTTTTTACATTTTTACAAATGATCAAAAAGCCTAAATGTAAGTAAAATCAGATTATCTGTCTCTCTGTACACAATAAAAATAAGGATTACTTCTTAACATAACCTACCAAATGTCAGCTTCAAAATGAGCTCTCGTTCAATGTTCTGCAGTAAATGGTTCGAGAGTTCTGAGCGCTGAAAGAGGCTTGTTTTTCTAAAATACGCTAAATTTTTCGCTCAACAATACGAAAACCGTTTGACTTTCGATAGTATATTTTTGCAAATGCACTCTCCTCAGCACCTTCTATAAACAGGGAAAAAATTAGAGTATAAAAAATGCGAGGTTTTTTTACTAATTGATTTCATATGGAATAGCCTATGTTGATCTTGTGGGAAAGAAGACAAAGACGTGGGAATTGATTAACAGTACAGCTTCACAATACCATGTGATCAAATATTTTCGGCCTTATCTGCCAGTCAATTTGAAAGTCACTATTGCAGAGCGAGTTTCTACGCAATGAGGCCTCAACACCTTGTTGATAGGTAACATGGAGTTACGAGTGGTATGGGGTGATAGGTACAGTATATTATAGTGAGAAGCGTACCGAACCGCGAGAGTTGTCTCAAACATGTCTTGTTCGTCCTCAGCCTCAAATTGTTCCAAAACATAAGTACAGAGTTGATGCGGGCTGGCAAATCAGGATCTCTCAACTCATGCAGTCGTGTTATTTTGTATGGGTAGAGCTTCAATAATTTCTTTACTGCCATATGACAACCCAATCTCCAGACTGAGCAGATGTAGTGATGTCCGTGGCCTCTCTGTCATACATCCTCATATTGTGTCCATGGTAACGTCTGTAAGTTTAGAGCGCACTTCCACGAAAATAATCTATTACATCACGTAGAAAATTGTGTAAACATTAGTTTTTTTACATAACGTAAATTATGTGTAATTTGTATGGCCAACCTTAGGTTACCCTTTTTTAAGAAATAATTGACTTTCCCACAGATCTTGTGGTTAAATTAGCTATCTGTAGACTGGAACACCATGGGAGAAGACGCAAATTCTCTTGTGGAGCAAGTGATCTATTACCACGAAAGGCACAGAAAGTTTCATAAACAGTTCAGTTCTCATTTTTATGTACCATGTCCTTCTGTTTTCGTTTTCATTCAGATTGACCAGAACTGTAAATGAAAAGGGTCGAATGCTGTTACGAAATGTAAAAGAAAATAGTGACTGGGGGTTTCATAGGATCCTTGTAATTGCGGGAAATGATTTTGTTCTCGAGTGGGTGTTATTGTGATATTTAGATTTTTAAGAAATTGGTTCTTATTCATAAGGATTGTGAATGTGATTAAGTGTGAAATAAATTTAATGAAATTTATATGTTGTATTATTAATGATTTATTCATTCATTCAGTCCACAGTTGTGGAGTAATGGTTAGTGCGTCTGGCCACAAAACCAGGTGGCCCGGGTTCGAATTCCGATTGGGGCAAGTTACCTGGTTGAGGTTTTTTCTGGGGCTTTCCCTCAACCCAATATGAGCAAATGCTGGGTAACTTTCGGTGCTGAATCCCAGACTCATTTCACCAGCATTATCACCTTCATTTCATTCAGACGCTAAATAACCTGAGATGTTGATATAGCTTTGTAAAATAACCTACTAAAAAAATCATTCATTCATAGTTTTCTGCCCAAGAGCAGGTCCTTCGCTGCAAACATGGCATTCCCCAATATTAATTATAATTTTTCCTTCATTTGTTTATTGAGTACATAACCTACATCTTTACAAGTAGTTAGGCCTGCCATGGAATTACTGTTGTTTCATGTCAATCGGTTTTGTGGAGAGCAGTTAGTATAGGTCTATGATAAGAGAATAAGAAATATTATTATTCGTGCAATTCGTCTTTCTCTTGGTCTGTTGGTCCATCCGTACAAACATACTATACATACATACACAGGCTGAACCGTAAGTAATGTCATCAATTTCAGGGGTTATTCTTTCATATATTTCAAACAAAGAAGTTTAATACAATTTTGCTTATTTTTGCGTGTTTTGGGAAAGCCATTGATTGAATTCCCAATATGCTGAGTTAATTTAAGAGAGTAGTGTATTATGATAATATAATATATTCAGTGGCGGCTCGTGATAAAATATTATGTGTGTCCACAATTTTGTGTTCTAAAATCGAAGAGAATTTGAAATCGTACGTTTTTAGCCTAATATGAAATGTCATGATTCCAATGTTTCACTGTCGAAAAAACCGTATATAAATTCAAAACAACATATAATAATAATAATAATAATAATAATAATAATAATAATAATAATAATAATAATAATAATAATAATAATAATAATAATGAAACCTAGTCTTTTTATTTCCAATTTTTCCTGGAAAGCCAGTTTACCCAGTTCTTTACTCTTCAAAATTACTTGAACAGAGTTCATTGTTTACGTTTGTTAAAAATTAATACATAACACAATTTACAAAAGCGTGTGTTCAGTAATATATTTTGATTCAGAACACACTGATACACTATAGCCTATACCAGTACTGTAATCCCATTCGCATGGATTGATTACTATAAATACATGCCAGTAAATATTATTCTTAAATAATATACAGATATTTAAATTCATACCACCATCACATCAGCCAGCACGTCTTTGAAAGCCAAACTATGCTGTTATGCCGACACTGAAGTATAGTAATTCACAAACTACACTCTCGTAGCAGCACTGTACACACATCCACATAAAGTAAATGTTCCGACAGTGAGATGCTGACATCTGCAGGATAAAATACAGACTAATTAAATTTCCTCCTCGAGATATAGCACGTAAATGATAGGGATCGATGCACCTGACATCTGTAGGATAGATTC
The DNA here is from genome assembly GCF_040183065.1 of Periplaneta americana. Classification (NCBI taxonomy): domain Eukaryota; kingdom Metazoa; phylum Arthropoda; class Insecta; order Blattodea; family Blattidae; genus Periplaneta; species Periplaneta americana. Next base: position 40,966,447 of record NC_091118.1, on the reverse strand, counting down.
ACTGTTCACTTAATCCTTTGTGCTCTTGACGAGTCATAAGCGGCCAGCGAAAGACAATTTTCTCCCGCGCATGCGTGAAATTTCTGTAACCTTCTGAAAAGAGCACGGTTTATAGGTGAACGGATGTTGCCAAGTTTACATAAGAAGTTTATGCAAGATGCTAGAAGTTTAAAATACTCGATCCTGATATTATACATCCCCACTACGCCAATACGGTATTAAATAATAAAACTAGTCGTGCATTAATGGAAACAAGGTGTTCACGTGCTCTTATTGACGCACTGCTACTGAATATATTATATATATATCGTATTATGATTGAAAGAATTTTAGTTTTGTCCTTTAAATGTGCAGAAATTTGATCCGAACAAATGTAACTTTATAAAATTCCTTTGCCATTCATAAGTATCTTGGGTTTCCCTGTATGACATAGCTGCCAACCTGTCCCTTAGCCATTATACATTTAATTCTCTATACAACAATGTGTACATTATTAACATGATTATAGCCGACCCAATATATAAAGAGTTTTATGTGTTTCGAATAATGTGAATGCTTAGGTGTTTCTTATTGAGTTATTTAACGACTCTTCATCAACTGCTATGGTTATCTAGCTTCTGAGTGAGATGAAGGTGATAATGCCAGCGAAATGAGTCCAAGAGTCCAACGCCGAAAGTTACCCAGCATTTGTTCTTAATGGATTGAGGAAAAAACAATCGGGTAACTTGTTCCAACCAGGTTTTGAATCCAGGCCCACTCGTTTCATGTTCAGATATGCTAACCATTACTCCACAGCCATGAAAGCTTAAGAGCTTAGTTGTTAACATATTGTTTTACTTACTTTTTTTTTTTAGTGGGTTATTTTACAACGCTGTATCAACATCTCAGGTTATTTAGCATCTGAATGAAATGAAGGTGATAATGCTGGTGAAATGAGTTCGGGGGCTAGCACCGAAAGTTACCCAGCATTTGCTCGTATTGGGTTGAGGTAAAACCCCCGGAAAAAACCTCAACCGAGTAACCTGACTGAGATTCGAACCCGGGCTACCTAGTTTCGTGGTCAAATGTTCCATTACTTCACAGGCGTGGAATTTTACTTAGTTCTAATGGGATGAAAGGTGTAGCGTATTTTAAAGTTTTGTACATTATACAGGGCTTTTATAAATGATTTCTCTGATATTACTTTCATTTTACTCCCAATGTATTAGACTTACAACAATGAAACAAAAGTGATCAAAACAAAACCTCGCCACGTTGTCATTGAGCTACAGGTGTTGTGTTTGTTGTAAATAATAAAATTCATTTGTGTGAGGTCGAGCATATTTGCTTGGCTTCCGCACAAAACCAATCGGCGGAAAGTCTAAAATTCCACATTCAGTATTCCCAACCGAATACACATAACAATTTCCCTCTTCTTACTGCTTAAGTGACATATTGATTTTACTGCTTTACGCTTTTAACATATTATTTTTAGAGACGTTCAGTATAGTAATAATTATAAATTGGAAACTTACCACTGCAATTTCACCTAAATATTTGCAAAAATTAAGTAAACTCTACAACTCCACTAAAGTTACTGCATTCGTGATGCAAGTAACATTAAGGAAGCCGTAAAAAAATCAACAAGATTCCAGACTCATCATAGACTGGGGGAAAAAAAAGACAGACGTATATCACGGCTTGCTGGAGTATAGTAAACACAGAAAACATTTTAAAGCAACAATGTTGAAGATAGATATTTTTGTTTTGCAAATTTGCCGTCATTGAACAGAAGCCAAGATGGAGATTTCATTGCAACTAATATTAGAAATTCCTCTTTCAGGTATGTAATAAACGATCTTCGCACAAAATAATGTATGATACACGAGCGGTATGTTTTCTTTCAATTCTCGGAAATTAAAGAAGCTCAACTACGTTTCGCTTTTTCAAACTTTTCCTCTAACATGAAAACTTCAACATACCGCTCTTGTAACGCATATTACTATTACTGTGCATTTTAACTCCCATTTCTAATTTTATCAATGGCAACTGTACCGACATTTAAGGAAAATACTTAAAGGAAATCAGAAAGGAAATGTACAGAGTGAATCGTAACTAATATAATTAATTTCAGGGGGTTATTGTTTGACATATTTGAAACAAAAATTTCAATACAATTTTGTTCTTTTTTTTTTTTTCTTTTTGCTTCCTTTTCGAGATAAAAATTGTTTTATATGAAATATTTCATAGCGTGTTTGGGAAAGCCGTTGATTTAATTCCCAATATGCTCAGTCAATTTAAGAGAGCAGTGTATTATGATAATAAATGATTGAAAGAATTTTAGTTTTGTCCCTTAAATGTGCAGAAATTTTATCTGAACAAATGTAACTTTCCATCCTGCAAAGGAATTTTACAATGTCACATTTGTTTGGATCAAATTTATGCACATTTAAAGGACAAAACTAACATTCTTTGAATCATTTATTATCATAATATACTGTTCTCTTAAATTGACTGAGCATATTGGGAATTAAATCAATGGCTTTCCCAAAACACACTATGAAATGTTTCATATAAAACATTTTTTATCTCGAGAAGGAAGCAAAAAACGAGCGGAATTGTATTAAACTTTTTGTTTGAAATATGTCAAAGAAAATCCCCTCTGAAATTAGTGATATTACTTACAGTTCACCCTGTGTATACGCACACACACACTCGCGAGAATATGGGCCAGTGTTGCCAGATTCTCTTATTAGGAATCCAGGACAGGTGATGATGCTGCGTACCTTAACATGGCTACATATTTTAATTAATTCAATTTATAGTACAACTGATTTTATTCGTTTTATGTATTTCATCTAGTTATGTAGGGTCTAAACTTTTAATTTTGTTACATTTTTGCTTGATTATGATATTTCCTTTGAATTATTGTTGAGGTCAGAGAAATAATGTCATATTACAGCCTGAGCTACAGAGAAAAATGCATGATACAGTGCTTAAATCATATCAATTATAAATCAACTTCCAAAGACAGTGAAGTATAAAGATACTGTATAATTCTTAATACATACTATAGTATTATCGTTATAATTTCAATACAACCCGATAGGAGACACCAGGTGGTGTTGACGATGACATTGAAAATAGATTGGACAGGGTCTTGAAAAAATGAGCAAAGAAATGTGTTTTTCCGATCTTTTTGACATTCTGGGACAAATATAACTAAATCCAGGACACACCATTAAAATCTAGAACAATCCTGGCAAATCCAGGACTTCTGGCAACCCTGGCATGCTCTCAGATTCCGAGGACAACTTGTAGCAGCCATTCCCCCAGAGCATCACCAGAGACTCTGAAGTTACGCTCTCAAGGTGGTAGGGTAAGTACATTGTATTACCATCTAAGCGATACATCTATACTTATTTATGCTTAGTCACTATGTACAAATGAATTTATCCGGAATTGATGAAAATTAAATGTGTTGTTTTCGTAAAATAGTCATTATTTTAAATGAACATAAAATTGAGATGACTTCGAAATGGATTTTTATGGCTGTTTCTAACTTGTTTCTTGCATAGCATGAAAAGGTAAATTAAATGAATTGGCCAGAACATGTATATTTCGAAGATTTTATGAAAGAGGATTAATATGCACATGCGCCAACTCCTTTGCTATCTTTTAAGGTGCATCTACAAGGTTTAATTTTTCTTTCAACTTACGCAGTGAAACAATGCTTGCAAGAGTGAACAAAATGCATTCAATATGGAATAATACGAAGTTTGTAATGCCTTGGATTCCTCCCTCATGTTTGAACATAGCACAATACCAATCAGTACCATGAACATAAGCGTTTTTTAAATATGTTTTGTTGGATTTATTTATACGTATATTTTTGTGAATGTTTAGTGATGTTAATAACACAAAATTTAACCTGTAGAAATAATCATCATATTGTCAGGTTGACAAAGACCAAGAAATGGTTCAGTGTTATTTCTTTAGATATGTTTAATAGATTGCCTAAGAATGTCCACTCAGCTTTTTAAAAAAAAAATGACTTTTAGATAATCCTTTTTATGTCAATGAATTTTTTGACAGCCATATGAACATGGAATTTTAATCTGTTTGTTTTTACTGACCATTGTCTATAATTACGCTATTGTAATTCTCACAAATAAACATGATTGGTTGATATAATTTACTTACTAAGACATTTAAAACCTTTAATACCGAAATTCTACCTCATAAATTATCATTTCGTCTTTTTCAGTACTATATTATCATATGGCATTTATATTTGGGGAAATAGCGGTAGCATATCCAAGATAAGATTCTCATTCTACAAAAAAAAAAAAAAAAACTTTACGCATTTTAACAGGTTTTGCACATGACGCTAACTATAGGCCATTGTTTATTCAAGAAAAAACTTTAACTGTCATAATTATATATATTCAAATGTCTAATAAAAATTAAGAAAAATCTTAATACTTCTCACCCCAAAACAGAAGTTCATCACTATAATACAAGGTACAATTATTGTCTTTCAGAACCTAGAGTTAGATTAAGTACGGTAAATCCAAAAAAATGGTTCAATCCTATTGTTTAGTAAGTTACCACAAAAGGCAATGATGCAAGTTATATACAATTTAAATCTGTTTTGTATAACTGGTTAATCAATCAACATTCTATAGTATTAGTGAATTTCTTGACACCATTGTAAATGTATTCTAAATTTCTAAGCTGCATTTCTCTGTATTATTACGATTATTATTTGTGTTGTTATTATTCTTAACAGTATTGTTATTTCATTACTATTGTTTGTATTCATCTGTTTTTACATTTCATTATTATTATTATTATTATTATTATTATTATTATTATTATTATTATTATTATTTATTTATTTATTCTGGTGTAGTTAAGGCCATCAGGCCTTATGTCTATTGTAATAAACTGTTCCTCATGACATTCATAAACGATTGATTGATTATATTCTCTCACTTCCTATAAATATCTTGTAGGTCATTCATTGTCTCGTAAAATCAAATGCAAGTATGCGCTATAGGTTATAGTAAGAGTTAGCTAGGTGCCAGAGACATTGTAGTGAAGGAGGGAAATTTCTCGGTCCACTTTCTGCTTCACCTCACTCGCAGGTAGGTTTCACAAGATAAGGAATGGCCTATATCAGATTATAACTTACTGATATTGCAATGCCTACGTTGATATAACAAAAATATACACAAATCACGTTTATATTAAATAAAATGTTATTCTTATTAGAGCATCTATGATGATGTAACAGAAAACTACACATTAATACATAAAAATCATGTTAACGTTAATTGTAATATACATTGTCAGAATACTGGTATTTATGTTTTTGTAATTTTGACAAATAAAAGTAACTTAAACATAGAGAGAGAGAGAAATAACTCGTCTGGCCTTAATTAAGGATGACCACGAGGATCCGGAAATTAATAGCAAATATAATCAATTAAATATGGATATTGTTATAAAAATAAAATGTAATAATTAAACACCATTGATTATCAATTATAAAATAAAATCTTAGAAGATGACTATAAAATTATACTTGTAAGTAAAAGATTTTATTTAAAATTAGCATATCCTTAATTAAGGCCTTCTGAGTGGTATAAATGAAACTGTATAATCTGCAGGGAATCTTTAAGAATTTGCGAGATGATTTTTTGAATTTCAAAAGATGGTATTGATAATTGTTTTAAAAAATTATATGTAAATTTTGGTAAAGAACTCCGAGCACCAAAAAATAAACCTGTCACTGACCAATTGAAAGAGGGATGTTATACTTGGCACTAAGGTAGGGAATACAAGGTTCATAAATGGCCCTCTTTTCCTGATCAACCTGATGAGCTTGGTTTAGATCCGTGTGTATAGTTGGATCTATGATAATAGCCTTTTGTTGTTGCCTGTTTATTGCCTGATGTACTCTTTCACAATCATTAGTGGAACTAATATTAAAAAATCTACGCCTACGTAGACATAACACAAATTTGCAAACCAATACACAGAAACTTATTACAAGACACAGAATTATTTTTTACAACAAACCAAAAACATCGACAATATTTATAAATAATAGAGTAAAGAATAGTTATATCGCATCTTAACGCTCCACAACTTATCAGACAAAGCCTTGTACACTGAAAGTGCACTAATTTGTTTTAAAATTTAATACATAGTTTAATAATTTAAATTACACGTCTAGAAACAAAATGTATAGACAAGGTCAGTTAAATTACAAAGAGGTTGTACAATCAAAAAATTCGTCAAGATTATAAAACGGATTTAAAATTAACCAACTAGAGGTGTAAAAGTTGAGAGCAGCTCTGCTTAAATTAAAAATATGGGATGGAAATTTATTTGCAACCTTCAATACATTTGACAAAAGTTTTTTTTTTTTTTTTTTTTTTTTTTTTTTTTTTTTTTTTTTTTTTTTTTTTTTTTTTTGGGATTTAGCAAGTCTGCATTTCCTTGTCTTGTGTCATAGGAATGAATATCATTTGAAGAGTCCACTGCAAGAATGATGGATGTCACTTTCTTGTCGACAATGAACCAAAACTGTCAATGCATAGCTTAAGACATATAGAATGTACATAGAGAGTTATATGACATTAACACTGATAGTCATTGTCCAGTAGAGTTGGGCAACACGATTCTTTTTCAGAAGTCGATTCCAACGATTCAATCATACATTACGAATCGATTCTAACGATTCGTTCACGATTCTTCTCAGTCTGCGATTCCAACTATTCTTTTGAATCGTCAACGAGTTCACGATTCTTCCCACTCTGCGTTCCAACGATTCGTCAACGAACGACTTACAGGACACTTTCCATTGCAAACCACGCGTAGAACAAAAATGTTCTACATCTCTCGCATAGATGGCATAAGAGGCGAGACATTGGATTGCCTCTTTCTCATTGGCTGGAACCATTCAGCATGACCTCCATTAATCTACAAAATTACCCAAGATAATGTTTCTAAATTATAATTTATGAACTGAACCTTATTACGAAGTACATTTTTTGCATTACATCTCTATTTAACTATGCACATTTCAGATGTGTGTTCATTATTTTCCATACTTAACAAATGCAGTATTTTGATTTCACTCTCTCTCAGGAGTATTCGGCATGGTTCGGAAATGTCCGCTGTTAGGTTACATCAAACAAGTAAATAGAATCGTGGGTTACGATACCATGCCAATTCGTTATTATTCTTTTGAACGACGATTCGTTACGATTCTTTTGAATGACGATTCGTTGATACCACGAATCGATTCTTACGATTCTTTATTATTAGTCGTTCGAATGAACGATTCGTTCACGAATCGACCCAACTCTATTGTCCAGTAATGATCGGAAAATCACAGTTAAGCTTTGAGCGCTAAGCATTTCAAACTTTCAATTGCTTCTGCTGAAAAAGTATTCCAAATGACATCCATCATTCTTGCAGTGGACTCTTCATTTCTTAATGTTAAAGTTGAAGATTATCTTTAACATACAAAATTAACTCTAGAATATATCAATTAATTACAGTCATGGTTTTGTTTTTCACAAATAATGGTTTACAGTGTTAATTAAAAGCTTGCATTTGATAAAATTCTTATGGCCCTTTTTTGAAGCAATAGGACCCTATTTATAAAAACACTGTTGCCCCATACCGGTATTCCATAGATAAGAGTACTTTGAAAGTAAGCAAAATAAGCATAACGAATATAGTTTTCAGGTACAACAGTTTTTAATCTCTTAAAGAGAAACAAAGTTCTTGAAAGTTTAGTAGAAATATGATCAATAGGACTTTCCCACGTCAACTTGGAATCAACAATAATTCCTAACATATTAAACTGACTTTGTTCATGATTGGTCTTCTTAAAGGCAGACTCCACTGAAAATCATGAAAATTTTTCCAAATTTTTTTAGCTATTTCACTTATTCAAAATTTATATTTTCATACCCCAAATGGATTCAGCTCAATTCTGATTACAAATACTCGTATGTTTACACTTTTTAAATTAAGGCTGGAAGGGGGCGTAGAATTTAAATAACTGTCAAAATTGTTTTTCATCGAAGAATTCTTTTTTAAAATTTCTGATTACAAATCTAGTAACTTTTTGTTGGCTCCCTGAAGTTACTAGATGAATGTACCGGAGGAGAATATTAATTTACATAAATATTCATTTTACTTTCAAATCTATTTTTCTGTGTTCATTTTTGCTGATTCAGCACCAACTTTCTTATGCCAAATATTAATCAATCTGGATGAAATTTTTACTGCAAGGTAGCTGCATGTTTCTATGCATTTATTTTGTGAGAAATGCTGCTAGTTTATTTTATTAATATTTTTCTTTAAACTAGCAGTATTAAGAAAAATATTAATAACATAAACTAGCAGCATTTCTCACAAAATAAATGCATAGAAACATGCAGCTACCTCATAATTACTTGCAGTAAAAATTTCATCCAGATTGATTAATATTTGGCATAAGAAAGTTGGTGTTGAATCAACAAAAATGAACACAGAAAAATAGATTTGAAAATAAATTGAATATTTATGTAAATTAATATTCTCCTCCGCTACATTCATCTAGTAACTTCAGGGAGCCAACAAAAAGTTACTAGATTTGTAATCAGAAATTTTAAAAAAGAATTCTTCGATGAAAAACAATTTTGACAGCTCTTTAAATTCCACGCCCCCTTACAGCCTTAATTTAAAAAGTGTAAACATACGAGTATTTGTAATCAGAATTGAGCTGAATCCATTTGGGGTATGAAAATATAAATTCTGAATAAGTGAAATAGCTAAAAAAATTTGGAAAAATTTTCATGATTTTCAGTGGAGTCTTCCCTTAAGACACCTTCAATTTCAGCTAGGTTCAACAAAAATCCATTTCAATGAAACCAAACTTCTGCATCTCTTAAATTATGTTCAGCAAAGCTTTTCAAAAAAATGGTTAATTAAAAAAGTAGTATCATCCACATACAGAACATTTATATTATAGGCTAGGTCACTAGTAGCTAGCAAAAACAAACATGTCACAATAAAACTGGTATTTTAAAACCAGTGACAACCAGAATAATACTTGAACTTCTACACACAAAGTTTCCTTCCATCTTGCTCATTTCATATAGTCTATGTAACGTACTTGTCTATATAACTATAGTTACTTAAATTTTATATATACTGCACACTGTTTCGCGACCAATTGAAAAATTTGTATGGCACTTTCATGTAACTTAAGCTTTTTATCCAACCACATATGCATTTCCACAGCAGTCGGCCGTGGACCATCTTGCACTGCATTGCACAGTGGGCCAGAATCGACTCAAAATGGGACAACATTATTTTATATCGCTATTGTTTCCTTGGATGCATAAAATCAATAATTATTCAATAGTTTTCACTTTTTCTTTAAATTAAAAGTACTTTCACATCACACAGTTGTTTTTATTAGGTATCTGAGTCCTACCTAATGAACTAATTTTTTTCTTTAGTTCCGAAGAAAAACCTTATGGACAATTTTCAAGTAATCCTAATTAGGAAATAACAAACTCATGAACAGCTGTCTTATCATTATTATTTTGTAGCAGGGCTTCCATGATTTCACGGTGTAAAAAAACGGCGGTTATCTCGAATAGTAATGAATAATACTGTACGTAAGTATCTGAATTTTCGCACATTAAACAGAAAAGTGCAAGTAGTTGCTGCTGAATACAACTTTTCTGCTCTCTATAAGGACTGTTTAAACCATCGACACAAAAGTTTTCGTAACATCGAGTGACACGCACTTTATAACCCTCTTTAAATATTGAAAACTGAAATATATTAGCTTAAATTGCATTCCTCCGAGTTATCACAAATATTTACACTCTATAGCAAACCAATTCAAAATTACATGTAGTCCTAATAAAACCTACCCTTTGTTCTAACATTCTCAGCCACTGTTATTTCTTTATTCACGAATATGACCACGTAACACACACCACTGTCTCAAGTGCACGGCCTAGGACTGACTGGTGCGCTATCGCCTGGTTACAATAGCTCTCTTTCAAGGCTGTAGCCACAGCTGTTAAATCATGTTATCGATTGTGCATCATGAGTTTAGTGCTCACCAACATCCCTACTATGAGTATACACTGTCAAAAGTATTGTAAAAAAAAGTTCATTTTTTCAATTTTGTCCCATTTTTGACTCAGTCTGGCCCACTGTGCATTGGTACAAATTTCCCTGGTCATGTTATTTCATTATAGACACTCAATGAAGTAACCAAACAGTACAGATCAGCTTCTGTGCTCCTCTCGAAAAACTTAAAGGAATGTACTGTATAAGAAAACTAGATAACGGTGGCTAGGGGCAGATTAAGGACGACCCTTTGCATGCCGGCCATACTGAGGCCTATTGTGCACCTCGAATTGTAGGAATAAATGAGGATGAGGTGTACCAGCTCATCGGCCGCATGTGATCCCTCACCCACCCACCCAATGGGGGCCCCTACCCCTCCGCCCCAAGTTCATACCGTCGTAAGAAAACTAAGCTATATGCAATTCTTAAAAATGTGAGGGAAAAATAAATACCATGCACTGTAATTATCACAAATAATAATTAAAGATAATAACATCAAAGCCATCAGGAACTGGCACACATGACGTATACGAACCATCATCATGGGTGTTTCGTGTATTTGAAATTTATAAAGAAATAACTTCCTCTTAATTTGAACTCGTCTGGCTAAACACATTTTTGTTTTACAAAGAAAAAAAAAAAGGATAACGGCTAGTATATCATGTAGAAAGATTTTTCAGAATTTAAAAATCTTGACCTTACCTTGTGAATACAATCATTCCCTAATGATATTTTATATTAAAGCCAAGATACATTTAGTACTAATCAAGATATTCATAACTTTAATACAAGACATAAATCAGATCTCTATCTACCCTCTGTTAGTCTAAGTTGTTATAAAAATGGAGTTCACTATTCATGTATTTTATGTGCACTACCTAATAATCTTAAAGCTTCGAAAGACTGTAAGAAACGGTTTAGAGCAAAATTTCTACATACTCATACTTTCTACACAACTGATGAATTATTTATGCTTGTAAATTTAATTAATCTACTTAATATTATTGTACAATTTTGTATGGCTCAACTGAAATATGCGTGTAAATTGAATTTATATGTTTACTATGTATTGTATATTTTTGTATAGCTTAACTGATGAATTATATACGCTGTAAATTGAACAGTAGTCTGTGTAGCTCAACTGATGTAGAATTTTGTATAGCTCAACTGAAATATGCTTGTAAATTGAACTTATCTTTTATTGTGTATTATAGCCTTTATTTTTTAATAGCTTGGCTGAACAACTGTATATACCGTAAATTGAATAGTAATCTGTACACCTCAACTGATGGATTGCTCATGCTAAATAAATAAATAAATAAATTAACAAATAAAATAAAAAATAAATAAAAATATATTAATGAATTTTAATAAATGAACAAAAAATAAATACATAAATAAAACTAAAAAAGTAAATAAAAAATAAATCTAAATAAATAAATAAAATTAAATAAATAAGTAAAAAATAAATAAACAAAATAAATATCACAATCAACAATTAAAAATAAAAAATAAAATAGATTAATAAATTAAAAAAAATGAATAAAAAGTAAATATAAATAAATAATTTAATTGAAAAATAAAAACAATAAAATAATACATAAATAAAACTAAAAAATAAATAAAAAAATAAAAAGAAAGAAATAAATAAAACTAAATAAAGGAATAAATTAAATAAATAAGTAAAAAATAAACTAAATAAAAAAATAAAAAAGACAAAAATATGAAATAAAAAAAAAATCAAATCAAATACATAAATAAATAAATAAAAATTAATAAAAATAAATCAACAAAAATGGAAAATTAATAAACAGAAATAAAAATAATTAAAAATAAATAAAATATTAATAAAAACAAAAAAGTAAATAAAAATCAATAAAACAGTAGATAAAAATAAATTAAAATTAAATATAGATAACTAAGAAAATAAATATAAATAAATAAAAAATAACTATAAATAAAAAAGAATAAATAAATAAATAAATGAAACTAAATAAATAAATAAAACTGACTAAATAAAACTAAATAATTAAATAAAACAAAATAAGTAAATAAATATAAATAAAAGATAAATAAATAAATAAAAATAATAAATAAAACAAAGTAAATAAATATAAATAAATACATAAGTAAATAAATAATAAATAAACAAAATAAATAAAAAACAAAAAATAAAAAAAACAAATCAAATATATAATTAAATAAAAATAAATAAACAAAAATAAAAAGACAAGTAAAAATAAATAAAAATTAATAAAAAGTAATAAACAAACATAAAAAATAAATAAAAACAAAAAATCAATAAAATAATAAATAAAATTGAAAAATAAATAAACATAACTAAGAAAATAAATATAAAAAAGAACTATAAATAAATAACAAAGAATAAATAAATAAGTGAAACTAAATAAATAATGAAAACTAAACAAATAATGAATAAAAATAGTAAATAAATAAATAAATAAGTAAATAACTAAGAAATAAATAAAAATAAGTAAATAAATCAGTCAACCAATAAATAAATAAAAAAGAATAAATAAATAAAAATAATAAATAAATAAATAAATAAAACAAAATAAATAAATACGTAAATAAATATAAATATATAAGTAAATAAATAAATAAACAAGATAAATAAATAGCAAAAAATAATGAAATAAATAATAAAAAAACAAAATAAATAAAAAAATAAAATAAATAAACAAATATGAAAAACGAGTAAAAAAAATTAAAATTATTAAAAATAAATAATCAAAAATAAAAAAATTAATAAAACAAAAAAGTAAATAAAAATTAATAAAAGCATAAATAAAAATAAAAAATAACTATAAGTGAACAAAAAAGAATAAATAAATAAATACTGAAAACTAAAACAAATAAATAAAAATAATAATAAATAAATAAAAAGTAATCAAACAAATAAACAAGTATAAAATATAAATAAATAAGTAAATAAGTAAGTATATAAAATAAGTAAATAAATAAATCAGTCAAATAAATAAATAAAAAGGAATAAATAAGAACAAATAAATAAATAAATAGAAATAAAATAAAAATAACAAATTATACAAATAATTGAGTAAATAAATAAATAAATAAAACTAAATGAATAAAACTTAATAAATAGATAAATAAAACTAAATAATAAAACTAAATAGATAAATAAAAATACATAATTATATAACTAAATAAATAAAATCAAATTAAATAAAAATAAAAAATATACATATATACAAAAGTTAAAAAGTAAAGAAATAAATAAAATGAAAAAAAAAAGTAAGAAAATAAACCTAAAATAAATAATTAAAACTAAATGAATCAAGATAAGTAAATAAGTAAATAAAATAATAAATTAAGTAAATAAATAGAAGTAAATACAAAATAAATTAAGATTTAATCCACCAATATATCCAATAATAACTGATGTTAAAATAATAGTTCTGGTTTTGCATTAATTTTTTTGGCTGAGTATGCTAGTATTTTATTTATGAGAATATTATTTTGTATTATTTTTTTAGGTAGTGATATTAATTCTATATTTTTTTATTTTAAGCTTTCTTTTCTTTCTTTTATTTAATTCAAATAAATAAATACAGAAATTTATAAATGAAAACAAATGAAAAAATAAATAAAAATAATATAAAAAATAAAAATATACATGTATATGAAAGAATAATAGATATCAAATGCCTTATCAGGGGCACCTTTATTATTACTATTATTAAATAAAAAGTAAATACAAATAAATAAAAACTAATCATGAATAGGCAAAAAATAAATATAACTAATTAAAAAAATAAATATAAATAAATAAGACATAAAAAATAAATGAATAAATAAAACTAAATAAATAAGTAGAATAAAATATATCAATAGAAATATTAAATAAATAAGTAGAATAAAATAAATCAATAGAAATATTAAATAAATAAGTAAATAAAACTAAACAATTAAATAAATATAAATGAATAATTAAAAAAAGAAATAAAAAAGAAATAAATACATAAACAAAAGAATAAAAAAATAATCATATGAAATAAATAAATAAGCAAGTGAATAGGAATAAAAAATAAAAAAATTAAATAAAAATAAGTAAAAAATGAATAGGACTAAATAAAAATAAATATGAATAAATAACATAAATATAAACAAATAAAGAAATAAGTATAAAAATAATTAAAAACGCTAAATTAATAAATGAAAGGAAATAAATAAATAAAAATAAATAATAATAAATAAAAAATAAAAACAAATAAAACATAAATGAAAAATAAATGTAAATAAATAAGAAATAAATACAGAAATAAATAAAACTAAATACATGATTATATAAATAAAACTTAAATAAATCGATAAAACTAAATAAATTAATAATACATACAAAATCAAATAAGTAAACAAGATAAATAAATTAAAAAATAAAATGAATAAATAAATAAAGAATAATAAGTAAATGAAGACAGAAAATAAAATAGATAAAAATAAATAAGAAAATAAATGTAAATAAATAAAAAATAGATATAAAAATAAAAAGCTGTTTAAAATATATAAAACTGAAAAATAAATAAATCTAAAAAATTAATAAGTAAATAAAAGCTAAACAAATAAATAAAAATCAATGAGTAAATAAATAAATAAAAGAGTAAAAAACAAGAAAAAAAATTAAAATAGTAAAAAATCAGATCGAATGAAATGAAATAATTAAATAAATATAAATAAAAAATAATTATCTATAGATAAAATAAACAAAAAATAAATACAAATCCAAATTCATAAAAAATAAAGGTGACTAAAAATAACTATGAATAAATAAACAGTATTGATAAATAAAATATAAATAGATAAAACTAAATAAATAAATAAAACTCCATAATTAAATAAAGCTGAATAAATAAGTAAATAAAACTAAACAAATATATGAAACTAAATAAATAAATAAGTAAATAAATAAAAAATAAGTAAATAAATAAATAAACAAAACAAAAAATAAATACAGAAATAAAAAAAATAAATAGCTAATTAAATAGATAAAGCTTAATAAATAAATAAATACATAAAAATAAAAAATAAATAAAAATTTTTAAAAGTTAATAAAGCATAAATACTTAAATAAACAAATAAAAAGTATTAATAAACAAGCAAATAAAAAAATAGAAAAAGCAAAACTAAAAGAACAATAAATGAAACTACATTGAATAAAACTAAAGAAATAAATATAACTAACTAAATAAATAATCTAAATAAATAGAAAGAACTAAATAAATAAAAAATATACTGTATATAAATAAATACATAAATGAAACTAAATAAATAAATAAAATTTAATATATAAATAAATAAGAGAAAGTAGATAAGTATAAATAATTAAATAAATATAAATAAATAATCACAAATAAATTAATTAAATCACATGAAATAAAAATAAGAAAATGAATAAAAAATTTCAAAATAAAATAATATAAATAAATGAAAAATAAAAATAAAAATAAATAAGGCTAAATAAATCAATAAATAAATATAACTAAAAATGAGTAAGTAAAACTAAATAAATAAATAAACTAAGTAAATAAATAAATCAATAAAACTGAATAAATAAATATATGAATGAAAAAATAAATAAAAGTTAAAAATAAAAATATAAAAAAATGAAAAACTATTCAAATCAAATAAATAATTGAAAATAAATAAGACAGATAAAGAAAATGAATAATATTAAATGAAAAAGAAATGAAAAGTAAAAAATAAATAAATAAAAAATAAATAATAGATTAATAAAAATAGCTAATAATAAGTACAAATAAATAAAAAGTAATTATATTTAAATAAAAATAATATGAATAAATAAAATTAAATAAATATAAGTGATAATAAATAAAAAATAGATATAAATTAATAAAAAATAAATATAGCTAAATAAAAGAATAAATATAAATAAATCAAAATATAAATAAGTAAATAAATAAATAAAATTTAAAAAATTAAACTGAATAAGTTAATAAAACTAAATAAATAAGTACATAAAATACATAAATAAATAAAAATAAATAAATATAAATAAATAAAAATGCATAAATAAGTAGAAATTTTAAAAAAAATTATAAAAATATATAAAAACGAATGAAAATAAATAATAAATTAAATATAAATAAGTTGAAGAGTTAATGTAAATAAATAAAAATAAATGAGTAAATAAATAAATTAATTAAAGTAAATAAATAAAACTAAATGAATAAAACTTAATACAGAAATAAATAAAACGAAATAAATAAAAATAATAAATAAATATAACTAAATATATAAATAAATCCATGAAAAAAGAAATAAATTCAAATGTAATTTAATAAACATAAAAAATAAAAATAAATAAAAAAGGTTAAAAAGTAAAAAAAATGAATAAATAAAAATAGTAAATTAAGTAAATGAATAAAAACAAATAATAAATGAAGTAAATAAATAAAGTAAAAAATAAATTAAATGAATAGAAAAAAATCTAAATAAATAAATACAGCTACATAAATAAGTAAAAAATAAATGAGCAAAAGAAATAAAAATGAATAAAAAACAAAAATAAAATAAAATAAAAAATAAAAAATAAATCAAATCGAATACATAAATAATTAATAAAATAAACGAAAATAAATAAATGAGTAAAAATAAATAATTAAAAATTAATAAATATTAATAAAAGATATATAAAAAGTTACTAAATAATAAAAAATGATTAAAATAAATAAAAAATAAAAACAAAAAGTAAATAAAAATCAGTAAAACGATAATTAAAAATAAATAATGATAACTAAGAAAGCAAGTATAAATAAATAAAAAAATAACTATAAATAAATAAAGAATTAAACAATGAAAACTAAAATAAACAAATAAATAAAAGTAATAAACAAATAAAACTAAATAAATAAATATAAATAAATAATTAGAAAAAATATATAAAAAGAAATAAAAATAAAAAACAGATAAATTAAACAATTGATATAAATAAAAAATAAATGAATAAATAAATAAAACTAATTAAACAAGTAAATCAATAGAACTAAATAAGGAAATGAAACTAAATTAGTTATTAAATAAAGTAAATAGATAAATAAGCACATAAATAAATCAAATCAAATTTAAGCTAATTAATTAAAAATAAAAAATAATTGAAAGTAAATATAAACAAGTTGATAAGTAAAAAAATAAATAAAGCTAAAAGGATAAGTAAGCAAATAAACCTAAAAATAATTGAATAAAACTAAATGAAAGAATAAAACTAAATAAATAAATAAATAAATAAAAATAATAAAATAAGTAAATAAATAAAAGTGAATAAGTGAAGTAAATAAAAATAAATTAATTAAATAAATGAAAATTAATTAATAAAATGAATAAATAAAAATAAATGATAAAATAAAAATAAATGAAAAATAAATAAAAGTAATATAAAAAATAAAAAAATATATGAAAAAATTAAATAAGAAGGAAATACAAATAAATAAAAATAATCATAAGTATGCAAAAAATATATATAAATAAATATAAATAAATTAGAAATAAATAGAAAAATAAATAAATATGTAAAACTATAGAAATGAAAAATAAATAAATCTAAATAAATAAATCAAACAAAATAAGTAAATAAAACAAAATAATTAAAAAAATAAGTAAATACATAAACAAAATAATAAAAAATAAATCAAATCAAATAAACAAATAGAAAAATAAATGAATAACAGTAAAAATTAAAAAAAAATTGAATCAAAATAAATAAAAAATAAATAGAATTTGAATCAAAATAAATAAGAAATAAATATGAATAAATAAAATAAATATAAGTAAATGAAGAAAGAAATAAAAATGAATAAATAGAAAAATTAATAAGTATATAAAACTAAAGAAATAATAAATAAATAAAACTAAATAAATAAGATAAAACTAGTTAGTAAATAAACAAACAAACAAATAGAAATAAATAAATAAATAAAATTAAAAAGATAAGTAAGCAAATACAGTAGCCAAGGTATTTGAATCTCTTATTAATGATCAGATAATTAATTATTTTGAATTCAATAATTTATTTTCTACTTCCCAATTTGATTTCCGTAATATTGTGATGCTGTTCTTTCACTAGTAGGTGAATGTTTGAAAGGTCTTGAAAAGAAAAATTCCTGTTCTATGTAAATTTTATGTTCTGACGAGAGTTTTTGACAACATATCCCATGATGTATTAGCCGACAAATTAATGTTTAATGGTTTTAGTTCAGAGGCAAAGAATCTTATAAATTCTTACTTAAATAATAGATTACAGTGTGTAGCTTATAATGGTTCGCTATCACAGTTCAAGCCTTGTAGTATATGGCGTACCTCAGGGATCTGTTTTAGGCCCTATATTGTTTATTATTTATATTAATGATTTACCTAGTGTTGTTAATAATAACTTGCAAACCCTTATCTATTTGCTGACGATTTGGCTATTCAGCTAGATGCTGATTGTTATTCTGACTCTCAAGATTTGTTAGATGTGAATGATATAAGTCATGGTGTTCATCTAATTATATATGTATTAATGAAAGTAAAGTGACATCTCAAATTTAGCTCAGATAGAAAAAGTAATGCTTTTCATAATAATATCAAATTATTGGGTATTTATATTGAATGTGGTTTGGGCTGGGATAGCCATATCAATATGATTTCGGGTAAGATATCTAAAGGAATATTAATGTTAAGATGTTTGTCTAAAACTGTGGATACAAAAGTGCTATTAACAGTAAAATTTTTCCTATATTCATAGTCATCTTCAATATGGTGTTTTATTATGGGGGAATCATAGTTCATATTTTAATATTTTTAAGTTACAGAAAAAAGCAGTGAGAATCGTTTGTGGACTACAATAACATTGTAAACCTTTATTTCAATCCTGTATAATTCCCACTCTTCCATCGCTCTATGTATTGCAGTGTTAGTTATATACCAAAATGAATATTGATAATTTCCCTTTGAACTTGCATTTTCACGAAAACCATACGAGAAATTGTAACGATATAAGACTTGATTTATGCAGATACAAGACTACACAAAACAGTTTTTATTCTATGTCTCTGAAGATTCATACTAGGTTACCAAATTCAACTAAGAATTTAAATTACGATTTATTCAAATCTTTAATTAAAACATACTGTAATTGTATGAACACAGCTTGTATAGCATTTACAAATATTTTAACTTGAAAAATAATTTCCTATGATTTTATTTATATTGATGTGGCTATGCATAATGTATTTATGTCCAAGCAATAAAGTATCTATCTATCTATCTATCTATCTATCTATCTATCTATCTATCTATCTATCTATCTATCTATCTATCTATCTATCTATCTATCTATCTATCTATCTATCTATCTGTCTGTCTGTCTGTCTGTCTGTCTGTCTGTCTGTCTGTCTGTCTGTCTGTCTGTCTGTCTTTCTGTCTGTCTGTCTGTCTGTCTGTCTGTCTGCCTGCCTGCCTGCCTGCCTGTCTGCCTGTCTGCCTCCCTGCCTGCCTGCCTGCCTGCCTGCCTGCCTGCCTGTCTATCTGTCTATCTGTCTATCTATCTATCTATCTATCTATCTATCTATCTATCTATCTATCTATCTATCTATCTATCTATCTATCTATCTATCTATCTATCTATCTATCTATCTATATATCTATCTATCTATCTATCTATCTATCTATCTATCTATCTATCTATCTATCTATCTATCTATCTATCTATCTATCTATCTATCTATCTATCTATCTATCTATCTATCTATCTATCTATCTATCTATCTATCTATCTATCTATCTATCTATCTATCTATCTATCTCTATCTGTCCTATTCTATCTGTCCTATTTTATCTGTCATATTCTATCTGTGACATTCTACCTATCTGTCATATTCTATCTATCCTAATCTATCCATCTATCCTATTCTATCTATTTATCCTATTCCCTCTATCCTATTGTATCTATATATATCCTATCCTATTATATCTATCTATCTATCTATCTATCTATCTATCTATCTATCTATCTATCTATCTATCTATCTATCTATCTATCTATCTATCTATCTATCTATCTATCTATCTATCTATCTATCTATCTATCTATCTATCTATCTATCTATCTATCTATCTATCTATCTATCTATCTATCTATCTATCTATCTATCTATCTATCTATCTATCTATCTATCTATCTATCATATCCTATTCTATCCTATTTTAACTATCTATCCTATTCTTTCCATCCTAATCTATCCTATTCTATCTATCTATCCTATTCTATCATATTCTATCTATCTAACCTAATCTATCCTATTCTATCTATCTTATTCTATCTATCTATATTATTGTATTTATCTATCCCATTCTGTCCTATCCTATTCTATCTATCCTATCCCATTCTATCTATGCTATTCTATTTATCTATCCTCATCTATCTATCCCATTCTATCAATTCATTCTAGACTATCTATATATGCTATTCTATCTATCTAGCCTATTCTGTCCTATTCTACCTCTATCCTATTCTGTCTTATTCTATCTAACTATCTATCTATACTATTCTATCCAATTCTATATATCTATCCTATTCTAACTATCTATCCTATTTATTCCATCCTATTCTATCTTTTTCTATCTATCCATCCTATTCTTTCTATTCTATTCTGTCTATCCTATTCTATCCTATTTTATCAATCCTATTCTCACTATCTATCCTATTCTATCCATTCTAACTATCTATCCTATTCTATCCTATTTTATCCATCTTATTCCATCTATCTTATTCTATATATCTAAATTATTCTATTCTATTTATCCCATTCTATCTATCCTATTCTATTTATCTATCCTCGTGTATCTCTCCTGTTCTATCTATCTATCTATCTATCCTGTTCTATCTCTCTATCATATTCCATCTATCCATTCTATTCTATCTATATATCCTATTCTTTCTATCTATCCTATTCTGTCCTAATCTATCTCTACCATATTCTGTCTTATTCTATCCATCTATCCTATTCTATCTATATATCTATCTCTGTCTGACTATTTATCTATCTATGTATCCTATTCTCTCTATCTATCCTATTCTAACTATCTATCCTATTCTATCCTTTTCTATCTATCCATGCTATTCTTTATATTCTATTCTGTCTATACTATTCTATCTATCCTGTCCTATTTTATCTACCATATTCTATCCTATTCTATCTATATTATTCTATTTATATAACACATACTATCTATCGTATCTCCCATTCTACCTATGCTAATTCTATCTATCTATCTATCTATCTATCTATCTATCTATCTATCTATCTATCTATCTATCTATCTATCTATCTATCTATCTATCTATCTATCTATCTATCTATCTATCTATCTATCTATCTATCTATCTATCTATCTATCTATCTATCTATCTATCTATCTATCTATCTATCTATCTATCTATCCATCCATCCATCCATCCATCCATCCATCCATCCATCCATCCATCCATCCATCCATCCACCCACCCACCCACCCACCCACCCACCCACCCACCCACCCACCCACCCACCCACCCACCCACCCACCCACCCACCCACCCACCCACCCACCCACCCACCCACCCACCCACCCACCCACCCATCCATCTATCTATCTATCTATCTATCTATCTATCTATCTATCTATCTATCTATCTATCTATCTATCTATCTATCTATCTATCTATCTCTATCTGTCCTATTCTGTCTATCTGTCCTATTTTATCTGTCATATTCTATCTGTGACATTCTATCTATCTGTCATATTCTATCTATTCTAATCTATCCATCTATCCTATTCTATCTATTTATCCTATTCCCTCTATCTATCCTATTGTATCTATATATCCTATTCTATCTATCTATCTATCTATCTATCTATCTATCTATCTATCCATCTATCTATCTATCTATCTATCTATCTATCTATCTATCTATCTATCTATCTATCTATCTATCTATCTATCTATCTATCTATCTATCTATCTATCTATCTATCTATCTATCTATCCATCCATCCATCCATCCATCCATCCATCCATCCATCCATCCATCCATCCATCCATTCATCCATCCATCTATCTATCTCTATCTGTCCTATTCTGTCTATCTGTCCTATTTTATCTGTCATATTCTATCTGTGACATTCTATCTGTCATATTCTATCTATCTATCCTAATCTATCCATCTATCCTATTCTATCTATTTATCCTATTCCCTCTATCTATCCTATTGTATCTATATATATATCCTATTCTATCTATCTATCTATCTATCTATCTATCTATCTATCTATCTATCTATCTATCTATCTATCTATCTATCTATCTATCTATCTATCTATCTATCTATCTATCTATCTATCTATCTATCTATCTATCTATCTATCTATCTATCTATCTATCTATCTATCTATCTATCTATCTATCTATCTATCTATCTATCTATCTATCTATCTATCTATCTATCTATCTATCTCTCTGTCTGTCTGTCTGTCTGTCTGTCTGTCTGTCTGTCTATCTATCTATCTATCTATCTATCTATCTATCTATCTATCTATCTATCTATCTATCTGTCTATCCTATTATATCCTATTCTATCCTATTTTAACTATCTATGCTATTCTTTCCATCCTAATCTATCCTATTCTATCTATCCTATTCTATCATATTCTATCTAACCTATTCTATCCTATTCTATCTAACTTATTCTATCTATCTATATTCTATTTATCTATACCATTCTGTCCTATCCTATTCTATCTATCCTATCCCATTCTATCTATCCTATTCTATTTATCTATCCTCATCTATCTATCCCATTCTATCTATTCATTCTAGTCTATCTATATAAGCTATTCTATCTATCTAGCCTATTCTGTCCTATTCTACCTCTATCCTATTCTGTCTTATTCTATCTATCTATCTATACTATTCTATCCAATTCTATCCTATTTATTCCATCCTATTCTATCTTACTAACTATCCATCCTATCCTTTCTATTCTTTTCTGTCTATCCTATTCTATCCTATTTTATCTATCCTTTTCTCACTATCTATCCTATTCTATCTATCTATTCTAATTATCTATCCTATTCTATCCTATTTTATCCATCTTATTCCATCTATCTTATTCTATATATCTAACCTATTCTATTCTATTCTATTTATCCCATTCTATCTATCCTATTCTATTTATCTATCCTCGTGTATCTCTCCTGTTCTATCTATCTATCCTGTTCTATCTCTCTATCATATTCCATCTATTCTATCTATATATCCTATTCTTTCTATCTATCCTATTCTGTCCTAATCTATCTATATCATATTCTGTCTTATTCTATCCTTCTATCCTATTCTATCTATCTATATATCTATCTATCTATCTATCTCTATCTGTCCTATTCTGTCTATCTGTCCTATTTTATCTGTCATATTCTATCTGTGACATTCTATCTATCTGTCATATTCTATCTATTCTAATCTATCCATCTATCCTATTCTATCTATTTATCCTATTCCCTCTATCTATCCTATTGTATCTATATATCCTATTCTATCTATCTATCTATCTATCTATCTATCTATCTATCTATCTATCTATCTATCTATCTATCTATCTATCTATCTATCTATCTATCTATCTATCTATCTATCTATCTATCTATCTATCTATCTATCTATCTATCTATCTATCTATCTATCTATCTATCTATCTATCTATCTATCCATCCATCCATCCATCCATCCATCCATCCATCCATCCATCCATCCATCCATCCATCCATCCATCCATCCATCCATCCATTCATCCATCCATCTATCTATCTCTATCTGTCCTATTCTGTCTATCTGTCCTATTTTATCTGTCATATTCTATCTGTGACATTCTATCTGTCATATTCTATCTATCTATCCTAATCTATCCATCTATCCTATTCTATCTATTTATCCTATTCCCATTATCTATCCTATTGTATCTATATATATATCCTATTCTATCTATCTATCTATCTATCTATCTATCTATCTATCTATCTATCTATCTATCTATCTATCTATCTATCTATCTATCTATCTATCTATCTATCTATCTATCTCTCTGTCTGTCTGTCTGTCTGTCTGTCTGTCTATCTATCTATCTATCTATCTATCTATCTATCTATCTATCTATCTATCTATCTATCTATCTATCTATCTATCTATCTATCTATCTATCTATCTATCTATCTATCTATCTGTCTATCCTATTATATCCTATTCTATCCTATTTTAACTATCTATGCTATTCTTTCCATCCTAATCTATCCTATTCTATCTATCCTATTCTATCATATTCTATCTAACCTATTCTATCCTATTCTATCTAACTTATTCTATCTATCTATATTCTATTTATCTATACCATTCTGTCCTATCCTATTCTATCTATCCTATCCCATTCTATCTATCCTATTCTATTTATCTATCCTCATCTATCTATCCCATTCTATCTATTCATTCTAGTCTATCTATATAAGCTATTCTATCTATCTAGCCTATTCTGTCCTATTCTACCTCTATCCTATTCTGTCTTATTCTATCTATCTATCTATACTATTCTATCCAATTCTATCCTATTTATTCCATCCTATTCTATCTTACTAACTATCCATCCTATCCTTTCTATTCTTTTCTGTCTATCCTATTCTATCCTATTTTATCTATCCTTTTCTCACTATCTATCCTATTCTATCTATCTATTCTAA
Source organism: Periplaneta americana (assembly GCF_040183065.1). Taxonomy (NCBI): domain Eukaryota; kingdom Metazoa; phylum Arthropoda; class Insecta; order Blattodea; family Blattidae; genus Periplaneta; species Periplaneta americana. The sequence continues at coordinate 40,941,505 of NC_091118.1, read as the reverse complement.
TTATCTATCCTATTCTATCCTATTTTATCCATCTTAT